>NW_004955479.1:10533837-10561274 GCF_000276665.1 Chinchilla lanigera | reverse complement strand
TTGACAAATGAATGCATTAACTATGCTCAGTACTGCTTCCTGAAAATTTCAGGGAGACAGTGTCACGGGAGATGAGGCAACAAGAAAGAACATATACTCTGAAGTTGATTAAGTAGATTCCTTTTAAGATTTTTTTTCTCTTTTTTTATAGTTAAAAAAAGCCTCATGGCAGGGTGCCTGGAATATCTGATGTAATGAAGTGTTTTCTTAAACTATATTCACATTTTAGAAATGCACATATCAAAATATTGCAGGCTGGTTCCAATTACAATGAAGTAAATTAGACTTAGTTTCACTAAATCTTTTACCGTTGACCAGAAAAGCTTTCTAGGAGAGGTTTGTTGATTCTCAAGTACCTTGCGTCTTATAAAAAAAAATTTAAATGATAACTTAATTGAATTATGATACACAGACATATAATTCATCCACTTAAAGTAATTCAGTAGTTTTTCGTATAGTTACAGATTGTGTGCAACCATCACTATAGTAGATTTTGGAACATTTTCATTGCCTCAAAAAGAAATTCATGCTCTAGCTATTCCCCACCATCCCATGCACCCCTGCAAGCCCAGGCAACCATTAATCTACTGTTTGGTTTGTATAGATTTGTCTGTTCTAGACATTAATTATCAATGCTTTTATGTAAGATGGGGTCTTCTGTGACTGGGTTTGTATGTTTTGTATGTTTTCAAGGTTCTTTTGGTTATAACATGTATCAGAGTTTCCTTTTTATGGCTGAATAATATTTCATTATCACCACAGTTTATGTATTTGTCATATCATAGACTTTTGGGTTGCTTACACCTTTGAGCTATTATGAATAATCCATTGGTAAATATTTGTAAATAAATTTTTTTGGTTTTTTTGGAGCGGGGGCGGGGGGCAAGGTCTCAGTATATAGCTTGGGCTGGTCTTGAGCTTATTTACTATGTAGCCCAGACAGACATTGAACTCATGGCACTCTTCCTGCCTCAGCCTCCCAAATGCTGGGATTGCTGGTGTGTGCTACTACTCCTGGCTCAAAAGTTGTACCATTTTTACATTCTCATCAGCAGTTGTATGACCAAGGTTTCATCATATTTATAATTATAATATGTTGTCCTATATCTTACAAAGCACTTAGTAAGCAATAAGAGTTAAACCACACAGGTCAAAGTGAACTGAAGGCAGATTTCCACATTACATGTATATGAGTTATTCTAAGTTCCACAACAAGAGTGTGGATACACTAACACATAGAGGTAAGTACAGAAAAACAAGATTTTCAGGGTTATAATCACAAGTATACTTAGCGTGGGAGACATTTTACTTAAAAATTATTTCTCAAAAAAATTCAGAGCCGGGCATGGTGGCGCATGCCTATAATCCCAGCACTCGGGAGGCTGAGGCAGGAGGATCGTTGCGAGTTCGAGAGCAGCCGGGGCTACAAAGTGAGCTCAGACCCAGTCTGAACTCCATAGTGAGACCCTGTCTCAAAAAAACCAAAAGAAAAAAAAAAAAAATACAACATTTCTTTCACAAAAAGTTTTAGGAGCAGATGAATATACTTTATATAAAAATAATGGTAGAAGCTGGGAGTGGTGGTGCATGCCTGTAATCCCAGCACTTGAGTGGCTGAGGCAGGAGGACTACCATGAGTTTGAGGCCACCCTGGGCTACGTAGTGAGACCCTGTCTCAAAAAAAAAGTAATGGCAGGAAAAGTTGGTTCGTTTGACCTTGAAGTATGTTTTTTAGACTTCTCTGTTGAGATCTGAACTACATTTTTATTACAAACTGCTAAAGCCGCTGGCATTAAAGGTGAGTTCTCAGTCACTCTTTCCTACACTGATGCTTACAAAGTCTTAGCTCAAAGGACCAAAAAAACACAACGTAACTTCATACTGAAGACTAATACAGAAAGTTGGCATGTTAACATAAATAATTAAACTGAAAAGCAAAAGGTAGCCTGGCACCTGGAATTTGTTTCAGCACCCACCTCTGCTGTATAGTCTGGTGAGGAGCAGAGAGTTGATTGTGAAATTTCCTGCGATTTACTTTGCCCTCAGCCTGTACCATACAGTGGGCATAAGAATGTGCAGTAGACTTAACCTTTATCAGAACCTAATACTAAACAGTGTCAGTGTTCGCAATAAATTCAGTTCTCTGTGCAATTCTTTCCAAAGAATGTTGATTTCTGGTGGCTCATCTGACACATGGCCTCTGTTCTCATCCAGTGTTCTCTTGGCCAAGTGTGTGCAGTTTGTTTACTCAGGAGTTAAAAATTGTGTAATTGTTTAATCACCCAGTAATTTTGAATTTTATGTTATTTAACCTTGCAAGAGAACTAATTATAGTGTATGATATGGTTAATTTTGTAAAGATGCTTGTCATCAGTATGAAGTTATCAAGTATGAAGTTACTTATGTTACTCTCATGACATTCAAAAAAGCAGATGACAAAACTGACTCATTTTTGGCTTCTTGCATGGTAGCATCTTTTCTTCCCTCCCTTCCTGATCTTCCACACTGCGATGAGAAAAGTGTTGGAAAACCTAAAATTGAACCAAAAGGGTCTGAATTTCAGTTTCAGGAACAAATGCAATTTTACGGACTCATGGAAAGAGTTGATTAAGTTAGGGGTAGCTTTTTAGCTCCTCCTTTGCTTTCTGGTTTTCCATTTCCTCCAGAATATATTTCACCTAGAGCTGACTTAGCAGCCCGCATTCCCGCACTGCAGTAGTTTTAATCTCCTGGACAAACCCTGCACATGGGTTTCTCTCTCGGTTTTTGTTGCATTCATCCTCAACTGACTGCTAAATCACTTACATGATGGACATTAATGTGGAAGGCTACTTTCTTATAAAATGGGGGCAGTTAGCAATTCTTACCCGTACTGTCCCTGGCCAATAGATTAGAAACTCTCTCTGTTACTTTGCTGAGGAGGAAAAATGAACATTTTGGATGTTACTTCACTTAGCTGGGGCCCTAGGAACAGACAAATGAAGTTGACTACTGACAGAAAGAATCTGACTAGAATTTAAAGATTAGGTAAGAGAAATAAAAGTTACTTTTGTAAGCATTCAGGAAATACTTAAACATTTATTTAATCTCCTGTCCCCCTTTTTAGCCAGGTAGCCTGTGAATCTTCTCAATTCAAATTTGAAGGTAATTGTATCTTAAGACAGTGCTTTATGTTGCATTGGTATTGCTATTTATGGACATTTGAGTGCAGGTACACTGATGAGAAGTCTGTACATGATGGACTAGGCAACTACCATTTGAGCATGCGCAGAAACTCAGTGTTGACCCATCCATGTTGGAATCAGATATCATTCCACCTTTGGCGCAGCTGGGTGTCATCATGAGTCTTCTAGATATAGGCCAGGTAGAGCAGTTTCTTTCCAGTACACCCGAAGAAAAAAATGTGCATTGTTTTAGATTCGCTGGCTTTTACAGTATTTGCTAGTTCCATAACCAAAACCCTTTATCTGCTTAGACGTCTTCAGAGGTCATATTAATATGTGGCTCAGGTGTTTAATTCATTTTTATCACAGAAAAATGGAGTCTTCCTGGGTTGAACAACCTGCCGGAAATTCATTAGAAATGCTGCATTTACAGGTGGTCAATTTTAGAACCATAGAGCGGGACCAGCTTTGTGGATCTGGGAACATGAGCCAGCCAGGGTGTAGTTCGGAAAGACGGCCCCCAGCTACATTCTGCTTTCTTTGGGGGTATAGTGTCAGGGCTCAGGTTCCATTCTCAGTTATATGGATAAGTAGCCTTGACTGGTTTTCTCTTCCTTTGCTTATGATTATAATGTATGTGTAAAGTCTTACCTATCTATGGACACTTAGCTTGTGATTTCATGATGTTGCCTCTTATTATTCTTTTCTGACATTAATGACAACTAATTAATTTTCTAGTAATTAAAAGCATTAATATGAGTTTCAATATAATTGTAAGAATACCCAGCTAGAACCAAGCATGGTGGCATACTCCTGTAATCCCAGCTTTGGGAAACAGAGGCAAGAAGATCAAAGTGTGTTCAAGGCCTGACTTGGGTACATAGTGAGCTCAAGGCCAGCTTGGACTACATGTTGAGACCCTGTTTAAAGAAAAAAAAAAATGAGCTCAAGGCCAGCTTGGACTACATGTTGAGACCCTGTTTAAAGAAAAAAAAAGACTAGCTAGCTAGCTAATTACATATTCACTGCCCTCATTTCAGGCAGGTTAATTATAAATCCTGTTACCACGTTGTAGCTTGTAGTCTCTGAAGGTAAGCAAGGTCACGAAGCAGGCCTGCCCTAGAATGACCTCTAAGAAGTATCTCAGTGAGGGGAGAAGTGTTTTGAGATTGACAGGCAATGAGCAATGTTTTCGACGAGCAGGGGTTTTCTTCACTTTGACCTGTGTGGAAATGTTCATTCTCTTCTGTAGATCTCTCCAGTTTAAATGTACTGGGGGAGGGGGCTGTAATTAATGAACAAAAGGGAAGTTATTGTATAAGTAAGTTCGGAATGCTTTGAAACTGCCCATGGTGTGTAAGTACACACCTCAGGTTGGTGACCTGATGATCGGTGCTTAGCAGAATGGATCTGCTGTTCTCCAAGTTTTTATCGTACCTTACATTTTTGACATTACACTTTCCCACATATGTCAGTGACCTGTTTCTAAGCTTAAAATACCTGAAAGGCAAAATTCTACCACTGGCATTAAATATGTCGTGTGTATCCCACCCCCACTCCCAGTGCCCAATACTGAGGCTGAACTCAGGATCTTCATACTGAACTGCATTTCCAACCCTTTTTTATTTTTATTTTTAGACAGGAACGCACTAACTTAAGTTGCCCCAGATGGGCTTGAACATTCAACCCTCCTTCCTCAGCCATCCATGGTGCAGAGATTGCCACAGGCCTTGCTGAGTGTTCTGTTAACCCCTAATTCCTGCTAATTGCTCTACCTTTTGGAGAGTTGTGAGTGGGGATGTGCTTCCATCTCCTTTGAGTTTTTGCCTGCATTGAATTTTATTCATACATAAGACCCTCACAGGTGTGGTGGTGCACACCTGTGATTCCAGCACTCTGGAGGCTGAGGCAGGAGGATCATTACAAGTTTGAGACCAGCCTGGGCTACAAAGTGAGCTCAAGGCCAGCCTGAACTGCATAGCGAGACCCTGTCTCAAAAACAAACAAACAGGGGCTGGGGATTTAGCTCAGCGGCACAGCGCCTGCCTGGCAAGTGCGAGATTGTGAGTTTGATTCCCAGTACTGGGGAAAAAAAAAACAAAACCAAACAAACAAAACAAGCACATACATAAGACCCTCTCAGTTAAATAATTGTGTGCATTCTTGAATTCATCCTTTAGCCAATTGGCAGGAATATACACTGTTCTATTTGCAATTTGTTGACCTTCACTAAACTGAATGTGGCCTGGCAAAGCAGTGGGACCTGTGCCATAGGAGATCTTTGGGGTGGGCTACTCCATCTCACCCCTTATGTGCCCTCCGGACAGCAGAGAAATGGGGCTCTTGGTCATTGAAACTGGGTTCAAAATAGTTCTTCAGAAAATGTTACTTTTGAAGTTTGCCTGCCTCTCTGGGGGAATTCCTGGTTGGCTTCATTGAAGTTTTTATGGGGGGGTGGTGCCTGCCTTCTTTTAGGGCCTTCTTTTAGGGCCTTCTGCTTACCAAGTATTTTTTCAAACACAGCAACCGCTCACTTGTGTCCAATTGGGATTCTCCACTAATGAGGTATAGAGATTTGTTTTTCTTTGTTTTGTTTTGTTTTTGAGACAGGGTCTTGCTATGTAGTTCAGACTGGCCTTGAACACACTGTGTATGTAGCCGAGACTGGTCTTGAACTGAAAGGAATTCTCCTGCCTCAGCCTCCTAAGTGCTGGGATTACAGACATGTGCCACTATGGTTGGTCAGAGGTTTGTGAGTACTCTTCTTTTTTGTAGACTTTCAGTTTTTTAATGTTCGCAGACTATAAGCGAGAAAAGTGAAAAACTCAAATCCATTATTATTACAACTCTTAGGAGCTGGTAAAAGATAACAGTCTATTAGTTTGCCCCAAATCATTATATAACCAAAGGAAATACAGAAATCTTACTTATTTAGCTACTGGTTTTTATTTTTTCTATTTTTTAATTTTTGGGGTTTTTTTTCCGGTACTGGGAATTGAACTCACGACCTTGTGCTTGCCAGGCCGGCGCTGTACCGCTGAGCTAAATCCCCAGACCCACTGCTGGTTTTTATACATACATAAGGGGCTGGGAATATAGCTCAGCGGCAAAGTGCCTGCCTGGCAATTGCAAGGTTGTGGGTTTGAGTCCTTGTTAAAAAAATTTTTTTTCTATGCATATATAAAAGGCATAACCCCTCCCCCACAAAAAAAACTTCACAGGTGAGTAAGATTTTATGGTTTGCTTTATTCTGAACATTTTACAAATTTATGACTTGGTTGACAGTTGAATTCACCATGGTTTGAATGAACAAAAGTCAACCAATGGAATTTTGAAAGGTCAGTGTTTGCCTTTCCCTAGTTGATCAAGGGTATGAATGACACGGCTGAAATTCCCAGATGACCGCAACTTCACCATTACTTTCCAGTCTTGGCCAAAAGTCCGAGGGAAGAGATGTGTTCAAATCATGGAGAAAATAATCTGTTCTAGACCATGGGAACCGATGCCTTGTAATTTGTGTCCGTCTTTCTGCTTTTTGGTTGTGACCAGAATTTTTATTTTCTTCCTGCCTTTTCAACACTGCTCCTTACTGAACTACGGAACAGGTAGATGACCTCAGAGTCCAGGCTGACCCTGTGGTTTTCATCTTGAGCAACCAGGAGTGTTTCATCAAAAGAGAGGGGACAACAAAATGTAAACTTGTTTGACAGCATGCTTCTGGATAGGAAGAGCTTTGACCAAGAGCAAGAGGAACTTCCTATTTATGAGAAATCACCCCGGTGATTGTTTTAAGGAAGCATTTTGTGTTTACTGATTAGAAAGGTGAGAGTTTGGAGCCATGAAGGCATCCAAGAGAAGCTCCCCCTCCAGGGCTGGAGTGATAGAAGAGTTACATACAGATGTGCCAAGGAGGGGAGAGCAGCCAGAGACATTTCCTTAGGGCTGCAAGCAAGTAGAAACTGACCAAGTACATGGAGTGTGGGGGAGAAGGAAGCCTAACCAAACTTGTTCCAGAGCTTTGGAGCCCAGGAACAAGGGTATAGACTCAGCCTGCACCTTTATTAAGAGAAGAGAACAGGGGGCTGGGGATTTAGCTCAGCGGTACAGCGCGTGCCTGGCAAGCACAAGGTCGTGAGTTCAATTCCCGGTACTGTGGGGGGAAAGAAAAAGAGAGAAGAGAACGGGTTTTCCAAAAAGTAATTTTAAATATGTCAAGTCTGATAAAGGGCAGTTATAAAGAATTGGTAGTAATTATCAGCATACTTCTTTAAAATTGTAAGATGAAGCCGAGTGTGGTGGCGCATGCCTATAATCCCAGCACTTGGGAGGCTGAGGCAGGAGGATCATTGCAAGTTCGAGACCAGCCTGGGCTACAAAGTGAGCTCAAGATCAGCTTGAGCTACATATTGAGACCCTGTCTCAAAAAGAACCTCACACACACACACAAAAAAAAAAAAAAAAAAAAAAAAAAAAAAAAGCCAGGCATGGTGGTACACACCTGTAATCCCAGCAGTCTTGGGAGGCTGAGGCAGGAGGATTGTTGTGAGTTAGAGAACAGCCTGGGCTACAAAGTGAGCTCAAGGCCAGCCTGAACTGCATGGCGAGACTCTGTCGCAAAAAGACAAAAAAAAAAAAAAAAGTAAGATGAGTTGATCCCCTCAAAATGTAAATAAAACTGTAATATGATAGGCTCCCACAGAGTGAAAGTGTATTCCTTGTCCAACTGGGGATTAAACCTAAGGCCTTTGCACTGAGCTATATCCTAACCCTTTTTATTTTGAGACAGAGTCTTGCTAAGTTGCCTATACTGTGCTTGAACTTGGAATCCTCCTGCTTCAGCCTTCCAGAGTTCTGGAGTTACATGGTTTAAAAGCTTTTTTAAAAAAACAACAACAACAAGGTCTTGCTTTATAGTTCAGGCTAATTTTGAACTCACTGTGTAGCCCAGGCTGGCCTCGAACTTGGGGCAGTCCTCCTGCCTTAGCTTCCCAAGTGTTGGGATTACAAGTGTGCACCACCATGCCCAGCTTTAAAAGCTAATTGTTGAAAATACCTCAGAATTTACACTGCTGTGTGAGGGTCTGCTGCCTTTCAAAAGAAAAAATCCTTTTGCTTCTTCTGTGTTTTTAAAAAGAAGCCCAGATTATAGGGCATTAGGGGTAGGAAGTGGAAGTAGAAACGGGGTTAGGTGGCTCTTGAGAAGCGCATGGTGGTACACACCTGTAATCCCAGCACTCGGGAGGCTGAGGCAGGAGGATCTTCGTGAGTTCGAAACCAGCCTGGGCTACAAAGTGAGCTCAAGGCCAATCTGAACTGCATAGTGAGACCCTAGTCTCAAAAAGACAAAAAGAAAAAAGTAAGATGAGTTCATCCCCACAAAATGTATATTTTTCAGTATTAAATTTGAAAACCAAGTAAAGATTATGCAAATAAAAGTCCCTGAGAGGACTGCCTGCTCATTAATTGTGAGCCCTAGTGGGGCAGACCACATCCAGCTTTGGGCACCTACAGGATTTTTTAACCCTGAGAAAGCAACATACTTGGGCTGAGGATGTAGCTCAGTGGTGGAACACTTGCCTAGCACACATAAGGCCCTGGGTTTGATCCAGCCCTGCAAAACATTTTTTTTTTAAAAGCAACATACTTTATAGAATTTTCTATTGTAATGTTCGAAGGATATAGAGAAAGAAAGGATTATGGTCACTGGTTCATATACAGCCAAGAATAAAACATGGATATGCGATTTATTCCCTCCTGTCTTTTCTTCTTTAAGCCTGGATGATCTTATTGGTCACCTGGAGTAGGAAGGCTTTACCTTAAGAATTGGTGCATATTTTGGCCAGGTATGGTGGCATAACTGTAATCCCAGTACTTGAGAGGGTGAGGTAGGAGGATTGCCTCGGGTTGGAGGCCAGCCTGGACTACATAGTGAGTTCAAGGACAGCCTGAACTATGCAGAGACCTTGTCTCAACCAAAAAAAAGGGGGGGGGTATTTTTTTAAAATGTGGCTTATTTTAATTGTATATTCCCTAAAAAGGATATGTGTACCTGGAAATTTTACTCTTAGGAAGTGTCGTATTTGTATTAATATTTTAGTCTAATCACAGAATGTAGTTTGTGTATGTGCTGCCAAAGTGAACACAGTAGAATGTAGTTTAAAGCATATTGTACAGTCATTTGTAGTGATGTGTAATACTTCCTGGTAGGGAACAGCGGTATTATACTTCTCTTTCTGCAGAAGAAGAAATGGAGATGGGTAGAGGAAGAGACTTGCCCCCGGTCAAAGAGCAAGACAGTGGAAGACCTGCAGTGAGATGTGTGTTCCCTTGGGTTTCCATCCAGTGTGCGCTACAGAGCTGCCAGCCTCCCTTTTGCTGGGGACAGTGCAGCCTGAGGGAATGTGCTCTGCCAGATGTCCAGTGTGTTAGGTGCTCTCCACCCGTGCCGTTCTCCTCTAAACCCTTTTATTGCCTTGAGAATAGATCCACCTTTTTCTGCCTGTGGTTTGGCAGATCTCCACCTGGAGAGGGTGGTGGCGACCGCAGTGTGCCAAGATGAAAGAGTCGGGGAAGGCTGCTCAACAGGAGCCTCTGAGTTTTTTCCTGACCTAAAAAACCCACAAGCAGCCATTCCCTAACTGAGCAAGGTCAATGGTACTGTTTTTTGGCTTTTGTTTTTGTTCTTTGCAATACTAGAGATTCAACTCAGGGCCTTTTGTGTACTGGGCAAATGCCCTACCACTTACAACCCAGCCCATGATTGATTGATTGATTGATTGGAGATAGGGTTCCACCGTGTAGTTTAGGCTGGCCTCAAACTTGCAGTGATCCACACATCTCAGCCTCCCAAGTGCTGGGACCGTAGGCAGGCACTACCATATCTGATTAGTATATATCTATCTATATCTATCTATCTGTCTATCTAAAGAAAAATTTTTTTTGAGAAAGGCTTGCTAAATTTTGCAGGCTGTCCTTGAATTTAGATCTTCCTATCATAGACTCCCGTATTGCTGGGATTACAGCTATATACCATCACACCTGTCTTGGTGCTCCTTTTCATGAGAAATCCCTATTATTTGGGTGTTTTAAAGTTAAATATGTATGTAAGTCATTCATTTATATCCATTGACTGAGACGTAAGTGTTGTGAAATCACATTAATACTGCAGGGTGAGACTGAAGAGTCAGTCTTGATGGACTGCACTTTGGTACCTGCTGATTTAGTCTAAGGCAAAGTAAGGGCCAATTTTTCATCATGAACCACACTTCTCAGGGTTCTAGGAACTGCCTGTTGGCCAGAAATGGAGCCAGCTAACTGCAATCTCTAGATTAGGTGATGTGTGTTTCACACTTTCCCTTGAAAAATGTTAAAGGTTAATGTTTTTAGAATAAATGTCTTTGACCTAATACATTTGAACAAAAGTAAACCATTCTGATGAATTTTTCTGAAGATGAGTGTTTTAGCCAGGTGTGGTGGCTATAATCCCAGCACTTGGAAGACTGGGGCAGGAGGATCACCTTGAGTTGAAGTTCAGCCTGAACTGTGTAGTGAGACCTTGTCTCCAAAAGAGAAAAAAGATGAGTGTCTTTATTTCCTTCTTGGTTTATATTTATAGTGTGTGTGTCGAGGGGTACTGGAGGGCTGTGATTATAGGGCCTTAGAAATGCTAAGCAAGTGCTGTACTCCAACCCTGCACATTTGCAGGGGTGAGAGATGCTCCTTTCAGGAGGACTCATGGGTCACCCCTCTGCCAGCCACCTTGTTGATGGTTCACTGCTTTAGAGTAGCCAGGACTGGAACCTCCCGCCTGACTTCCAGAAGCCATGACCTTCACCCAAAGCCTGGATACGGGCTTTTCCTTTTCTGCTCACCTGTTTTGCAGGTGTGACTCAGTACAAAATGGATCAACAGTGTGTTAAACAGGAAGACAGACACGGGAAAGAAGAAGCAATAATTAAAGGTTCTTTTATTTGTTTGGAACAGACACATAAGCTAAAGCCACTTATTTGGTAGCTTGAGGAAACTTAAAAGCAGTAGGAAAGGGTATAAAATCTCTCCCTGGGACACAGGAAACCCGTAGTTTTGTAATATGTTGTCTGCAGTATTTCTCTAACCAGAAGCACTCAGAATATTACTGAAAGAGACCAAAACCTGTACTTCGTTTTTTGAAGGTTTTTACTGGTGTTTGGTAGGCACATCCAGCAGCTAATCCTTTGGAGCAACACCTGGGTCAAGAGAAGCCTCCAGCTCACTGTGATGCACCAGTGAACAGCGCGGGTGACTTGCTGTGTTGAGCCATTGAAAACAAGCACACTACCCCTCTGAAGTAGCCAGAAGAATACCTGAATGGCTGGGCGTGGTTCTGTAATCCCAGAATTTGGGAGGCTGAGGCAGGAGGATCGATGCAAGTTCAAGGCCAGCCTGAACTGCATAACCAGATTCTGTCTCAAAAAAACAAACAGAAATGCCTGCATGTTCTCTGCTTAGAGCCCATCTACAACTTGTGTGGAAGAGTACTTGTGAGGAAGAGTACTTGTACTTGTGAGGAAGAGTGTTGTAGGGGGCACCCTGATTTCTGAGCCATGGCTTTGGCTCTCAGGCCCATGAGCAGGGAGACTTTGCTGCAGAGATATAGGCAGCTTTGCACTGTCATGGAGGTTGAGATGGTTGTGTCCACTAACAGACAACATGGGGGCTGCGCCCAGCTTTGAGATCCAGCGTATTGGGCAAGTCACTCACCTATGTGCTTCAGTTTCTTCTTGTGTGAGACAGAGGTGGTGCTCACCCTCATTGGCAGCACATTTGCACAAAGGCCTGAAGAGTGCCTGGCTTGTAGCCAGTGCTGTGCAAGGGTTAGTCTGCTGCCACTGCTGTTGTTACTCCTGCTACCATTGCTGTAGGGCTTTGTAACTCTTCCTGCTCTGGGAGCACACTTGCTTTGTAAACCTTCTTGATTTGCTTATTTTGGAGCAATGTCTATGACTGCCTTTAATAATTCATCCACCTAAGGATTAAGAAAAGAAAAGAAAATATACTTTTCATCTTTTATTAGACATTTCAGATGTTTACAAAAGTAGAAAGGACATATTTATAGAAAATATTCTCTGTAAAGTGAAAAGTAGCCTAATGTGGTGGCATATACATGTAATCCCAGCACTCAGGAGGCTGAGGCAGGAGGATTGCTGTGAGTTCAAGGACGGCCGGAACTACATAGCAAGACCCTGCCTCAAAAAAAAAGTAGTGTCATTTGATGTATGAAAAGTAGTTTTATAAGCCCATTGCCTTGATTGAACTTTAAAAACATTCTTATGTATGCACACTGTACATACTGTTTTATGGCCTTTTTCTACCCAGTAAGCAAATGTAACATTTGCTTTGTTCCTTAGCCTTTACAATTAGTTTTTCATGGCTTTGTGCAATGAATAGTTACTGGCTTGTTGACTGTGTTGCTTCCTTTAAAAATGTAAAAGCTAGGGCCGTCCATGGTGGCACACACCTGTAATCCCAGCACTGTGGAGGCCGAGGCAGGAGGATCATTGCGAGCTCAAGACCAGCCTGGGCTACAAAGTGAGCTTAAGGCCAGCCTGAACTGCATAGCGAGACACTGTCTCAAAAAGTCAGTCAATTGGGGCTGGGAATTTAGCTCAGCGGCACAGTACCTGCTTGGCGAGTGTGAGGTCGTGAGTTCGATTGCCGGTACCTGGGGTTGGGGGGGGAGTCAGTCAATCAATCAATAATAAAACCTATGAGAAAAACAAGTGAAAAATCTTACTGCAGATAGTTTGAGGTTATCTTGGAAGGTTATTTTTGATTGTTTCCTGGTACATGAGAATCTTACTATACCATCATTTTTTGGGACTGTTCTGAAGTTGGACTTACAAAGGTAAAACCACCCCAGGGCTAAGGTAAAAGGTGTCTCTGTGGTGCATGAGAATCAGGGCTGCTGGTGTTTACTGCTGAGGGGTTCCAGCGTGTCATGCTGTAGACCTGCATTCCCCAGTACACCTGCATATGGCTTTTTAAATTTAACTAATTTAGTTGGATCTCCATATAAGGAAAACATTACTCTCTTATCCATACTAGCTATATTTTAGGTGCTCAGTGGCCACATGTGACAACTAGTTCCTGTTTTGTTTTTGACTTGTATTATTACATGTCTGCAGTACATAATGATTACATCCATTGTAGGGAATTGGTACATGAACATAACACATTTCAGTTCTTTTTCTCCCCTTCTCTCCACCTCCACTTTACTTGGTGAGCATCAGATTTAGTGCTCTGCTCTGGACAGTGCAGGTGCAGAACAGCTCCGTCACCGCAGGACGTTCTGCTGAGTGTGCTGCTGCTCAGCTTCTTCATCCTGTAGCAATAAGGAAGAGCCACCACTTAGGGGAGGATGTTCTTCAGCAGAGTTTGCAAGCTTTGGCTACCTGTTTTGTATATAAAATTTTATTAGAACACAGCCACATGTTTGTTCGTTCGCTGTTTGTTTTTCACTATTACCTTTGGTTGCTTTTGTGCTACAGTGGCAGAGCTGGATCTTGGACAGAAACTATTTGTGGCCCACAAAGCCTGAGTATTTACTCAGTCCTCTTAGGAAAACCACTGCCAACCTCTTTGATCCAGAGCAGGGTTTTTCAGTCTCAGTGTGCATGATGTTTTGGGCCAGATGGTTCTCTGTTTGGGGGCTGTCCCGTGCACTGTAAGATGCTTCAGGACCGTCCCTGTTTACCCACTGCACGTCTCTGCCACCCACTTTTGACAACATGCAGTGTCTTCAGACATTGCCAGATTCCTTGGGGAGCAAAATCCCCCTGCTAAGAACCCCAAATCTCAAATGACGTGGCTTGGCAGAGCACTCACCTGTAACACTGCATAGGCACGTTCATTGTAAAATAAATCAGTCCAGAATAGTGTGTTTTTATGCTACCTTTTATACTTCCACATTGCCACCAGAAACAGGAGTATTTACATAAAACACGACAGAATAGCTGAAGGAATAGAAAAGTGGAAGTACTCAGGTTTTCCAGTTGACTGTTTGCCAACTGAGGAACAAATAAAATAGAAATCACAGCATTCCAGAGCTACGGGGAAGTATGGGTATAGTCATCCTGGTTTAACTTATTTTTCTTTCTTTTCTAGTACAGAGGATTGAACCCAGAGGTTCATACTCACTAGGCTAATGTTCTGCCACTGAGCTATGTCCTCACCCCTTTTTTTAATTTTTATTTTTATTTTTTATTACGTTGTTTGAGATAGCATCTTGCCTTGTAGTTCAGACTGGCCTTGAACTCTATGTAGCCCAGGCTCAGCCTCCCCAGTGCTGGGACTACAGACGTGCACCACCACACCTAGCTCCTCAGCCCTTTTTATATTTTTGAGAGAGGGTCTCATTAAGTTGCTCAGGCTGGTATCCTCCTGCCTCAACCTGCAGGTAGCTGAGGTGACGTGTGTGCCACTACCTATAGCCCTACACCCAGTCAAGGCCTGCTCCCTTTATAAAGCAGTGAACTACAAGGCTCATCTTGCTCACTGCGATTTCATTTGTGTATTCCTGGCAAGAAGGGAGTTAATGTTTAGTAAAATGATTAATGAATGCCATAAACTGATGCTTATCTGCTTTATGATTATGGTTTTCAGTGGTCCATATTACCACGATAATTGAAGAGTGGATTGCGCTCATTTCAGCAGCACATGTACTAAAATTGGAACAATACAGAGAAGATTAGCATGGCCCCTGTGCAAGGATGACACATAATTTCATCAGTTATTCTATTAAAAAAAGAAAGAAAGAAAAGAAAAATTGGTTATATTTCCCTCCACTTGAAGCTAATGAGGATTAAGCCAGGCACTGTGGTACATGCCTGTATTTCTAGCTGCTCAGGAGGCTGAAGTAGGAAGGTCACAAATTCAAGACCAGCCTGGACTGCATACGACAGTAAGACCTTGTCTCAAAGACAAAAGAAAGCTAATGAGAATTAAACATAATGTCCTATAAAATTTTGTTTAACTGTGCTTGAGTACTTTTAGAATAGAGAGTTTTTAAAGTTGTAAAAATTGCTATCTTAAGAAGTTCACTCATTTGGAAATAATACAGAATGCTGCAGAGTCCAGGAACAGGTTTTAGTTAGTGACATATGTCGTATTTCTAACGTCTCAGTTTGGAGCATGGAATGAAACAGAATTGGGAAGATTGGCCCTGGGTGTGTAGGTCAGTGGTAGAGTACTTGCCTAGTATGTGTGAGGCCCTGGGCTTGATCCCCAGCCCCACAAAAAAAAAAAAAAAGAAGGAAAAAAGGAATTAGAAAATTTGCCTTTCAGAGAAAATGCTAGTTATATCTTAAGGTGGTCCTTCAAGTTAAAATTTAATTTAAAAATTCTTAATTGGGTTAGCTGTAGTAATACATATAATCTGAACACTTGGGAAGCTGAGGGAGGAGCACTAAAAGTTTAAGACCATTTTAGGCAATTTAGTGACTTAGTAAGACCTGCCTTTTAAAAAAAGGGCTAGGCATGGTGGCACATGCCTATAATCCTAGCACTCAGGAGGCTGAGGCAGGAGGATCACTACCAATTCGAGGCCATCCTCAGCTATATAGTGAGTTCACAGCCAGCCTGAACTACATAGTGAGACCCTGTCTGAAAAAAAAAGAAAAGCAACATAAGTTCTATATAGCAGAGCACACATTTATGGAAAAAATCATCCTCATGTAGTTAAATATTCATGAAGGTAGCAGGTTTGACTGCTGAATTCAATGGTGACTATTTGTATTTCCAAGCATGAAAAACTTGTATTTGTTTTTCAGATCTTACCAATATATTTGAGTCCTTCTTGCCCCAGCTGTTGGCCTACCCTAACCCCATAGATCCTCTCAATGGTGACGCAGCAGCCATGTACCTCCACCGACCAGAAGAATACAAGCAGAAAATTAAAGGTAAGGAGGCACACAGTTTAACTTGGAGTCAGAAGAATTTAAATCTTTTGTGTTGTAGTCACTTAGAGCCCTTTGTGAGTTACCTAGTTCCTCATGATTTTCTCAGACCTAAAGCGACAGCTGTATTCTTAAGTAGCACCGGGCAATCCTGAGCACGAGCACTAGCAGCCCCTGCTACTGTGTTTAGAACACAGGATTTAGAATCCTGTGTTCCCACAATTATGGGACTGCAGCTTCATTAAAAGGAAAATGTTACAAAGTAACAGCTAAAGCTTAAGTGGGGCCAGGAATGGTGGCACATGCCTCTAATACAGCACTCTGGGAGGCTGAGACAGGAGGATTGGGAGTATAAGCCCAGCCTGGCCAATTTAGTGACATAGTGAGACCTGCCTCAAAAAGAGCTGGGGGTAGTTTAGTGCAAAGGCCTTGGGTTTGATCCCGGTACCATGAAAAGGAAAGAGAGTAATCTCCAGTGGGTTTGGTGGTGTTCATTGGCTTGTCCTTTCTCCTCTGGCCTCCAAAGCTGTGGCCCCTGAGGCACACTTGCAAGAGATGACAGCGGAAGTAGTTCATGGGGGAGTGAAGACAAGCAGGACTTGTTTTCCTTCTGTTATTCTCCCTGGGTCTCTATAGAGTATTGTTTGGTGCTTTTGTTTAGATTTGAGAACTTCCATAGTGAAAAGTGTGGATCCATAAAGCTCTACCAGGAAGGAGAGGAATTCAGAGACAGTGGAGATGCATCTGCTCTTAACAAACAGCAGGTGCTGGGATCTTCCCGGCGTTTAGCACAAGTTGCATAGGATGCAGAACATCAGCCTCCTCCAAAGCTGTGGCCCCTGAGGCACACTTGCAAGAGATGACAGCGGAAGTAGTTCATGGGGGAGTGAAGACAAGCAGGACTTGTTTTCCTTCTGTTATTCTCCCTGGGTCTCTATAGAGTATTGTTTGGTGCTTTTGTTTAGATAAAGTAGAAATAAATCTGTAATTGACTTATTTAGGTCTCAAGTGCTTTGCAAATTAACATCTAATTTATGTAGCACAATAGCTACATAACCAAGCATGTATTCGAAGAATGAGACAGTCATTTTCAACCAGATAAATTTCTGTTATGAGGGGCTGGGGATTTAGCTCAGAAGCACAGCGGCTGCCTGGCAAGCACAAGGTCATGAGTTCGATTTCTGGTACCGGAAGAAAAACAAAAACAAATTCTTTTATGAGAATCTGCTAAAATTTTGACATAGGAGTCAATTAACAGGGTCTGCAAACTAGATATTTCAGTGCAGGGTATATTTCTATTGTTCTTATTCATTGTGCCTCAGCAGTGTAACACGAGCCATATTGTATTACATATCTGCTCTGGTCGCGGGTACAAAAGGAACCCAACCTGTGTGTGTCTTAGATTGGCCTCTCTGGCTTGTGCAGTGTCAGTGGTGGGGGTCAATGTCTTCCTTGGTAATTTGGAAGAATCATGGCCATGAGGCCTGAGCTCACTCCCACTTCCTACTTTAGATAGCACCTTTCCCTGTCGTTTGGTTTTGTTATTTTGTCCCTATGAGAAGAAGAGGTGCTCCTGTGGGTTCCCTTAGGAATCGAGCTATTTATTTCATTTTCAAACTTCCTGCTTCTTTGCCTTACACTGCCAGTGTCCTTTCTTTCCCGTCTTGTGCCAAGCCTGTGAGGTCCGTCCTCCTCTCCCATGGGCCCTTCTTCAGTCTCATTTTCCTGGGCTTTCTGCAGCTTTTGGTGTTTTACCCCCTTTCTTTGTGAAATCTACTCGTTCTGTTTCCCAGATACAGGCCTTTTATGAGTGGGTTCTTATGCTCCCTCTTCCTCTTCCTCTCTCCCCTAGGGAACTAATCACTTCTCAACTTGTTAATCCCTCCATTTGATGACTCCTAAATGTGTGTGTCCACACCTGACCCTTCTTCCTGCTGGACAGTCCACTGTGGCAGTCTGCACACATCAGTACCCTCAGCTCACAGTGAGGCGTACTCGCCCTTGCCTAGCCAGTGTGTTAGTCAGTGTTCCTGTCTAGCTGATTCTGGTTCAGGGTACAGCCTTGAAAGCAGGGTTAAATATTGAGCACCCTTGGAACTGGCCATCCTTGGAGCTGTCCAAAGAGATGTCACTTCTGTGCTTAAAATCCTTTGCAAAGGGCAGTCAGCCTGCCATTCAAGGCTCTCTGGTACTGAGCCGACGATCTCTGTCTTTGCCTTGGCTCCTGTCAGCTCACCACTGTGTAATAGTACAGTTTAGTGAGTTTCAGGTCCCCAGGTCTGTTCACCCCTTTTGTTAGTCATGGAACATTTCCTTTTTTTTTTTTTTTTTTAAAGTAGAAAGAATTCATTGAGAAAGAAAGCTTCTGTTTAAGGATAGAACAGGACGTGGAGAGTGAGGTGCTCACTACTTTCAAGGGTGTTTCATTAAGTAAAACCATGACATGAGGCGAGTTCAAGATGGGACAAAACTGTAGTCAGCTACTGAGATCACAGGTACAGTTGCTTGGGTAATTTTGATGCAGTGGGAACTCACAAGATAGGTCTGAGGTAGGGCAAAACCAGTGAGATTACAACAAATACAGTTGCGTAGGTCTTCAGTGTTAGTAAATGCTCGTTTTCCATAGGCTTAACTTAGTTGTTGGGTGGGAGGAAAAGGTTGGGGCACTTCAGCGTTCCTCTAGCTCTAACCTTACATGCCTCCCTAAAAAAGGAAAGTACAAAGTGGCAGGAAAAGATCAGAAGTAAGATCAGAGAAAGGAAGTTTTTTTCCTCATGTTCACTGAGTTATTGAAACAATTTGCCCCTAAGTTGTCACTCTCAGCCTGGAGAGGTGAGAATGGGGAATCTCAACAGCTAAGATCGCCTCCTCACCCATGGAAGATCAGCCCAGAAAGAAAACTGAAGTGGAACAGCCTTGACATTTCCTCTAGAGTGCAGAGGAGGATCAGGGCCAGTCTGCCTGGTGAAACCTGTCCCCCACGTCCTAAGAAGAGTTGCTGACCTATTAATTGGCAGTTAGGGTCCTGTGATTTATCAGTAGGCATGTATATTTTCTAAATATGAACTAGATTTCATAGAAAGACCATTTTATAGCATTTCATGTCAAGATCACTAGGAGGAACTCTAAATACTACTTTTCCCTAACACTGCTGTCTAAGATAACAGCAAACAAGGAACACTATTAAGTCCAGCAATTAGTTCAAATGTAACATATACAAAATAGGGATAAAATATCCCATTAAAGAAGCATCATAACCTTCCCATGTTTTTAACTTAAATTTATCATTTTAACAAAATTATATAAGAGACAAAGCATGAGCAACTAACACGCAGTGGGCAAAGAAATAACATAAAAATTTGAAGGGTAAACATTCTGATTACCTAAGCAAGTTTCAATCCAGAATCTATGAAGCAAAAGCTTCATAGACTCTTACCATGGACTCTTACCTCCATCCAAGTATCTCGTTGGGACCTCCGGATGATGTAGGGGAAAGAAACTCTCAACCTGTAGATGTCTGAAACGCCAAGCTTGTGTTCTCTAAAATCAAGGAATAAATTCTAGGAACAACAGAGGGTTAGAGTAGGAAGAATTTATTGAGAGCAAGAAAGCTTCTGTCTAAGAGGGACAGAAGGGGGCCCAGAAAGCAGGTTGTCCCTGTCTGGAAAGCTTCACTTACATGAAAAACACTGAACAGCTTCACTACCACAAACCCACCATCTGCCCTCTGGCAAAACCTCTCTACTGTGCCTAATTTGCAAGCAAGAGGACACAGGTAGCTCTCTGTAATACGGTGTTTTTATGTTCCAGCCACTTAATTCGGGTGAGGCTAAACCCTTTCCCTGGATGGCCTGTTTCCACTGCCACTGGCAGAGCTCAGGTCTGTATGGCTGTGCCTGCCTCCCTGGCCTCAGCCAGTTCCTTCCATGTATGCTTCCTGCAGGACACTCAGGCCAGCTCCTGCCTATCACGTGCATCTGTTCTCACCCCCGCTTAGTGACCTCGCTCTTCACATGTCCCCTGAAAGGCCTTGTCCTAGTAAGCATTACCGAAACATTTGTCTGTTTGAATAGTCTAAAGAAAGCTAGTAAGATATTAGAGCAGTGGTGGTAAACCTATGGCACGCAAACTTCAGCAGGCTGTGTGTGTCATTGAAAGCTCTAGAAGGTTCGCTGTCGCTAATGTCCCCTGAAAGGCCTAGGTGTGTCAAGAAACAGTGTCCTGGTGCAGCAGCTTCTATGAAGCAATAAGCAGAACAGCCAGCCCATTAGAAGGCAAAAATAACATTTCTAAGGTTTTAGTAAACGTTCCTCTCACTCTAAACATAAATTTAGGCAAGTTCTTACTAGATGAAGGCTCATCTGATCTCATGATCTTGGTGTAAAGTTTTAGAAGTTTAAAGAGCTCTGCCTGTCTACAAACTTCGTAAAGGAAAGTATGAAAAGTGTTTCTAGCAAGACCCCTGCACTGGCTCCTGAGATTTGGCAGGCCCCTATGGCTGGTTACCATCTTCGTATTACAAATCGCAAGGACGTGCGGGAGGGGCTGTGTGTCCGGCTGCTACTCTGATGGAGTTCCCACTGTCTGTCTCTTCATATTGTGTGTAGGCAAGTTACTTGAAGACGGTGTGTACTTTTAGGGACACATTTATTGTTTATTCAGCTGTTCCTAAATTCTTCGTCAGCCAGCAGATTCAGCCTAGGATATGGCAGCATAAACGCAAGGTAAATGATAACATGGTAAAATTACTCAGGCTCATGTGTCTGCCCTGGATGGCAGCTCATTCCTGATGAGCAGACCAGAAGGCAGTTCTCACTGGCTGCTTCTAAAATCTGACAGAGAGTTGGGGATGTAGCTCAGTGGTATAAGTGCCTGCCTGGCAAGCACAAGGTCTAGAGTTTGATTCCCGGTACCAAAAAATATAAATAAATAAATAAAACATGACAGGCAGGATCTGTGTAGACTGAAGTCTGTTCCTAAAATAACAGTCTGGGCTAGCTGTAATTACATAACTACGAATCTGAAAACAATGGGGATTTCCTGGTGAGTTGCTGTGGAACTTTAATATCATATTCTATCTGGGAGGCAGATTGTTTTATTGACACGCGAGTAAAAGCAGAGTGTGGGGTGCCCATTTCTCCCACCACGCCAGAATCCCGGGGTGGGGATGCAGGGTACTTGCTGCCTGCAGGTGAGGCATTCTGTGTTGCTCTCCTACCGTGGTCATCCCTGCAATGTTCCCCGTGGGCCCACCTTCAGCTTTAGTGACTGCACCAACGGTCTTCTCTCCCACCCCTGGCACAGAAGGGGAATCTTAACTTTCAGGACGTGGTGTTGCTGCTCACTTACTTACTCTCTGTGTTTTCTCTCCCCACCCTGTGCAGAGTACATCCAGAAATATGCAACGGAGGAGGCCCTGAAGGAGCAGGAAGAGGGTACTGGGGACAGCTCATCGGAGAGTTCAATGTCTGACTTTTCGGAAGATGAAGCCCAGGACATGGAGTTGTAGTAGAAAAAGCGCCTGCTTTTCAGAAAGACTATTATTTCCTAACCATGAGAAGCAGACTATAATATTCATATTTAAACAAAGCAATTTTTTTTATTACTAAACAAGGTTTTTATGAATAATAGCATTGATATATATATATTATATATCACCCTTTAGATCTTGATTTCTTGGTCATTTCTCAACCTGAGGTGCATAGCATATTCCCACATTCCATTTTGGTAGCAATATGCGGTCCGAATGCATGCATTCATAAGTCCACTTGGCCAAGGCATCCTGTGTGCTACTGAATGTCACATAGCCACTCTGATAGGTAGATACGAGTAAAACTAACAAGAAAAGTTGCTTCTTTTTATCGATGGTTCCAAAGAAACAAACCAAACCAACCAGCTCTTGGATGTGAAGATAGAATAGTGCTTTTTCAAATTGGAAAGGAAAAAATTGGGGAGGAAGAGGCCTGCTTTGGGAGCATGTAAAGCCAGCCACGTACAAATCAGCAGCCCCTTCTTGTGAGTCCTAGCTGGGCCCATTTTGTGGAGTATCAGTGTAAAGCAGGGAGCTAATTAGAGAATTGAGAAAACATTTTTGACTGGATTTAAGTACATTTTTATAAATAGATTCCTGTCCTTCATGCTACCAGACCTGCAGCCACTGCATTGTGCATCAGAGAACCTCTTGGAAGTATTTTCTGAACCTGATTCTTTTTCTTGGGGTACAGCTTGTGATCCAGACTTTTTTTTTTTTTTTTGAGAGGACAGGAGGAGAAAAATGACTGGAAGTTATTTTCTCTCATCAAAAACGTGTGCAAAGTCCCATCCTAATTCTAGTGTTGGGCCAGCTCAAGATGGCTGCCTGGACTAAATTAAACTGAAGGGGGTTTTTGGTTTTGGTTTTTTCAGTTGGTGTGAATTGTGCTTAGATGGGTTACAAGTGTCGTCTTCACATGCTAAGAGATGGTCTCCTCCCTGGACAAGCCGCCCAGTGGACCACTAGATGTGAGAAGACCGGCCTGTTGGCTTTGAGGCCCAGGGCACCACTCCTCCATGTCGGGTTTGGTTGCCCCCAGCAGCAGCCTTTCATCGCCCACCTGCGGGGAGTGGGATACAGGTATTTCAGACCCAAAGCAGATTCTCAATTTCAAATGAAAAACAACTGGAACAAATAAAAGTTCTTGTACGCAAAGTGGCTCAGCATGGGAAAAACAGCTTTCTTCAGAGAGTGACTGGCTAGAAAAGAGGGGTTTGGGAACGTGATGTAGGGGATAGCTTGTGAAGGAGGGATGCTTCCTGTCCTGTGTGTTTGAGAGCAAGTCAGACTGTTTAAAACGCCTGTCGATGCAGTATTTGCTCAGCTAATGTACATCTGGGTTGCTGTGAAGTTTCTTTCAAACCTGAATGTTGCCCACTGAATCTGGAGGGGGATTTGGAGAAGTTTTAAACAGCAACTCTATATATTATTTTTTCACAACCAATAGGACAATAGCAGAATTAGCCAATCCTAAGACCTTCTAAAGACAACTTTTGAATGTTTCCCTGGGATAATTTTTATTTTTGATGTGTTTTTAGTTTCGGAGTGCTATATTCCACAAGGTTTAAGTCAATGAGGTTGGAAGATACCTAATCTTTTTTTTTAATTCAGAAAGCACAATCAGTCTTTCCTTTGAAAAAGTACAACTTGCTTTTAGCATGATTATTTTCCTAAATAAAAGACAAAGAATTTGCTTATATTAATTACGGGCACGGAGCAAGAGGTTTTCTTTTTTAAAAAGTGCAGTTCTGTAAGGCTGTGGTTAGTTCACTGTGCCGAGTAGCGCTAGCGTTCGTGGCGTGTCGGGAGGTAGTATTAACTGTAACATGTAATGAATGGTGTACTCTGACCTAGCGCGCTGTCTTCATTGCTTTTGGGGTGGGAGGGTCTCTGCTGGCGCTGTCTGACCTGCTTCCCTGCCGCATTCACAGTCTGCTTGTGCTGTAACCTTTATTGTTAGGTGCTACTTAGGGTAGGCTTGAAGTGCTGGGTGGTGATTTGAGTTCAAACAATAAATTGTATTTTTTCAATATTGTATAAACAACAGTGTTCTAATTAACCCCCCTGAGAAAGTCCAGATAACTGCTTTGATCTTGTCCAGGAAAAGGCTGTAGGGAGGTCGGAACGGCAGTGCAGCTCTGCCCTCACAGGAGCCCACTTTCCCGGCGTGAAGCCCTCCGCTCGCCCTCCGCTCGCCCTCTGCTCACCCTCTTCCCCGAGCCCAGCAACGCTGGCTGAGACACAGGCGCCCACATGAAAAGCGGGTTGAACAGCAGGTCAAGTGTGGCTGCCGAGTGTGTATGGGGCAGGTGTAATTAGCTGCTCTGTTAGTACTGGGAACTCCTGGGCTTGGTGCCCGAGTCACACCCTTCCCTCCTGCTCTGTGCAGGTCTCCTTCGGGGCGCTGACCCTGTCCCGCGCGCGTTCGGGCTCTTTGGGCCTTCTCCCTTTGTAGGTTGGACAGGACCCACAGGATCCCCTCTAATGCTGACTTTGTGTGCCCCGCTCCTGCGAGAGGTTGGAAGAGGAGGCTGTACTCATAGGCTCGGAGGGGTGGGAGGCCTGTTTGGGACTCTGGGCCCCCACAGTCTGCAGCAGGAGCTGGTGGGACACCAAGGTCTTTCTGTGCTCAGTGTGTCCCTTCCTCACAGAAAGGCCCTGAGATCACTGGAGAGGCGAACTCAGCCTCTGGTCGCGGTGGGAGGTCAGAGCTGCTGCTGGCGGCTTCCCTGGCCTTAACACCCAGCATTTTTGAAACCCTACCTTGCGGTTTACCAGCACACGCCGTGCCGTGCTCCCATCCCAGCGCTTAAGCTCCAGCTCTTGCCAAACACTGACAAACAAGGTGGCTGCAGCTGGCAGCCCTGGTGCCCTTGAAAAGCCCATCACTGGGCCGGTGGGCAGCGGTGGTGTCTTGGCTTCGTTACCAGTCTCACTGCCCTCCTTGAGGTTACTCTGCAGTTCCAGCCGGCATTTTATACCAGAGAGAGAACTGTCAGGAGTTGCCGGATAATCCCCCCCTCACTAATGTTCTAGTCCGCTTCAGAAGCTGTTCTGATTGCCAACCAGCTCATCTAGGCCCCTCGGGAGCCGCCCCTCCCCGCTGCTCCCTCCACCCCTCCGTGGTCTTGGCCCTGTGCTTGCTTTTCCTTGGCCTCTGGTCTGGATGGCTGAGACTCCTGGCAGACCGGCCCTCCGCCAGCCTCCACGCTGGTTCCTGACCCCCTGTCTGGGAACTAGTCCTTGGTTTTCAGTGGCATGTGCCCCGTCCCCCGTAAAAGCCATTTATAAATGTGAGGGGTTTTACTTCATCTGCTTCCGAACTGGGCTCACAGCCTTGTTGAGGGGGATCGTGGTAGTTCTGCTTGGCTCAGGAAGTGCATTTCCTGGGCTTCTGAATCCATGTTCCTACTTGCTGGTGGCCCCAGCAGGC
Organism: Chinchilla lanigera; assembly: GCF_000276665.1. Taxonomy (NCBI): domain Eukaryota; kingdom Metazoa; phylum Chordata; class Mammalia; order Rodentia; family Chinchillidae; genus Chinchilla; species Chinchilla lanigera. The sequence goes on along the minus strand of NW_004955479.1, from coordinate 10,536,212 downwards.
CACATGGAGTGGAGGCTGAGGTGTGCAGCTTTCTTCTCCCACGGAAGGGCTCTTCATTTAGCAAGTACGTGTCTCGGCTGTGGGCTTGGGAAGAAATGGCCATTACTTACTGATTGTGTTTGGTACATACTGTGTGATACTTGAAAAGATCAGAGGGACTTAATAGCCCTGAAATGAAATCTAAGCCTTTTATTGCTTACATTTTCCTTGCCCCGTCTCCTCCCTTCCACCTTTCCCCTTGCATTGTGATGATCTAGTGGGCACGCCTGTCACCAGGACAAATGCCACCTCTGACTATAACCTCTTAATAGTTGTGTATAATGAAAACTGTAAACTTTTTAAAATAAAATGTATATACCTTGCCAAATGGCTGGACCTTGGTCAATAAGATAGCCCCCCCTGAAGACTTAGCCCAGGTTTTAAACACCCACCCACTGTTCCCTGCTCGCCCGAGCAGCTCTCAGAAGGTGGATGACCAGGTTGGCGTGGGCAGGCCTGTCCCCACAGCAGTCACAGCCGGTAGCGCACCCCACATCCCGACTGCCGGCTGCTAGTGCACTGAAGCCCGTTCCTGAGCCCGGAGGCCCACGTCTGCCTCAGCGCCTGCACCTACAGCCTGCTCCCTCTTGCTGAGGAATCTCCTGCTTCCGGGGTGGATCTGCCTGAAGGTAGCTCCTCAGCGCGCAGTGCCAACCTCCATTGAGCCCGGCGCGTGTGTCCTCGATGGCCACCAGAGGGCGACACCGCCCCATCAGTTTGTGTCCCAGTGGGGAGACTGCTGCTTTTGGTAGAAGATGGGGAGCCGGAGCGTCTTTCTTGAGTCTCTTGCCTTCACTCCGCAGCTGCTTCCTCCGTACTCGTCTGCACTCCTCCCTGCGTCGTGTATTGCACAGCGTCGCAGCCACCTGCTGGAGCAATAGGGGGAGACACCTAGGAAGGCGGCAAGGACCCAAGACCCCTGGCTGCATTCACACCCAGAAGCAAAATGCTCAGAGGGTTCATTGCGAATGGCACTTGGTGATCTGCCAGAGCTGTGTGAGGTTTGTTGGGGGGCGGGGGTTGGTTGGTGGTTTTTTGTATTTTTTGAGACAGGATCTCATTGTATAGTTCAGGCTAGCCTCAAGCTCAAGGTGATGTTCCTGCCTCGGCCTCCCGAATGCTGGGATTACAAGCATGTGACACCTTGTCCAGCTAAGTTCTAGTTCATTAGGTGGTGGTCAGCCTCGAGCGCTGATGGGCCTCTGTGGGCCCTGGCACTTGGCTGTCCAAGGTAGACCCGTGGCCTCTGGCACCTGCAGCTGAGAGCTCCACACGAGCCCACGCAACTCCGCGAGATGGAACCACCGCAGCATCAGGGCTTCAGGACGGGTGTGCAGAGATGAGAAAGCCCGAAGTTCAGCCGAAAGAGGACGAAGTCCTGTCCGCCGCGCGCAGCCAGCCGCTCCCGGAGCCTCCCAGGAGCCTCACCCCGCGTTCCCCAGCACTGCCCTGCGGCTACCTGAGCCGTCGCCCCAGGAGTGGTGCTCACCCTAACTTCTCTCGCTGTCCCTGAAAGCCACTGTCCCCATGGGGTGAGTTGCGGTGGCACTGGATCCTGCGTGAACCCTCCTAGAACTTGGGCCGATGGGGGTGTTTGGATCCCCACGGCCCCTGGACCTGAGAGGTGTGGCAGCCTTCTTTGTAAGGGGCGGCGCACCCAGGTCTGGCCTCTGCCGCGCCACAGCCTCTCGGGAGGGAAGGGTTGCCCTGGCCCCTCAGGGTTGATGTGAGCAGGTGACCAGGAGCGTCTGTGTGCGGTGTGTCACCCCCTCGGCCCCCCAGTGAGGATGGCTACTGTTAAAGGCTGTGCGTACCGCAGGGCCTTTGCCCCTGGCGTGGCTCCCGGGACCCGGTGTCGGGGGTCAGAGGCGGCGGGAACGGACCCGGCTGCCAGGATCGTGGCCTGCTAGTGCCCTGTGGCGGACGACGAACCCGCAGAGAGGGTACTGGTGGACGTGGCTTGGCCTGGGGACTCTCCGCGGCCAGCCTCACGTCTCCGCAGGTCTCAAGCGTTTCACGGTGCGGAATGGCGCTCTCCTCGGGCCTGGGGGTTGCCGCGGAACCTCTTGCGTGCTCCGTCCTCCACCCTGAGCAGCACTTCTCAAAGATACATTTCTCTGTTATCCCAGCACTCTACTCTGAGAGGCTGAAGCAGGCAGGTTGCAAGTTCCAGCAACTCAGCAAGTGAGACACGGTCTCGAGTGAGAAGGGCAGGGGAGGTAGCTCGGCGAAAGGGCCTGGGCTCAGCCCGCAGCCCTCGAGCGCGCGCTCCACAGAGGCTGGAACCCGCGCTCCGCAGCCGCAGCCCTGCCCCCGCGCCCGCTGCGCGGTGCCGC
>NW_004955479.1:10521854-10533668 GCF_000276665.1 Chinchilla lanigera | reverse complement strand
CTCCAGCCCTTGCGCGCCACCCCGCATCTCCATGGTGCCGGGGTGCCCGGCCTCGGGGCCCGCGGGGGAGTCCGGTTTTCTAGAGCAGAAGTGCAGAAGTGGAAGGGCGTCTGCACGCGCAATTAACTTTCTAGCGGCCACAGAAAGGTAAAACTGAGCCGGACTGCAAGGCTGAGATCAGCCTGGGCAATTTAATAGAGTCGGCGAAACAGTCTCAAAATAAAAGTGGGCTGGGGATGGAGCTCAGGACAGAGGCCTGGGGTTCCACGCGGAGCACCAGCCTAACGCGCACACACAACCGGCAGGCAAATTCGGGATACCCGGCTGGGGCGGTGCTGGAGGAGCCGTGTCCCGGTTCCTGGTCCGCGGAGACGTGAAAGGAGTAGCCCAAGGTACCAGTTCATTCAAGGAGGGTCAAACACAGCAACGGAGGAAGCGGTCCCCGCCTCGGCCACCAGGGGGCGCGCGGGCCTCGCGCCGGCGGGCAGGGAGCGACAGGCGGCTCTTCCTCGCGGAGCCCACCGAAAGGGCGCGAGCGCGCTCACCGCCCCCAGCCCGGGTCCGCGCTGAGCGTTCGGTGGGGAGGACGTGGTGACTGCCCGGACGGGGCGCGAGCGGGAGTCGGGGCGGCGGCAGCCCGCTTGCGCTGGGAGGCGGGCCAGGAAGGACCCCACGGTGAGGAGGCGGGCTGGGCCGAGCGCAGAGCCGGGGCTGCGCGGGAAGCCGAGAGTGGGCCCTGGGCAGGGCTCTGTGCGGGACCGCGGCCCTAAGCTCAGGGGCCCCTTCTCGCTCGCTCTCCCCATCTCGTCCCCCTCCTGTTCTTGTTTGAAACAGAGTCTCACTTTTGTAGCCCATGGTGACCTCGAACTTGCAGTGATCCTCCCGCCTCAGCCTCCCAAGTGCTGGGATGGCAGGCGTGCACCTCCACTCCTGGCTCCCTTTGCTCCTCTTTTGCCCTGCGCCCCGGGCCCTGGGGAAAGCAAAAGCAATGGCAGAGGGTTCCGGTCGCCGATTACCGCGGGAGTGGGCAGAATGGGTACGGGCTGTCGCTGTAGCCTGGCGACACGAGAGACCTTGAGCCGCAGCAGCGCCAGCGCAGCTTCCCCACCCCTGACACGGCGGATCGGGAGTTGGTGGTTTGAAGCCTCGGAAGTTTGCAGGGGCAGCTGAGTCTGCAGTGGGCACCGGGCCTTAGGGACTGTGGAAGCGCAGTGTGTGCTCCATAGTGCTCATCTCTAGGCTTATTTTATAGAAGATGGAAAACAGTTCTATCACACTTAAACCACTACCTCAAATGTTTTGTTTTGTTTTCCATTTATTACAACTGAACCTGACCTTAATGGTTTGATAACAAAGACTGGAAAGGACCGGGAATGGAGATCAGTGGCAGAGGTCTTGCGTGATTAAGTTCCCCCGCCCCCGCTTCCTCTCTCTCTCTGCCACTAGCTTTGACTTCCATTTGCCAGGTCACCTTGTGGTCCAAGATAGCTGCTAAAGTTCCACAAATCATATCTCAAGTTCCAGATAGCAGGAAGAAGGAAAAATGAAAAAGAATACAAGGCACTCAGCTCCCAGCTAACAACTCCTTAATAAAGAGTCTTTTTGGAAGCCTCCTTCACACTTCTTACATCCCCTAAGCCACACAGCCACATGGCCACCCAGCTTCCTCTGAGTTGGGAGATGGACTTCTTCAGCGGGGCACATTGTCCCCTTCATAAGTTGGGCTTCTACCATCGCAGCATGTGGGCTTTTTCGTTTCTGAATCTGTTAGAAGAAGTCAGCCTTTAAAAAAAAAAAAAGTAGAAATCACAGAAGGCTGAGGCAGGAGGAGCAATATGAGTTTAAGGCCAGCCTGGGCTCCATAGTGAGACACTGTCTCAAAAAAGGTGCACATGATGTAATGTTCAAACACTACGTTAGTAAGAACTGAACACTGACCCTCTGGGTGAAATGGTGTGCTACCCGGATTTGTCACAGAATGACCTCGTGGTGGGAGGGGCTGTACAAAATGGTGGGGTGACAGTTGCTGAAGTGAGTGACAGATACATGGAACTCTATAGCATTCTCTCTGCTTCTGGATACCAGCTTATCCATTTTCTTAACACTTGTTCTTTTTGGGGGGTGAGCTAGGTACTGGGTTCTGAATCCAGGGCCTTTTTGCACTGAGCATCATCCCCAGCCCTTTTTGTATTTTTTATTTTGAGACAGAGTCTCGCTAAGTCACTTAAATTGCCAGGGCTGACCTCAGACTTACAGTCCTCCTGCCTCAGCCTCCCTGAGTGCTGGGATACAGGTTGCTGGGATTATGGGTGGGTACCACCATGTCTGGCTTCAAATTCATTTTAATTTACTTGAGCAGAGAGTGCCAGCAACACCCAGGCTCCAGGAAGTCCCCAAGGAAAGCAGGAAGAAGGAGGCTGGTCAGGTGTCTGCCTGAGGAGGGCCCCTACAGACTTGATAAACCCAAGGCAGGAGGGGAAACCCTGTCCACGACGGCCCTGGCAAAGAAACCAGTTGCTTGGGATAAAAAGCCAGACCAGGAAAGCCAGGTGTGGTGTCACACACCTATAATCCCAGCACTCGGGAGGCTGAGGCAGAAGGATCACTGTGAGTTCAAGGCCAGCCTGGACCACATAGTGAGTTCAAAGCCAGCTTGAACCACACACTCTGCCTTTAAAAAAAAAAAAAAAGAATTGAACCAGGAAATCTCCCTGCCAATAATGACAGTCACAACAGCAGCAGACACTGAGCTAAGGGCTTCACTGACAGAGGCAGCTGTGTGACTGCACCCACAGGGCACCTGTCACTCCTGCTCAGCACCTGTGCCCTCTGCTGGTTTTGGGATTTCATTGCCATTTACTGTCCACTCCTCTGGGGCTGTGTGGGTCTTGGAGTCCCCCAAGCCACCGCCAAGTTCAGAAAGGAGCTCAGCAGATGCATCCAGGCTGGGAAGCCCACCCAGAGTGGAAAGCTAGAACTCCTTTGTGCTTACATCAGTTGTACAGGGGGCTGGGGATTTATCTCAGCAGCACAGCCCCTGCCAGGCAAGCACAAGGTCATGAGTTTGATTCCCAGTACCAGAAAAATACCAAAAAATAAAAAAATAAAAATAAATAAATCAGTTGTACTGGCTTCTGGTCATTCATCATTCATAATGATGAATCCTGGTTCACCAGCTATAGTGGCGCACACCTGTAATGCTAGCACTTTGGGAGGCTGAGGCAGGAAGATCACAAATTCAAGCCCAGCTGAGGCAATTTAGTGACTTAGTGAGACCCTGTCTCAAATAATAAAAGGCTGGGGATGTAGCTCAGTGCAAAGACTGAGGTTCAATCCCCAGTACCACGAACAATAAAAGATCACATTTGCCCAGGGGTGGTGGCATATGCCTGTAATTCCAGCACTCAGGAGGCTGAGGCAGGAGGAGCACCATGAGTTTGAGGCCAGCCTCAGCTACATAGTGAGACCCTGTCTCAGAAAGAAAGAAGGCACTGTACCAGAATATGCCCCCTGCAGTCAGTATACTTCATTTGCCCAGGTGATAGTTCTTGTTGCTTCTGTCTCTCAGAAATGGCTGATCACTGTGACACATATTGTAAGAACCAATCAAAGACAGCCAAGTACTCGGCCTCTGTACCCCGCGGCCTTTGCGACCTCATAGAAACCTCCCTCCCTGGGCCTTTGAGGCCTGACAGTTGAGGAACAATTGACTTCTAGTCAGTGCCTGTCCAACATTAAATAAATCTGCTTCCAAATCCTGGGTGTTCTTTCAATGTTTCTGCTTGCCCTTGCATCGAGTGCATCACCCAGGAAGACCGACCATGCTGACCTCTTTGGTCACTGGTTGTGGCCCTCAAAGATGGAGCAAGGACCTCTCCAGGTCCTGACTGGAAGGTGCACCTTCAAGGTTTCTCAAGTCCTCTTGGAGGTCTGGAGGAGTCCTGGCTCCCTGCTCAAGCCGCTCACATCAGATCCCAAAGAGAGGAGGATACAATCTGTTTGTCAGTCTGTCTGCCTGCCTGCCTGCATGCATGCCTGCCTACCTACCTGATTCCAATAAGACCCCCGGGGGACCCCAGTTAGTCTGTCAGTCCTGCTCAGCTTGAGCAGAAGGAGACATGATCACCTCATTAGGACCACCCTTGAGGGGAGGGGATTAGCATGTTTAACCTCTGAGTGGCTGCTGCATGAATGTGTGAGTGAGTGGCCCGGACAGCGTAAGCTATAGGCTGCTCCGTCTGTGCACCAAGGCTAGGAAGCGCTGGTCGTGGGGGCTCACTGGGCCCTCACCTGCGGTTCCGCGGCGATTGACATATGGCATAATGGAGGCCTCACACACCCTGTTGTGCCTAAGTGCCCCTGAGGGGCTCAGCCAGATGGGCATCTCAGTGGTCTCTCTCTCTGAGAGGCATTCACCATTGTCTGTTGCACCGTCATTAAGGGTACACAACACACACTTAGGAAGTCAGAGATGGAAACTAATTAGTCAAAACCCACAGTCCCTGACTGCAGGAAAAAGGGCTTTTCTGAGATTATGGAGTTAAAAATGAAACCAAATCACTCAAAGAAAAAAGAGGCCCATTCTTCCTGATAGTTCCACCTTGTCACCCTCATCAGCCACTGGAGTTGCTGCCAACAGCTTCTCTCACACACACACACACACACACACACACACACCACTTCCAACTCATCTACTTCAGCCAGTTGAACTGGTTCCAGTAGATCAGTCATTGCCCGCACTCAGCCACAGAGCACCCCTGCCCGAGGTGCACCTATCCTGGTCGGATGGCATCGGCTAATCCCCACCTGAGGTGACTGTCAACAGTTCCTTCCAAGTTCCACATTTTGACTGAGGAAAACTTGGGCTGTCAGCTCTGATGAATGAGTTGCCATGACTTTCCCGAAGGTCACCCCACCTGGAAGCATAAAATCAGTCAAGTATTTCTCAAAGACATCAAAGAGAGGAGACAGCCATTCAACCACCGTTTCGCAGAAACCTGATAAAAGTACCTGATGTCTGTAAGAAAATCCAGTCTGATAGATGACCATACTCTCTGGCTAGAGTTGTAAAGGCTACGGACACACACAAAAATATGTCCCCTCCATCTGCAAGACACAAAGAAACGCAGCTTGGCATGATGGTGCACACCTATAATCCCAGCACCCTGGAGGCTGAGGCAGGAGGATCATTGCAAGTTCCAGACCAGCCTGGGCTACAAAGTGAGCTCAAGGCCAGCCTGAACTGCATAGCAAGATCCTGTCTCAAAAGAAAACAAAAACAAAACCCACAAAGAAACCTGATTATCCAGGCCCACCTCAACCTGAACCTCTCCTTGCCCTGTTGGGCCTGAATGGGTAGGACGGACTGAGCTCTATCAAACCTGACCCTGAGGGGCTGGGGATTTAGCTCAGCGGCAAAGCGCCTGCCTGGCAAGCGCGAGGTCGTGAGTTTGGTTCCTGGTACCAGAGAAAAACCAAAAAAAAAACCTGACCCTGAGAGCCTATGGTCATTGCAAAAGTCGGGGACAAACCTGTGACTTTCCTAATAGACAATGGAACAGAACTCTCTGCCTTCAAAAGTTCCCTCTGTCAAAAAGTTGCCATCACTGGGGCAACTGGGACTCTTGCCTCTTGTCCCTTCTGCCAGGCACAAACTTGCAGCCTGGGAGGACATAGCCCCAGACATAAATCCCTGTCACCATGCCAGTCAGCCTCCCTCTCATTTAACCCTGCACTTTCCCCAAGAGGAAGAGGATACCTAAATTAGCCCGAGACACATAGCTGCAATCCTGAAATTCTGAAAATTCTCTGAGAGGTAAGAGCCGAGACTTGCCTCCAGCCTGGGCATCAGCCATCAACCATGCCACCTCACTGCGGCCCCCACTGCTGTCAGATGTCACAAGAAATACAAACAGGCGTCCAGCCAGTACCTGCAGATGCCACCTGACTTACATGTCTAGATTTAAAGGATTCCTTCTGTTTGTGAGTTGCTCCCATAAGAAGATCCTGAGACAGGATGAAAAAGCCAGCTCACTTGGACTCAATTTCCACAAGGGCCTGGGAACCCTCACACTATTTGGGGGAGGCTCTAGCAACAGATTTTGCTGCTCCAAGACAGCCTGTCTGTGTTCCTTCCAGCTCCACAATTCCATCACGGTCCCCTGGGCCCTGAGATGGGGCCATCGACCACCTGCCTCTGATTGTGAAACTCCATCCAGGGGCAACCCCCACCTGCATCAAACAGTATCCCGACACCACGAGAGACTCAACTAGGAATTCAGAACCACACAATAAAAACCAGTAAGGCCCTTACCAATGCAAAGATTTGACAAGCATCCAAGGCACACTGGACACTCTCCTAGATCATTAACTCCTTCACTCCCTTTCCAGAGTCAACTTAGGGAGAAACTCTATAATAAGGGAACCATAAACTCCTGGTAGGAAAATTTTCAGTCTTGGGGACCTTGGCTAGGGCCCATCCTAGGACTGCTTCTAGTTGGGCCTTGTCTCAGCAGATCATGTGTAACATGGCCAGCAAAGATTTGCTGGGAAACTAAAAGAGGGGGAAATGTAGCAGAAAATGCCCCTGAAGGCAGTATACTTCAGTTGCCAAGGTGACAGTTCCTGTTGCAGTTCCAGTTGCTTCTGCCTCAAACAGCTGGTCACTGTGATGCATATTGTAAGATGCATAAGAACCAATCAAAAACAGCCAAGTACTCTGCCTCTATACCCTTCCCCCTTTGCAACCCCATAAAAACCTCCCTCCCTGGGCCTTTGAGGCCTGACGTTTTGAGGCACAATTAAATAACAACATTAAATAAATCTGCCTCCAAATCCTGGATATCATTTTGGTGTTTCTGTTTGCCAGCGCAGTACAACAAAACTAAAACATGCCTTTCTCCTATAAAACTCTCCTCCTGGGCTGGGATGTAGCCCCATGGTAACCTATGTGCACAGCATCCATGAGGCTTGTCTTCAATCCCCAATGCCACAAAAACAAGCACTCCAAACCCAGGAGTGAGGGGAGCCAGAGGTGGAGCTGCCCTCCACAGGCTGGGGCTTCCCCACCTGCATCCTCCAGCAGGAGGAGTTTGGCTGAGGAGGGTTTGGAGAAGGACAGCGGTGCAGCTGGTGTGGAGCATTCACTGCTGTACCTGAGGCCCAGGACAGAGACAGTGGGGGAGAGCTGGACATCTAGTCCTCCTCCCCAAATGTGTACACCCACCTCCTGACCCTTCCCCACCTGTGCTGGACACCAGTGGATTTGCTAAGGAAAAGCAAAACCCAAAGACCAGGAGCCCACCGAGGGGAGATTCCTTCCCCTCAGTCCCTAAAACCTGGCTGAAGTGTCTCCCACCCAGGTGGAAAATGAAGGGCACCTGACTATTTGAGAGAAAAGAACCAAGGACACTAACACTAGATGCTTCCCCATGAAATGGTGCAGTGAGATTGTGACTGAGGAAGGCTGACCACCTGCCTGTACTCTCAGCGCTCTAGGAGACTGAGGCAGGAGGGCTGCAAATTCAAGCATAGTCCAGGCAATTTAGTGACTTAGTGAGACCCTGTTTCAATGTAGAAAATAAGCTGGGCATGGTGGCACACACCTGTAATCGCAGCACTTGGGAGGCTGAGGCAGGAGGATCGTTGCAAGTTCGAGGCCAGCCTGGGCTACAAAGTGAGCTCAAAGCCAGCCAGAACTGCACAGTGATATCCTGTCTCAAAAAACAAAACAAAACAAAACAAAAAAGATAGAAAACAAAAACTGGCTGTGAATGTAGCCCAGTATGAAGGCCCCTGGAGTCAAACCCCAGTACAACCAATAATAACAGTAATAATAATAATAATAATAATAATTTAAAATAGGAACAAATCTGACAAAGAAATGCAAAACATAACATTGAAAACTACAAGTAGCATTGAAAATACATAGAGAGAACCCAAGTCTATAGGAATAGGACTGGGGATATAGTTCAGTGGTACAGCACCTGCCTGGCAAGTGCGAGGCTTTGAGTTTGATTCCTGGCACCAAAAACAACAACAATAACAACAAAAACCCAAGTGAACAGGAAGGCATTACTTGTTCAGAGCTGGGAGCAATAGTGTTGATGTAGCAGTGTCCTCCAGCTTGACTGCCAGACTCAGGCAGTCCTAGGGCTTTCTGTGCAGCAATAGACGAGCACTTCCTAAGTGAGTGCAGAGGACTCAACAGAGCCACAATGATCTTAGAAAGAGCAGAGCTGGGGGCCCCAAGCCTCCCAACTTCAAACTTACTGTGACCCTATAGCAACTAAGACTGGGTACAACCTGCACAAAGAGACATGGAAATCAGTGGAATAGAACTGAAATTCCAGAATAAATCCCCTACTTTCAACAAGCATGCAATACAATTCAATGGGGGAAAAGATTCACCTTCAACAACTGGCCACACACAGGCAAACAAACGAAACCAGATCCCTACCTCACACCGTATGAAACTGTTACTCAAATCAAAGACCTAAATGTAAGGACTAAAATTACAGAATTTTCAGGAGAAAATATATGAGTCAATCAATTAGAACAGGGGATAAGTTCTTGGCTATGACTCAAAAGCTCATGTAAATAGGGAAAAACAATTTGGAGAAAATAAATTTAAATTTCAAAAATTAGAAACAGTCTTCAAAAGACAAAATCAAAAACATGAAAAGACAACTCACAGAATGAAGGAAAACATTTCTAAGTCATATATTGAGTTGATGTTTAATATTCAGAATATACAAAGTACATATTATTATAACTCAACAGTAAAGACAGCCACACTAAAGAATGAGCAAAAATTTTTGTGTTGTTTTTGTTGAGACAAAATCTCACTAAGTTACTCAAGGTGGCCAAGAACTCATGATCCTCCTGCCTCAGCCTCCCATGTGCTGGAATTATAGATGTGCAACACAGCACCTGGCTCAAAGGCTTTGAAGAAACATTTCTCCAATCATTATTTAATTTGTAGCACTGCAATTTAATGTTACTAAAATAAAAAATATTTATGATTTAAAGAGTATGATAAATAGGCATAGAAATCTTCCAATGAATGTGTTTCAAACTCTGATGTTTAGGCTTTGAGCAAAAACTAACAAGAATTTTGGATTTGGAAATCAGAAATAGTGACATCAATTTTGTTACACACATATTAAACTTCAATAATTCTGTTGTTTTGCAACACTGGGGGTTGAATCCTGGCAGCACTGAGCTACACCCCCTGCCTTTTTTATATTTTATTTGGAGACAGGGTCTGGCTATGCAGTTCAGGCTGGCCTTGAGCTCACTTTGTAGCCCAGGCTGGTCTCGAACTTGCAAGGATCTTCCTGCCTCAGCCTCCTGAGTGCTGGGATTACAGGCGTGCACCACCATGCCCGGCTTAAATTGCCCAGTTTTGTCTCAAAATTTTTGTCCTCCTGCCTCAGTCTCCCAAGCAGATTTCCCAGTAATTTTTTTTTTCAAGTTTCTTTTTACCCAGTAATTTTAAGAAAAGAGAAAAAGCATAAGAACTAGTTTGTAGACTGGTATATGATCTTATTTTGCTGAAGATTAAGAGAAGATTAAATATCTTAATAGACTGTAAAGATTAATTACAAGTGTGAAGATTAATTAAAATAATATTTTATTATGTAACAAGAGGTTTTAATTACCTTGTGAAATAAAATATATTTTAATTTTTAAAAATGCAGTCATATGTAGCTTTAGGGATAAAACCTAGGTCCTGTGCATGCTAGGCAAGTTTTCTACTACTGAGCACCATTTCTGTCCTTTTTATATGTTTTTAACTTTTATTCTGAGACAGTGTTTCACTAAGGTGTCAAGGCTGGCCTTTGACTCTCCTCCCTCAGCCTCTCAAGTTCTAGTATTATCTCTGTGTAACACTGCACTTGGCATCATATACAATTTTTAAAAGTGGTTTTTGGAGCTGGGTGTAGTGGTGCATATCTATAATCCTAGCACTCAGGAGGCTGAGGCAGAAGGATCACCTTGAGTTGGATGCAAGCCTGGGCTACAAAGGCAGTCTGGGGGGCCGGGGATTTAGCTCAGCGATACAGCGCCTGCCTGGCAAGCGCAAGGTCGTGAGTTTGATTCCCAATACCAGAGGAAAAAATAAAACAAAAGCAGCCTGTCTCAAAAAGTGGGGGTGTGATCTGGGCTACACAGTGAGTTCAAGTCCAGCCTGGAAAACAGCAAGACCCTGTCTCAAGAACCGAAAACAAATCTAGGAGTTGTGGCACACACTTGTAATCCCAGCACTCAGGAGGCTGAGACACTGCTGCTGTAGCTCCATTTGAAGGCTCTGGGTTCAATCCCCAGTAGTGCAGGCTCATGTGCAAGTACACACACACCCACACCCACACCCACACACACACACACACACACACACATAATTCTAGAGACAGGAGCGGCGCAGTTGGGCTGAGTAAGGGGAAGGTAGAGGAGGAAAATGTTTCAGTGTTTGAAATATATAATCTAGCGTCTATCTGCAAAACAAGGCCAAAAGTCCACGCTGGAGTGATGGTGGCCTGGGCCAGACTCTTGCTGTAACACAGATAAGGTGAGGAGAGAAAGAATTAAGGACGACTGCCCTACTCTCTTATTCCTGGGACAATATACCCAACACCCACAATTAAGGAGGTGAGGTTTATTTTGGCTGTTTGGAGAAGTTTCAGTTCATAGTCTCTGCTGACTCCAAGTCAGGGTGAAACGGTCTATAGCAGGGCAACAGGAAGCAGAGGGAGATCAAGGGAGGAGGCGGGACACAGACCCTTCCAGGCCACGTGCCCAGTGACCCACCTCTTCCCACCAGGCTTCACCCTTCACCATCACACCCACTGGGCATGCTGGTGCACAGCTATAATCCCAGTATTCAACAGGTTGAGGTAGGAGGATCAAACCACACGTTTGAGGCCAGCCTGGACGACATAGTGAGTTCAAGGCCAGCCTGAATTATAGAATGAGACCCTGTCTCAAAAAACCAGAGGAGTTAATTTTTAAAAATCACACTGAGACATAAACCCATCAATGGACTAATTCAGCACTGCACACTCATGATCCAGTCACCTCCCAGAAGCCCCACCCAGGAGTGCATGAGGCCTTGGGGGACACGTATAAGCTGTAACAGTGATGCTTAAACTTTTGTTTGAGCAGCTGGGTAGTGAGCATCTGCCATGGAGACGGAGGAGACCAAGGAGCAGCTGAGGAGGGAAAGGCAGGGCGAGTTGTGCAGGCTCTGCTGCAAGTGGCGACGCCGAGGAGGAGATTCTCCAGATGGGCCTGGTGCTGGGCAATGCCTGCTGCCTTCATCTGGTCGGGGAGCCATTAAATAGATGCAAGCAGGAAATTGCAGGCCAAGGATCAGCCAGGGAGAGGCTCACTCTCCCCTACTTGCTTCTAAAAACTCGCTTTATCTCACATTAAATATTTATGTTCGTTACATCTATTTCCAAACTCTTCCTTTTTTTGAGGAGGGTACCAGGATTTGAACTCAGAACCTCATGCTTGGCAGGCAAGGCTGTGCCACTGAGCTGAGCCCTCAGCCCTCAAATTCTTCCTTTTGTTTCATGTATTGATGGCTCTAATTTTTGCCAGGCATCATATCATTTGAAATACCCTTGCTTAAAATATATACATTTAAAAAGCTGGGTGTCGTGGCGTATGCCTGTAATCCCAGCACTCAGGAGGCTGAGGCAGGAGGGTTGTTGTGAGTTCAAGACCAGCTTGGGCTACAAAGTGAGTTCAAGGCCAGCCTGAACTGCATAGCGAGATCCTGTCTCAAAAAGACAAAAAAAAAAAAAAAAA
>NW_004955479.1:10492100-10521039 GCF_000276665.1 Chinchilla lanigera | reverse complement strand
GCATATTGTTACCTTCAAATCAGTTGCTCAAACCACCAGACACAAGCATGAAACTTTTATAAGGATTGGAAAACTATGCAAATTTACATGGATTAAACTGTAAGATGTCTTTTCCTGTCTTTTTGTTCAGGAATAGGGACACTTTTAAAAGTTTATTTGTTTATTTTGGTGCTGGGAATGGAACTTAGGGTCTCGTGCATGCCAGGCAAGTGCTCTGCCACTGAGTTGCATCCCCAGCCCCTGGAATTTTTTTTTCCCATTCAGGTTCCTTTGTAACCCAAAGGCACCCCCAATCAGTGTACTTAGTTGCCCAGGAAATAGTTCCTGTTGCAGGTCCAGTTGCTCCTGTCTCCTAGAAATGCCTGGCCAGTCACTGTGATGCATACTGTAATAACCAATCCCCAATTGACAAGCCATTCTTCCTCTGTACTTCCTGCTTGCCTAGCTCATATAAGCCCTAGACCACCAGAGATTAGGGCCTGACATTCTGGGAATGATTCCAATCAGTGCTCCTTGACGTAAATAAATCTGCCTCCAAATCCTGGGTGTTGTTTCTAGGTTTTGCTTGCCATTGCACCTTGACTGTCCAAATTACCAAAATCTTCTATCCTCAGCACTCTGGAAGTTGAGGCAAGGGATTCCAAGTTCAAGGACAGCCCCAGGAATATTTTTAAACTTGGGCATGGTGATGCATGCCTGTAATCCCAGCACTCAGAAGGCTGAGGCAGGAGGATTACTTCGAGTTCAAGACCAGCCTGGGCTACAAAGTGAGTTCAAGGCCAGCCTGAACTGCATAGTGAGACCCTTCTTTATTAATGCACTCTATGAAGATTGTTTAACTAGACCTTTATGGATATATGATCTTTATAGAGCAGTTGCCTAGCATTCTCGAGCTGGTGCTCAATCCCCAGCACTGAAAAACCAAAACAATACAAAAGGAACGTATCTTCGCATCTAAGCCATTTCTCACATTTCAATGTCTATGGGATAAATTCCTAAAATGGAGTAAGAGAATATATGTATTTATTCACTTACTTACTTATAGACAGGGTCTCATTATGTAGTTCAAGCTGTCCTCGAACTCACAGTGATCCTCCTGCTTCAGGCTCCCAAGTGCTGAGATCACCAGCTTGGGCTGCCACGCCTGATGCTATGTGCATTTTAAGTTTTGATATTGCCACGCAGTTGTCTGTAGAGGCTGAATAAATTTACAGCCCACAGACCGTGTGCATGTGCTTTCCTGCCCCTCAACAACAGCCATCAAATTGTCTAATCGGTGCCAGTTTAATAAGTAAAAAGTGGTATTTCAGAGTAGTTTTAAATTTATTTTTCGTAAAGTTGGCGCCTGGGATGCAGCTCAGCAGCACAGCGCCTGCCGGGCAGGCGTGAGGCCAAGAGTGCCATTCCTGGTGCCAAAAGAAAAGTAAAGTTGAATACCAAGAGATGTTCCGTGCTGCCTTTTCTGGAAACTTTTTTTTTGGTACTGGGAATCGAACTCAGGACCTTGCA
Source organism: Chinchilla lanigera (assembly GCF_000276665.1). Classification (NCBI taxonomy): domain Eukaryota; kingdom Metazoa; phylum Chordata; class Mammalia; order Rodentia; family Chinchillidae; genus Chinchilla; species Chinchilla lanigera. Next base: position 10,519,530 of record NW_004955479.1, on the reverse strand, counting down.
CTTGCCAGGCAGACACTTTGCCCCTCTGGAAACTTTTTTCCCTTCCTATGTTTTTACTTTATTGCAGATGATCTAATAGAGAGAAATGTAATCCTTTGCCATAATGAGCTTTTTCTTCTTCCCTACTGAGACATTTTAATTTTTCTATGTTGTTAAATGTATTGTTTTTCCCGCTGTGTGTCCTGGGTTTGGGACCTTATTTGCTCTTCTTCTCCTCTCTGATTTAAAAACCCAAAGTTGTGGGCCCAGGGTGCAGCCGGGCGAGAGAGCCCCTGTCCAGCCGAGCAGGGCCCTGGCCCCCCACACCGAGGCCTTGTGCGCATCCTGTCAAGACCAGGATGAGACAGAGAGACCCCGGGGACCCAGGGAAACAGCAAGAGCAGAAAAGACCCTTCCATGCCAGACGTGGCGGTGCACACCTGTAATGCCAGCACTCAGGAGGCTGAGGCAGGAGGACGGTTGTGAATTCGAAGCCAGCCTGGGCTACAAGGTAAGCTCAAGGCCAGCCTGAACTGCATAGCGAGACGCTGTTTCAAAAAGAAAAAAAAAAAAAAAAGAAACAACGCTTCCTACCCAGCAAATGGGAGCTCTGGCTCTGACAGCCTCTGCGGCTGAGGGGACAAAGGTAAAGCCCACGTTCACATACGTGAGGACCCTGAGAGGAGGGGCTGAGGGCTGAGCACCCCCGTGGTCAGGGCTCCAGTCACACAGGGTCCAGAGAGACTTCAGACTCTGTCTCATGAAGGTGGCTGGAAAAAAGCAAGTACGAATCATCTCAGAGCAGGCTAAACCCCTTATTCTGGTTCTCAAAGAATTCCTACAGATAGCCAGGCACGGCAGTGCACACCTGTGATTCCAGCACTCAGGAGGCTGAGGCAGGATCACTCCAAGTTCAAGGCCAGTCTAGGTTACATAGTGAGTTCAATTCCAGCCTGGAAAACATAGCAAGACCCATCTCAAAAAAAAAAAAAAAACAAAAGCTAGGCACAGTGGCACATGCCTGTAATCCAAAGGCTGAGGCAGGAGGATTGCTTTGACTTCAAATACAAAGCCAACCTGAACCACATAGCAAGACCTTGTCTCAAGAAACAAAAAAACAAAAACAAGTTTTAAAAAGAAAGCACAGGTGTGGGAAACTCCCAGAGTCTCTTCCTCCATTCACCACCCTGGTAAGGTCCTCAGCTCAGGTGAGAGACCCAGCCCATCCTCCCAGGATGCACCCTGGGCTGTGGTCTAGGAAGACACTCACTGCAAAGCTGGAAAAGAAAAATGAAATCAAAAGGCCCAGCTGGCCGTGGTGGTGCATTCCGTGCTGGGCCAGGCAGACACAGGACTGGATGTGAATGCTGTGGAGACAGACGGGGTGGCGGGGCAGGGCCATGCACTAGTGTCCAGAGAGGGGGCACCTGGACCCCAGAGGCTGAGGCCAGGGCTACATGGAAGCAGAATGGCTGGAACAGCCTGGCAGGGGCATCAACATGGGCAGCAGGCACGAAGAAAGGCTGAGTGGGCACAGCGGCAGGGAAGGTCAGCAGGAGGTGGGCAGTGAGGCCAGGGCAGAAGTGGGGACTTGATCCAGAGACCCGAACCCTGATGGGCCAGGCGCAGCAACAGAGATGGCCAGCCAGGGTGCTAGGCAGCCGCTGGGCTGGGGGCCTTACACAGCTGGTCCAGGGTCCCAGGGGAACAGTGCTGGCTGGGGCCCCAGCGGAGTGGGCAGGCCGGAGGGTCAGACGGCTCCGAGCGCTGTGGTAGCCCTGGAAATATTAAATGGTCAGGACAAGGGTGAGGCAGGATACAGGGAATGCAGGGCTGGGGACAGGCGCGGCCTGGTGACACAGCAGCCCTGGGATTGGCGAGCTGGTGTGGGGAGGGCTTGGGGCCAGCTGCACTCCGGGATCCCCCGCTGCCTCTCAGCAGGGCAGGAGGTGGGGTGCGGGGTGCTGCCCGGAGCCTCCCTGCAGAGAGCCACCCCGCCTCAGGGCCAAGGGGAGACATTGCTCCCTGACGTCCCCCCTCCTGGGGGACCACCGAGGAAGCAACCCTCAGGGCTGGCTGTGTCCTTATCCCAGCCATTTGCTTGTTGTTCTAAAACTCATTTCTGCCACCAGGGTCCCAAGACTCAGGTGGTGATGCCAAACGGCCCCGAGAATGGACTAGTGGCCCTCACCTCTGCCCTGACTCCTGGGGACTGCTGTTGGCCAGCGGATCAAAACCACAGGCCCTGGTGAAAACCCTCCCTGATTGTCCTGCCAGGAGAGCCTGTCCCAGCCTCCAAGCCACACCAGGCATCACAATCCTCCTCTCTGTTCTGCAACGGCGCACCCCAGCCAGCGTGATTTACATACAATAGAGGTCGATTCTGACCCATAGCTCTGGAGGCCAGAGTGAAAGATGTGGGGTTGTAACCTGACAGAGGAGGCCGGGAAGGAGAGGCAGCCTCGATTTCGAACACTCTGCTGCCCAGTCTGCAGAGAGAGGCTTCATCCCGCTTAGCGATTGAGTCACCTCTTCAGGCGCCACCTCGCCACGTTGCCCTGGTGGTGATCAAACGCCAGTCTGCAGCGCGAGGGAAGTAGCTCAGCGGTGAGCGCCTGCCCAGTACAGCCGAGGCCCTGGGATCCATTCCTCGTCATCAAGATGAGAATCCCACCCACGCGAGTTTCAGAGGAAACAAGCCATGCTCAACCCGGAGCAGAGCATCATGGCTTCCGAGACAGATGCCAACTTCCAGGGAGTTTCGAGGCACCAAGGGGATATCCGGGGCCCCAGGTGGGAGGGCAGGGAGTGGGCTGAGCCTCGGTCCTTCCTTCCCTGAGGTCCCACAGCCGATCCCACCCTCCATGAAGAGTTGGGTCGCCCCCCTTGCCCTGTATGACATCACCTCGCTTTCCCAGGGCCCTCAGGCTGCCCAGCACCCACTCATCTGCTCCCGTCCACGCAGCCGCTCATTCCAGGAGGCGTTTTTCCTCCAGTGTCACCCGTGTCCATGCGTCAAGGCCCCTCACGTGGAGGATGACAGGGCTCCTGGGAGAAGCCTACTGGGCAGCCAGGAGCCTCCCAACAAGGACAGCTACCAGGGACAGGCCACAGCCAGGGTCAGAGCCAGGGCCCTCAGGGGACAGCCATCCTGCCCTATGGCCCCCAGACCTACTGTGGGCAGGTCCTCCCCTCCTCCAGGCTGCTTTTAAGGTGCCCCAGCTGGAACCTCCACAACCGCAACCCCCATTAGGGCAGGATCAAGCCCAGGACCCCATTGCAGCAGGACCTCATAACAGACCTGAGGAGTCCCCAGGAAGAAACAAGGCCCCGCCAAGGAAGGTCATGGACCCCAGCAAGGTCCCCTGAGAGGCATCCTGGATCATCTCCCCGAACCTCTGTAAGAAGTGGCCACGAGAGCGGGGTGTGGTGGTGCACAACTGTAATCCCAGAACTCGGGAGGCTGAGGCAGGAGGATCACTGTGAGTGTGAGGACACCCTGGGTTCCATAGTGAGTGCAAGGCCAGCCTGCACTGCATAGTGAGACCCTGTCTCAAAAAATAACAAAAAAAAAGATGTGGCTCTGGGGAGCGAGTGCTCAGGATGCTGGAGCAGGCGCCACTTGTTTGCACTTCCCTTCACCTTGTTGCAGAGGCCAGGACAAGGCAGGTGTCCGATGTCACCACCAGTGGAGGGCGGGGTCCGGGGCAGGGGCGCAGGCTCGGGTTACTGCCCCACTCTGGAAACAGGGCGCAGGGCCAGTGGGATCAGTGGCCATTACTAATGCATGTGCGGGCTGGGGCCAAGTGGCCGTCCCAGCCACTCCAGCTGGGCTCCCCGGAGGGCTGGCGGCCCCACCCAGCTCAGGGTCAGGGGTCAGCCTGGGCCCACGGGTCACCTCTGCACTGCACCAGCCCGGAGAAATGCCACTGCCAACGTCCAGGACCTGAGAGCGGCCCAGCCCCGGCCCTCCTGTGGTGCGATCCCTGTCCCCCAAGACCTCCCCAGACACATCCGTGCCCAGCTGCCTGCCCTGGAGAGGGTGCCGCCTGCCACAGATTTGAATTCCATCTTTGCAAGGGAAATGGCCCACATTCCTGCCAGCGCCTCCACGCTGCCAGTCCCCTCACTCACCCAGGGTGCCCAGCGCCCGGGCCACTCTGCCTGCCACAGCCTCCCGTGGGACAGGGCTGAGGCGCTCCCGCGTGCCTGGGCATGAGGCTCTTCTGCCTGGGCCTCAGTTTCCTCGCTTGGCGCCCTGATGTCTTTGGGTTTACTGGCATCTGTTGCTCTGTTTGTCTACACTTTGCCTCGCTGCAGAGAGGACTGGGGTTTGTACCCAGTGACCCTTTCGGTGGAGAGGGCGCGACCCAGCCCGAAGTCCCTGGGATAGTCACGTGTGCTCAGGAAGTGAAGCGCTCGCTCAAGGCCAAGCAGAACTCACCAAGGTCGTTCCTTGCCAGCCGAGCCTCTTTCTACACATTCCGATGCCGCCCATGAATAATTTGCGCCCAGCTGGCAGGGCAGCATCGACCGCATCCCTCTTCTCACCTTTCTGGAGCATCCACATTGGCCTCGGCTCTCGGGCTGCTCTGCCAGCTGCAGGGCTGTGTGTCCAAAGTGCTCAGCCAGTTCCTTCCCATCCTGGAAGAAACGCAGCCAAATAGTCTCTGTCCTGCTCAGAGGGGTCTCCTCCCCTGAAAGCTACCCTGTGCCATTCTGATTAAAATGTCATTTTCAAAAGTACAGTATTCATTAGGGCCAGGCCTGGTGGCGCATGTCTGTAATCCCGGTACCATGAGTTGGAGGCCAGCCTGGGATTCATAGCCAGACCCTGTCTCAGAAAACAAAACCAAACGGAAGGAGGATTCATTGGAGTTTGGCCAAATGCAAATAGGACACACACACACACACACACACACACACACACACACACACACAAGATTACATACAATAAAGTGCTGCTGTTCTTTTGCCACACCAAGGAGGGAGCCCAGGGCCTTGTGCTTGCCAGGCAAGACTGCACCACTGAGCTGTGGCTCCAGACCCTTGAAACATCTGTAATTTATAATTTGGCATTGTGACGACAGGAGCAGGAGGAAGTATAACTTTGCATCCTGTATGCAAAAAAAAAAAAAAAAAAAGGTTGAGTAAATCAATGGCACGGTGGAGAACAAGACTTATTTAGTTTCCTGTTCACTGCATTCTCGGTGCCTTCCAGAGTGACGGCAGAGTCCCAAGGACAGGAGCCTCCTTCACAAGGCCCTTCTCTTCTTCTTTTTCTTCTTCTCCTTCTCCAAAGTACTGGAGATTGAACCCAGGACTTTATACTGAGCAACAGCCCCAACTCTTTTTATTTTTTATTTTGAGAATGGTCTCGTTAAGTTGCTAAATTGCCCAGACTAGGCTCAAACTTGAAATCTTTCTGCCTCAGCTTCTGAGAGTGCTGGGATTACAGGCATGTGCCACCACAGCTGACTGAGATCCTTCTTATGGAATAGCTCTCAGGCCGTGAGGGATACAGCCAGAGCACTGGTGACTGTCCGATACATATCCTGCAGGAAGTTATACTTCCTCAACCAGGCTCGGACTGGGCTTGGTGGCGCATGCCTGTATTCCCAGCACTTGGAAGGCTGAGGTAGGAGGATTGCTGCAAGTTTGAGGTCAGCCTGGGCTATATAGTGAAAAAGAAAATCAATCAATCAATCAATCAATCTGGCTTCCCAGCATGGAGAGCTCTAATCAGCAGTTTGGCTCCAAAGATCCTCACAGGTCTCCCTCAGGTCTAGGCTGTGGCTGGATGTTGGCTCGGTGGCCTTGATCAGGAACAGCTGCTGGGGGATTTCTCTGCAATCCAGGCCTGGGCTGGAAGAAGCCTACGGGGCAGTGCATACAGAGCAGGGTTGTGGGTACAGCACCTCCAAAATACCAGGATCTAGTTTCTTAAAGAGACCTGAAACCCAGCCGCCCATGAGGGGGGAGTAACTTAACCAACTACAACATGGTGACAGTGAACGACCTAATGCCCAGGTCGGTTTCTGAATACCTTTTTCCACTAAAGGACCCAGCACTTTTGGAGCAATGGTTGATACCAGAGCCAGCGCAGGGAACACACAATGAACCTGGGGCATCGTGTGCCAAAAAAGAAGGACCTGCTCACAGAGAAGGCGTGTGTCCAAAGGACACCGGAGATCATTTGAGTGGGTCCCTGCTGGCCAAATCTAAGATAAACTAGCATCAAAATGAATAATTGTGTTAGTGAGTAAGAATCCACTGAGCAGTCTGAGTCCGTGAGTCTACACTGTGTAAAGAAAAGATCAGGGCTACAGCTGCATGGCAGAGCGCTTGCGTAGCACCAGCGAGGGCCTGGGTGTGAGCCCCAGCGCCACAAGAAATAAAGAAACAAATGGAAAGTGTGGTGGGAAACACGGTGTTTACATAGTCTCAGAGCAGCTCTCCGTGGAATACCCGTCACTCACACAGGGACACGAGGCCCTGCACCCAGAAGGCCAGCGTCTTGCTCAAGGGTGCGAGGTGCCATCACCAGTCTGGGACAACGAAACTGCCCCGCCTGCTGGGTGCCCGGGAAGGCTCTGTGGCAACCCTGCAGGACACGCGGAGCCCCAGGGTCTAGCAGTGAGGGGACCTCAGAGAGACCCCGCTGCTCTGCGAAGCAAGTGGCCAGTAAACTTCTAAATCTGTCAAGCTCATAAAGGTCAAGGAAAGACAGAGCACCTGCTCTAGACTGAGGGAGGCTAGTGAGAGGACCACGAGCGAGGCTGTGCGACTGCAGACTGTCCTTCTGCCATGCGCGACAGTGCCGGGTCCCTCGCAAAACAGAATGAGCTGGGCTTGGGGGCATTGCTGATAATCCCAGCACTTGAAGGCTGAGGCAGGAGGATTCCAGGTTCAAGGCCAGCCTGGACTACACAGTAAGACTCTGCCTCCACAAACCACAGCTGAGCCTGAGGGTTTTTTTTTTTTTTTTTTTGCAGTACCAGGGATCGAACTCAGGACCTTGTGCTTGCCAGGCAGGCGCTTGTGCCACTGGGCTATAGCTCCAGCCCCGAGCCTGAGGATTTGATGACCAGCAGCATTAATGACTTGACTTTCAGGTTTATATTGGGGTCATATGGAAGAATTTCTTTGCTTTTTTGTGGTGCTGGAAATTGAACTGAGGGCCTTCCCGCTGGGCTACATTCCCAGGCTTCTCTCTCTGTCACTTTTTTTCTAATCTTTTTAACAAATATTATTATCACTTTATTTTGAGACTGGATCTCCCTAAGTTGCTAAATTACACAGGTTGGGTTTGACTTTATGATCTTTGTGCTTCAGCCTCCTTATAGGTGTATGCCACCTGCCTGCATAGAATATTCTATTTTTGTATGTTTGTTTGTTTTTTTGTTTCTGTACTAAGAATCAGACTCAGGACCTGATCCTTGCCAGGCAGGTGCCATGCCACCGAGCTATATCCCCAGCCCTCAAATGTTCTTTTTTTGTTTGTTTGTTTGTTTTTCTGGTACCGGGAATCAAACTCACGATGTCACGCTTGCCAGGCAGGCGCTGTGCCACTGAGCTAAATCCCCAGCCCCTCGTATGTTCTATTTTTAAAGAAAATATCAAAGTATTCAGAGATGATGGAGCATCATGTTGGCAGCATACTCTTAAATGGAAAAAGGTTCCTTTTAATATACTTACAACTTTTCTATAAATGTGTAATTCACATTTTTGAAAACATTTAAATCAAAGTAAAGTTGTATGGTATTAAGTGTTACTGTATGCTATACTGATGTGAGAAAGAGGAATCTGAATGCATATGTGTGCTTATTTCTGGGGTGTTTCTTTTTGTTTTGTTTCACAGTACTGGAGGTCGAACCCAGGGCTGCACACCTGCCTGCTAGGCAGGCACTTTATCAATAAGCTATATCACCAGCCCCTTCTTAATTTTTTGTTTAGAGACAGGTTCTTGTTATGTAGCCAAGGCTCACCTCAACCTTGTGATCCTCCTGTCTCAGCCTCCCAAGTAGCTGGGGTTACAGGCATATGCTTCTTCATCCAGCTTGGTTTTTTTTTTTTTAAAGGGAGAATTCCCCTGCCTCTGTCCAAATTTGGCTGGTTATCAGTCAGACTATAAACTAGAGGAAATGGGGATAGACTAAGCTTTTTTATATACAGTGTATTTGCTATATAACTGCTTTACAGGTTTAGCTATGTGTAAATATTTTACAAAATTAAGTATAAACCATTTGTGCAGGGTGTAGTGGCACACCTCTGTAATCCCAGGACTCAAAAGGCTGAGACAGGAGCATCACTGTGAGCTCAAGGCCAGCCTTGGGGGCTGGGGATTTAACTCAGCAGCACAGTGCCTGCCTGGCAAGCGCAAAGTCGTGAGTTAGATTCCTGGTATCGGAAAAACAAACAAACAAACAAAAAAAGGCCAGCCTGAACTACACAGTGAGACCCTGTCTCACAAAAAAAAGTTATAAACCATTTGAAATAACAAGATACATGAAACAAACAAATGCCTATCAATAGTGGACTAAGTAAGTCACTTTTGCTACAGTCACTAAAATGGGTACGGCGGCTGGTGCAGCGGCACACACCTGTAATCCCGACACTTTGGGAGGCTGAGGCAGGAAGATCACAAGTTTGAGTTCTGCTTGGGCAATTTAGTGAGAATGTGTCTCAAATTTTAAAAATAAATAAATTGTAAAAGCCAGGGATATAGTTCAGTGTAAAGGCCCTGGGTTCAATTTCTAGTACCAGAAGCAGGGGCTGTGGTGTACATGGATGTTTATAGCAGCTTCATTCATCATTGCCAAGAGTGACAAGCAAGAAAGATGTCCTTTGATAGCAGATGATAAATTAACTGTGGTGTGTCCAGGCAATGGAATATCATTCAGCACTAAAAAGGAATCCAATCTCAAGCTATAAACACATGGGAACCGGGTGGGGGGCATGGTAGTACATGCCTGTGATCCGAGCTCTCTGGGAGGCTGAGGCGGAAGGATCACAAGTTGGAGACCAGCCTGTGTGACTTAGTGAAACCCTCTCTCTAATTTTTTTTTGTTTTGTTTTGTTTTGGTTTTTTCTCCGGTACCGGGAACCGAACTCACGACCTTGCGCTTGCCAGGCAGGCGCTTTTGCCGCTGAGCTAAATCCCCAGCCCCCCCCTCTCTAATTTTAAAGAAATTTCATTGCCCAGCATACATGAGACACTGGGTTTAATCCTTGGTACTGTTAAAAAAAAAAAAAAAAGAAAAAAGATACTAGCGCCTAGGCTAGAGGCCAGTGTTTGGGGAGTAAAATGGGTTGGTGAGGTGGTTGGGAATGGTAGCCCCACTGGGGTTGCTGCTCTGAAGATGGAAGTAGACTGACCTGGCTGGGAGGGAAGACGAGGATCACTAGAAGGACAGGAGTCTGGCAGCCCAGGGTGACAGACACAGGGATTTGGGCAGAGTTCTGTGAAGCGCTAATGATGATCAGCTCTCTGTGGGCCAGGTAGGATCAGGAGCCCAGAGAGGAGAAGCTCTTGCTGCAAGAGTACCTTAGTGGTGCACGCCTGCAATCCCAGCAGTGGGAGGCTGAGGCAGGAGGATTGCTGTGAGTTTGAGGTCAGCCTGAGCTACAGAATGAGTTCAAGACCAGCCTGAACTGCCTCAAACCCAGTGAGACCTTGTTTCACAAAACAATAACAAAAAAGACTTAGTGAGACTCTGTCTCAAAATAAAGAAAACCTTTCAAAAGACTGGGGATGTGGCTCAATAAGAAGGCCTCGGGCTCAATCCCCACGTCCTCTCCTGGAAAAGCATACCCTAGTGGACCTCACCGCTCCGCTCACAGGAGCAGCGTGTGCCCAGGCAGGACGGGCCCTGTCCAGGCCACAGGACCTCAGCTGCGTGCTTTCACCAGCCCCACCTTGCACACAGGGCTGAGGCCAGAAGTCCGGTCCTGTCCTTGGCCCTCACGCTGGCGCTCTGGGCTGGAGACCAGGCAAAGTGCACATCAGGATTGGAGGCCCCTGCCCGGCTGCCTGGTGACAGCAACCCCCCTCCCCCCGCTGCTTTGGGGAACAGGTGCACAGGGAGAGACCCCGCTGCCACCTGGAAGAGCCGGGCCTGTCTCGGGGCTCCCTGGCCAGCCTCCGGCAACTCTGAAAGCCACTTCCTGTACTGCTGGCACTGTTGGCTGGAACCTGGATGAGCAAATGAATGAGGGGAGCAGGTGGGCGCACTGACACCGCGCCTTCCCCTAGGGCAAACAGAAATACCCGCGCTCTGGAGCGGGGCACAGGCTGCCCACACGTCCCTCCTCCCCCACTCCCTCATCCACGATGGCTTCCTCCAGAGAGTGCGACAGACCTTGCTGGGTGGAGTGCGGGGGTGAGGGGCCCTGAACCCTTCCTGCCACGCTGTCAGCACCAGCCTCTCCCCTGTTCCCAGCCCCCGCTGTTCCCAGTGCCCCCCCAAGTCCTGTATCACCGCAACCTTTGTCATTGTCTTGTGCCCCCTGGGCACTCCAGGCCCAGCTGGTGGAGGGAAACCGGGGTGCCTGGCTCCCTCACATCCACACCCACGGCTTCTGCTTCCTCTTGGACTCGGACTGGAGGCCAGGGCCGCTCCATGAGGTGCTGGCCGGGCTCCAGAGGCCTTTGTCCCTCTGGGCTGACACACAGAGCCCCCGCAGAGGCCCCACAGCACCCTGAGGTTCCAAGGCGACCTCATGGGGTCCCAGTGCAGGGGCCCTGGCACTGAGAGTAGGTGACTCCGGTCACTCGGCGTTGGGGTGTTCGGCCCTGGTCTGCAGTCGACATGACAGTGGGGCTTCCAGAAAGCCCCTGCCAGCAGGCCACCTCCTCATGTCCAGGCCCCTGCTGCTGACAGACCCCGTGGAAAGCTGTCAGCCCCCCAGCCTCCCACACCTTGTCTTCCAGGCCTCCAGTCCAGGCAAGCAGGGCTCTGCTCAACAGCCATGCTGTGCACCTCAGCCCCAGGCCCCAGGAAGATGGGGCTTCCCCACCCTCAGGAGAGGGGCTTCCATCCCAGCTGTGCAGGGAGGACAAAGCCCGAGGCTGGAGTCAGGGATGCTTTCAGAAAGAAGCAGCTTTTCTGGTGCGTCCTGAAGGAAACTCAGGCCGAGGGGGTCAGGAGGGAGCTGAAGGGTGGGCCTGGCAAATCCGAGGCAGGAAGGGGTGCTCTGTGGGGTGCAGCATGGCAGCCTCTCCACAGCAGGAGGCGTCTGCCAGACCCCTGCCTTCTGGCTCCCTCAATGCCCTGGCCAAGTCATTCCTGTTCCTCAGGCTCAGTGTCCACATCTGTAACATGGGGAGAGAGGAGTCAAAGTAAACCAACATGTAAAGCCTTAGAATATGGTAGATTTTTGTTGTTGTTTTATGGAGGTTGTTTGTTTGTTTTGGTTTTAGTTTTAGTTTTTGGTAGAGGTGCTGGGAATCCAGCCTGGGGCCTTCCTTACCAGGCTAAGCTTGTGCTCTACCTCTGAAAGCTTTTACTTGAAGATCTTTACAATGGCTATAAGGGGAGCAGCACAGGCAGTGGGAGAGTAGAGGAGGCCCAGGGGCCATGTGCATCCCCTCCCCTCCTGTGTCTGCGGGGAGGCAGAGTTTGTCCACCTCTGGGTTTGGGGCTCTGTCACCACAGCCAACTTGAGGCACCCGCTGTGTACACCCGACTCACACCCTGCCTTCCACTGGCCCTACCCAGGCTGTCACTGGCCTGGGAAAGGGGACAAAGAGTCCTTGGGGTAGAGAACAGGCACCCTAGGTCCCCAGGGCCCTGGGTATCAATACTGAGCTGCTGAAGTTTCTATGGGTCCTGGGCCCCTGCAGCCTTCGGAAGCAGTGACAGGCCAGGAACTCGAACCTCTGCCTCTCCGAGCATTGAATCTTCTAAACTTCTGTGACCCACTAGCCCGGATCAGCCCAGCCACACCATGGGGTCCCCAAACAGTGAGGACTGCCAGAATTCGAGACCCTGAACCAGACCTCCAGGCCAGCCACCCATTGCACGTGCACCCAATCGCTGAAATTGAGGACATTGTGTGTGTGTGTGGGGGGGCTTCCATTTGTAAAACAAACCAATAATGTCTTCAATTTGCATACACTGTGACCTAGAGACACTACTCACTGCAAGGTAGCCGAATGAAATTTGCTTTTTTCTAAGAGCAACAAATTGGAAACTTTCCACTTGTCCTTAGATGGGCTTGCTAGCCAGGCATGGTAGCACACACCTGTAATCTCAGCACTCAGAAGGCTGAGGCAAGAGGATTGTTGCGAGTTTGAGGCCTGCCTTGGCTACATAGTGAGTTCAAAGCCAGCCTGAACTGCATAACAAGATTCCATCTCAATACGTACATACATACATACAAAATAATATAAAAGGACATTAGGGGGTAGCTTAGGAGCCCCTGAGGTAGGATGAGTGGCTCCCTTGGCCAGGGCTTCCTCTCCTCTGTGAGCCATCATGTAATGCAACACTAGTGAACTCCCAGCCTTCAGAGACAGGAGAAATAGCCCCAGGACCTCCGATTTCTGTATACTGTGCCCAAAGCTTGCCACAGATTGCTGAAGGCAGGTCGTACCCCCTGAGGGAGAGATGTGTTAGCCCCATTCTACAGATGAGGAGACTGAGGCTAACAGAGGTGAGGCAGCTGGGGTTAGGTGACACTAGCCAGAAAGCCAGCAGAGCTCTGCTTCCAGGTTTGTTCCAGCAGCACCAGGTCCTTACCACTTTTCTTGGTCACAGAGGAATGGGGGGACTCTTCTATCCGGCCAGGGCCCTTGGATGGGTCAGGTATGGGGAGGCCCTATTTCCCAGCCCTAGGCAGCCCTGGCCAAGGCTAGGCTGTTCCTGCTGCTGTCTGCTCCCTAGGACAGAGGGATAGCCTGTACCCCTTTGGTGCACCCACCTCCCCTCTGGATGGGCCCTAATCTGTCCCCAGGGGAAGCAGGGTCTCTGGGAGGCTGGGGCGGGAGGGGAGTGGCTTGGAGTCAGAGGTTTTCCTCACTTGGAGGGGGCAAGTCCTCGTCCCCTTTCCCTTCAGCCTGCGCTCCCTTCACTGGTAGGCTGGCCCTCGGGGCTGGGCCTCAGGTCTCAGGCCAGGTGGTCCTGGGGGCTCTGAGCTCACAGGGCAGCAGGGGACCCAGGGGAGGCCAACTGGCCAGGACACAGCGGGGACAGGCGGGCGAGGTCAGGCAGCCAGAGACAGGAAGGTAGAGGAGGACAGTGGCAGGAGGCAGGACAGCACCAGTGCGATCCACTCCCCGGGTGCCCCAAGAAGGTCACGGGAACCACCCCTCGGCACCTGCAACTGTGCCAGGCATTTTGGAGTGGGGAAAAGCTACGGTTTAGGCTCGCAGGTGGAGTTGCCAGATTTAGAAATAAAAATACAAGATTTCCAGTCGAATTGTAATTTCAGATAAACAACACATTAAAAAAAATATATTAGGCTGGGCATGGTGGCACACGCCTGTAGTCCCAGCACTCAGGAGGCTGAGGCAGGAGGATGATTGTGAGTTCACTTTGTAGCCTGGGCTACAAAGTGAGCTCAAGGCCAGCCTGAACTGCATAACGAGACCCTGTCTCAAAGAGACAAAAAAAAAAAAAAAAAAAAGTTAGGATGTCCTGTGCAACATTTGGAACATACTTATACTGAGAAGTTACTCAGTTTATCTGAAATTCCAATCTGACTGCCGTCTGGTGTTTTACCTGCACCCTAGGCCCTGGGCCTGCGCTGAATCTTTGGTATTTTGTTTCATTGTTTGGTGGTGGTGCTGGGGATCGAACCCATGCCTCGTGCACGCTAGGCAAGTGCTCTAGCACTGTGCCGTGCCCCAGCCCCTGACCCTCTGTCTAATAGATGAGCATTCTATGCATCCGTCACGGCTGCTCTGACCAGTGGCTGCTTCCTGAGGGCCTGCATCCTCTGCTTGGCAGCGTTCCCTTTTCTCCTTGACCTGGCTAAGGTACAACAGAAGGAGGGCTTGGGCTCCCGGGAGCTGAGGCCTACAGAAGAGTCCAGCACAAAGGAGAGAGAGTGGTGCAGCCCCAACCATCTTGGCTGGAGAGGAAATGAGGAAACACAGGGTAACCTGCCGCTGATCTTCTGCCAGTCTGGCAGGCACCTAGAGAAGGGACTGGAGCTCAGGCGCATGCTCAGATGGGGAAATGGGAATGCTGTGTGGTTTTTCCTACAAAGCCCTCCACTGTCTTGGTAGATCCCAGTTCTTCTAGACAGGACTTGGTGAACTTGAGGAAGACACCAGAAGTGCTTGCAGGGCCCCCCCCCAGCACGCAGGGAGCATCCCACCCCGACCTTGGCACAGGTGCCAGCCGGTTCTGGAACACAGCCCCGAGTTCTCCTGGCTGCTTGGCCTGCGTGGATGGCTTCTGACTCTCTTTCAGTTTCCCCACCTGTGAAGTGAGTGGAACCACACTGTCATCTCAGGCTCGCAGGGGGCCGGTGATGCCCTGTTTGATTACAAAGTCTTGGTGTCCTTGATACAGGTAACTCTATCCTGTGCACAGAGTTTCGCTGAGAAGCAGCCTCGGTGGCTGTTCGTCAGCTTCCCTGCCCTGCCTCAGAGCCCCCACCCCCAGGCTGGGAAGGGAAGAGAGCAAGACATAGGCTCCTCCTGGTGCCCTGAAGTACCGTTCTTGCTGAAGGCGCCCAGGAAGGCCCAGCTCCTCATCTGAGGCCCCATGTGCGCTGGATTCCGCCCCGGCTAGGGAGCTGCTTTCTGCAGAAACGCCCCACAGAATGGCCCAGACCCCGGGGCCGTGGGGAGAGGGTGGTGTTCATGCAGAACGCAGGGACACTCGGGTGGGGCCCAGTGGCCTTGGCAGAGCGGAGCCTCTGGATGCAGGAGGATCTGTGTGACCCAAGCTCAGATCTGGTCCCTCTCGTCCCCGATGTTCCAGTGAGGGAAAAGTGAGTGTGCCAGGGAAGTGGCTGCAAAGGCCACTTCAAGTCCACGCCTCGCCTCGCGTGTTGCAGGGTCACAGGGACCCCCGAGATCAGTGTGTAGAGAAGCATTGAGTGGGGCCGAGGAGATAGCTCAGCGGCACAGCACCTACCTGGCAAGCGCAGGGTCCTGAGTTCGATTCTTAGTACAAAAAAAAAAAAAAAGAGAGAAGCATTGAGTCGCCACACTGTATGAGCCAGTGGCTCCGAGTGGTCTGTCCCTCACCTGTGGGTGGAGGGTTGGGGGCGATAGCAGTGGCCGTGGCTGTGGCTGTGGAAAAGCTCTTTTGCCGTGGTTCCTTCACTCTCTGTTCCTGGGGGTCCTCCTGGAGCTGGGCTTCCCACAAACACATAAAGAAATGGAAGTGCACATGAATGGGGCAGTAATGTCACCCCCCCACACACAGCACCAGATCCCCTCCAGGGTCTCAGGAACCCGGGATGCTGGTACCCAGGGCTGTGGTGGCTTCCACCAGTCACAACCACAGGCCACCAATGGCTGCTGAGGGCTGCCTGGGCCGGCCCTGCTGGACCGCTTGACACAGAGGAAAGACAGGCTCCTAGCTTCCTACTTTGGAGCAGCTGACTTGCTCTGTTGTTGGGGCTGATAGTGGATTTGAACTCATACCCAAGAGGAAGTTTGGGACAGGGTCTTTTTTTTTTTTTGGTTTTTCTCCGGTACCAGGAACGGAACTCACGACCTTGCGCTTGCCAGGCAAGCGCTTTTGCCGCTGAGCTAAATCCCCAGCCCCGAAGTTTGGAACTCATAGTTTTGTGACCAGCGTCTGTGACCAGCGGAGTCAGTCAGGGGGGCTGAGGCTGCCCACTAAAGCCACAGGGTCACGCAGGGATCCTGTGTTTTCCTCACATGCAGTGGCCAGAAGGTCACGTGACTCCAGCAGACCCAGCCCAAGTCCTGGCTCCACCTGATGCAGGCTGGGTGACACATCACTGGACCTCTTACACCTCAGTTTTCTCACCCATAAAGCAGGCGTCATAACACTGACCTCACATAGCAAAGCACCCACCTGGCAAGTGTTATTTCCCTCCTCCTGGGTTTTTAAATTACTTACAGTCCAGAAAAACTAACTGTGTCCACTATCAAATGCTATCATTAATTCATTCAACAAACATGTAACAAGTGCCCAGTAAGTGCCCAGGTTACAATCAGAGGACAGGTCTGAGTTTGCAGGTAGGGAATAGAATTCAGGGCAAGCTTCCAAACTACAAGGAGCTTTGCAACAGGGCACTCTGTGGCTGGATCTTCACCATGCACACAGAGAGTACAGTGAGTGTGAGCTGGGTCTTTGTGGGTGAAAGCTTGGTTTTCTAATCTCAAGACTGAAGTCAGGCAGCTGGGGTGGCCTATACCTATAGTACCAACATCCAGGAGCCAGAGGCAGGATGATCGCTACTAGTTCAAGGGCGGCCTGAACTACATAACAAGACCCTCTCTCCAAAAAATAAATAATTTTTAGAAAATCACTGAAGCAGGGTGTGCAGAAGTCTCTTCAAGTGTAACACCATCGTGGTAAGAAAAGTGGCAGTGCACACCCTTAATTCCAGCACTCTGAATGCGTGTAGTGAAGCATAGATTAATCCCAGCACTCAGAAGGCTGAGGCAGGAGGATTGCAGCAAATTCAAGACCAGCCTGAGCTACAAAGTGAGTTCAAGGCCAGCCTGAACTACAAAGCAAGACCCTGTCTCAAAACAAAACAACAACAAAAAAAGAAGTGAAAAAAAAAAAAAAAATTCCAGCACTCTGGGAAGCTGAGGCAAGAGGATGGTAAGTTTGAGCCCAGCCTAGGCAACTGGGGGAATTAATAAAACACTATCTCAAAATTTGAGCGGGGCCAGGGGCTGCAGCTCAGCATGAAGGCCCTGGATTCAGTCCCCAGTGGTGAAGAAGGAGAACAGCTCTCCAAGCACGGCTCACTGGGCTGGCTTAGGCCTTCACTCATGGCCTGAGTGACCTCCTAATGTGTCCTCTGCGGTGGGGCAGAGTGGCTCCCTCCGTCCTAGCAAGAGGGCTGGAGGGCAAGTGAACCTCCCCAGGGACAAACGGTGAAGCCAGGGCATCAGGGGACATGGGTTCAAGTCTCCACAGTGCCACTCACTGGCTGTGTGGCCTGAACAAGTCACTCAGTCTCCCAGGGCTTCAGTTCTACCACCCACCCAGTGCATCCCTTGAGAACCAGCTGCCATGGTGTGCGGAAAGCTCTCTGTGGTCAGCAAGGGGGCTATGGCGCTGAGCTCCGCCCACCCCACAGCCTTGGAATGAACTTGGAAAACACACACCTACCAGGCCTCAGAGCCTCCTGCCAGCCCCGGTCTGAGGGGAACTGAAACAGGGTCCAAGAAAGATGTGTGTAGTCTTCGATCCATCAGCCTCAGCTGCAGCTGCCCGCCCCCTCGCCCATCCTTGGGCTGGGCTTCGCTGGTTTCCACTGTGACTCCAAGCCCTTGAACACGGTCCCTTGCTCCACAGCCCCTTGCTCCACAGCCCCAAACTCACCCTTCCACTCACTCAAACGAGAAGACAGCCAGCATCAGCAGTCACCCGGGAAGAGGACACTGAGCCCAGTGAGAGGCTGCTGCACACCACCCCGCCCACTGTGCAGTGCTGAGAAGTGAGAGGCGGTGGGCCAGTGGGGGTGAGGACGCGGAGACACTGGACCCTACCTCTCCGCCCCAGAGAAAATGAGTATTAGGAGCACTCCAGACAGGCAGGGTAGGAGGGTTTTCAGTCAGGAAGCTGCACTGTTACAAAGCAGAGCTTCCCCCAGGGCAGAGAGCTGTTAAACACTTACCAGCGTGTGTGTGTGTGTGTGTGTGTGTGTGTGTGTGTGTGTGTGTTCTACACTGTAAGTGCACTGAGTACAACCCCACATGAAAATTAAAATGGAGAAACCCCAGAAAACTAATCCCTCACTAATTCTTTTTTGGGTCTTTTTGAGACAGGGTCTCACTATGCATTTCAGGCTGGCTTTGAGCTCACTTTGTAGCACAGGCTGGCCTCAAACTTGCAATGATCCTCCTGCCTCTCGAGTGCTGTGATTATAGGCATGTACCCAGCTTTTCCATGGAGTTTTTGACCCAGCTACAGTATTCCCCTTCTTGACAGCATCCTCCTGAAAGAGTTAAAGACATCATATTACACCATGTTTATAGTAGCATAATCCACAATAGCTAAATCACTGGGTGTGATGGCACACACCTGTAATCTTAGCACTTGGGAGGCTGAGGCAGGAGGATTACTTCGAGTTTAAGGCCAGCTTCGGCCACATAATGAGTTCAAATCCTGCCAGAACTACATAACAGGACCCTGTCTCAAGATACAAAACAAGAGCCAGGGATATAGCTCAGCAGCACAAGCACCTGCCTGACAAGTGCAAGGTCCTGAGTTTGAGTCCCAGTACCAAAAATAAATAGATAAATAAAAACACAAATAGCTAGATCTTGTAAGCAGCATGTATGTCCATCAACAGATAAATGGATAAAGAAAATGTATTTACACACAATGAGATACTACTCTGCCATTAAGAAGGTTAAATTTGAGTCATGTAAGACATTGAGACCATAATGTTAAGTAAAATAAATCAGATGCACAAGCTTCAATACCATATGGTTTCTCTTATTTAGAACCCAAATTATAAGTAAATTATAGAGAAAAATAAAAGAGGGTGAGGAAGGGGATAAACAAGAATTAAGGCCATGTGCACATACAAACTCCCCACAAAGAATGTAATCATTATATACTGCAGACAGGTACTAATAAAAAAAATACCAGTTTGATCTCTGGTGGAAACTTGTCCACAAAGAGCCTTGTACATGAATGTTCACAGTAACTGTATTCGATAGTCCAAAACTGGAAACAACCCAAACACTGGTCACCTGAGAGATGGATAAGGAAACTGTGGTACTCCCATAGGATGGAATATTACTCAGCAATGAAAAGGGATGAACTGGTGATATGCACAACTTGGATGAATCTTGGCAAGCCTTATGCTAAGGGAAGCAAGCCAGTCTCGGAAGGTTACACTCTGTGTGGCTGTATGTAAATGAAATCCTAGAAAAGACAGACCTATAGTGATAGAGGGCAGGTAAGTAGTTGCCTGAGGCTCGGATGGGGAGGGAGGGAAAGACTCACCCAGAAGAGGCAGGAGGGCAGCGTGGGGATGATGAAAATGTTCTCTGTCCCGATTGCAGTGGTCACCTGGGTGTGGATATCTGTCAAAGCTCATCTAATTATATGCTGCAGTGATTAACCGTATTGTATGTAAACAATATCTCAACCGTGCTGCCCAAACAAAACAGCCTGACTCGCCTGCGCGCAATGTGGGTGTCACGCAGGGCTCGCCCAGAGCAGCCTTGGAGAAGGCTCCTGGCCTGTGGCTGTCTCGAGGACAGGCCTGTGGGGAGCTCTTCGGCAGCAGGGCTGTACCTCCCCCTGCGAGTCCCACCGGCTGCAAGGGAGGGCAGGGGCACAGAGCTGCACCCCACACGGACGCTGGCTGGCAAAAACCTTGTCCTTCCCCGCAGAAGCTGCCGGACAGGGGAGGAATGGGGTCACTGAGGCTTAGGGGGAAGACACGGGAGGCCAGGTGGAGGTGCTTTAAGGCCAGGGAGAGGCCGTGCACACCATCCGTCGTTTGCCATGTGTGCTTGGATGGTCAGCATACGGTCAGTAATGACCAGTTGTTCTCTGTTGGTTCTCAATGAATTCTGAAAAATGTGGCTTTCACGGGTAGCAGGAAAGATTTAGGTGGGACATGGTGATGAGCTTCCAGAGAAGGCTCTAGAAGAAAGTGTGCCTGTGGGTGCACAGGCACATGTGTGTGTGTGCGTGCATGTGTGTGCGCGTGCATGTGCTGCAACCAGAGCAAGGGCGGGGGCACTTGGTATAGCTCCTTTCTCTGTAGTGTTCTAAGAATTGGAAAGACAAATCTTACTCTGAAATGAGCCTGGGTCCCTCTGGGCTGGGGTCGGAGAGATGGACTCAGGCCCTTTCTCTACGTGCCTCTGAGGGCAATTAGCTGGCAGGGCCATCAGCAAGACCCCAAGCCAGGAGCTGTGGAGCCAGGGGGTACTCAGGTCTCTGGCCACAAGCCCCTCCCAGACTCCTTGCCCCATTAGGGCAGAAGAGCTTCCCTCACCAGGGTGGGTCCCGTGGCATGGGCTTCCAAGATGCTTCCAAGCCCCGCAGTGCTAAATCATTCATGGGGCAGGGGCCTGGGCGGCAGATTTACTGCTCAGGAAACACTTCAGGGACTTGTCAATCAATTCCTTCAAGGGACCCCATCAGCTGGCAGGTGGCCCAGGGGCTGAGACTTGGGTGTATGGTGGCTCCACGATGAAGTAGGGCCTGGGGGGCAGCTCCCCAACTCCAAAACAGAAGATAGAAGGCAGCCTGAGGTCTGGGGCCGGGCAGGGAACTGGCTTGTCTGAGATCCGAGGGAGGTCAGAGGTCAGAGCGAGACCCAACACCGGGTGAGACGGCATGGGGGAGGGCTCCCAGACCTCCAGCCCCGGCTCCCCCGCCCCTCCTGTCCCCAGTGTGTGGTCTCTGTTGCACTCCAGTGGGGACGCCTGTTGGCCTGTGTTCGTGGAGTCCCTTGGCCGTCAGAGGTCACCCGCCCCAGGCAGGCTCTGCTGTTTCTGGCGGGTTCTGCCTTCTCCCAAAGGGCAGCGGAACATTAATCCATGCGGCTGTCGTTTCAAGGAGCGCGAACGTGAGCTACCTGCAGACCTCCCTGCTTTATGACCCAGAGCTCCCGGACTAGACGCGTCGTCTGCTGGTGCTAGTTTGGCCAGTTGCGCCCTGCTTTGGCGCACAGTGGGGGCTTCCGAGCTGGCGCAGCCGGCTGTTCTAGTCCAAGCATAGCCAGCTTGTCTACCTTCCTTTCTGCGGCTACCGCACACCTCTTCACTATGTCTTGGAAAAGAAAAACGCAGGGATGGAGGAAGGCAGGAAAGGCATTTTTAGACTTGCACTGGAGAAGCAGACCTAATTCCAGAGCTCTCCTCCGTGCCCAAGCTGTGTCCCTGCAGGGAACTGGTTTGTCCAATGCCCAGGCCCAGGGGGAGAACAGCAGGGAAAAAAGACGCCTTCCCTTCCTTACTCCAAGCCCATGAGGCGCTCCTGCCTCCTTCCAAACAACCCAAGACAAAGCCCAGGCATGGGCACTGCTGAAGAGGAGCGGAGGCTGTGATGAAACAGGGACAGGCCCTGGCCCCTGTTCCGCGCGGTGCGCGCCCCCGCCCCAGCCTGCTGTTTCCGGTCGGTCGCTCTGCAGGCGGATCCCTGCGGACCCCGGCGCTGTGACGCTTGCTCTCGCTCGTGCGCGCACCTTCCTAGAAGGCACCGGTGCGGCAGTGAAGGAGACACGGTGGCCGGGCCCCTCTGGTGTGCATTTTCCACTCTCATGAACCGGCTGAAGGGTGGGGTACTCCGTACCCCTGCACCCCGGGGCCAGGTTCCCACTCCAAGGACCTCCCAGCAGCTCCCTGCTGTCCTTGACTCAGACCAAAGGCGGCTCCGTCCCTCAGAGCGGGCTCCCAGCTGCTGAGGAGGCTTCCCTGCCTCTGTGGTCCCCAGTTCCCGCAGGTTCCCCCAGGGAAGAGTGACGTCACTTCGGGTTCCCGTTCTTGGTGGAGGTTCACGGAGATCAGGGCAAAGAGTGATCAAACATGGTGGGATTTTTTTTAATGTAAAGATTGAAGTTTATTTTAATTAATTTTATTTTTACTAGTAGTACAGTACATATTTGCTAAATATAAGGGATATTTTCGCCGTGGGGAGCTGGTACATAGAGGTAGGGCGTCTTAGTTCTCCTTATTTCTCCTCCCCTCCCTCCAGGGTGGGGAATTCTTCATTCTTGACCTCAACAGTCCGTGGGCCTCCCCCTCCCGCCTTCTCTCTGCTGCTCCCACCTGCTCCGCAGCGCAGGAGGGGCGCTCAGCCAGCAGCCAGGACCCCCTGACCACCTGACCCCTGGGTGTGTTCCCGGGAGACCTGCGCTGTTCCCAAGGTCCTTCCTGGCCCCAGGGGACCTGCGGCTCCTCCGCTTCTCCTTTTCTTGCTCCGGGTTCTCTGAGCACTCGCCCGCCCCGTCCACTGGAAAGCACTGGGCAGGGGTCCAGAGAGGGCTCCTGTGCCGGCTCTGCCCGGAATTCCAGGCCTCGCTGGCCTTGCTATGCTCATGTGAACAAACGGGGGCTAAGACCACTGGACTCCTTCCCGGGGCTCCAACACCGTGAGGGTTCTGCCCCGCCCCGCGCCTTTTGTGCAGAGCGCACCGCGAGGGTCCTGGGGATAGATCACGCTGAAGACGCCGCCGCAGAGAGCGAGGCAGCCGGGAGCGCCGCGGCGAAGGCGGCATCCCGGGGGCCGCGCGCCTAGGGGCGGTGGGAACAGAGGCGCGGGTGGGAGCACGCTCCGCAGAACCCTCGCGGCAGGGAAAAGACTTCCCAGCTCAAGAGCACGCTGTCACTCAAGAAGGGCGGGCAACTTCGTCCGCTCGAATTTAGCTGGAGACTGCAGGGTTGGGAAGTCCTGGCCCTGAGGGCGCGCTTAGCTGCTGACAAGGCGCTTGCAGAAACCTGTAAGGAACATTTAAGGTCCCGACTTCCCCAGACAACAGCAACTCAGGAAGGCCAAGCAGGCTCCCAACAGATATTTATTAGAAGGTTAATAATGCAGATTATACTATTTTGAGACCTTTAAGAACTAACTCTCCGAAGCATTCAAAAATGAAAAAAAAAATGTTTTCCTTGTTTGGGGGCAGAATTTTTCAGCTAAATGCTGCTCTGGATACAGAGAGTGAAGCATCATATCTGGGTCACCGACCTTTGGATAATCTGCTTATGGCCGCGAGGGCCAGTGCCCCCACCACTGCAGACGATCTGGTTAGAACCTCTGGGTTCTAGGTCCCTCGGCCATCCCTGGACCTTTGGCGGGGACCCAGGGGCTCCACGCAAGTGGCGCTTCCAGGAGGGTCCGTCCCCCCCTAGGTGGGGTTGGGTAGCCCTGGAACGACCCTAGGCGCGGCGCGCAGCACGCGCATCAGGCTCCCCCCGCAGGGTCCACACGCGTCTTCTCTCGAGCATCTTCCCCACTCTCCCCAGGAAAAGGCGCAATCGGTGCTTTAGGATTATTTTACAGATGAGACAGATGAAGCTGAGCGTGCTCCTCCATTCCTGTTAGCTGCCATCTCCACCGACTCGATGGGGACCCTCCAAGTGGGCGCTCAGCCTCGGCCGCGCAGTGATCAAAATCAGCAGGGTGTGGCC
This sequence comes from Chinchilla lanigera, assembly GCF_000276665.1. Classification (NCBI taxonomy): domain Eukaryota; kingdom Metazoa; phylum Chordata; class Mammalia; order Rodentia; family Chinchillidae; genus Chinchilla; species Chinchilla lanigera. Next base: position 10,496,279 of record NW_004955479.1, on the reverse strand, counting down.
GGATCCCGCAAAACCGATTCCTAGCAAGGCGCAACTGCAGGGACCGCGCCCCCACCCCTCCCCTCCCCTCTCCTCTGCTGCCCGCCCTCCCTCCTCACCCTGGTGCTGGCCACGCGCGGGGTCTGGACTCGCGGGGGAGGGGCGGGGGCTCCTCAGCTCCTTCACTCTGCAGCTCGCCGTTTTTTATTCCATTCGGGACCTTTAGTGTCCCGAAACAGGTTGTGGTTTTTTAAGAATCCAATTTCTGTGTTTATTTTAATTGAAAATTCAATATAAGCATATGATAAACAACACACGAATTCGCTTCGAATAGTCCAGAAGGACATAAAACAAAACAAATTCTTTAAAAATCTTCAGTGCTCCTGGCAGCGCCCTTTTATGCATGAAAGACTTCCCGCTTTAACCCCCCGACCTATTTACATTCTTACAAAACGCCGAGCCTGAGCGTCCTTGGAGTTTTTTCACTGAACGCCAGGGATATTTTCCAGGACAATAACGATCATGTATATTTTCCTCATTCTTTTTAAGCGCTGGGTCGATTCCTAAAGGAGGATCGCCTTTCATTTGTCGGTCTCTCCGTTTCTTGTTCTGCCTCCCGCGCTCAGGCGCATAGAATCCTACAGGGTCCCGAGCCGCGCGGAGAAAAACCGCACAGGCAGGCACAACAACACACCTCCTTCCGGAAAATGTCAGGAAATCAGTTTGGCTTTCGACACCCTGCGTGTGTAGACCCACGAGCATCTAGATTTTAGGGCAGAACACAGTAAGACGGAACTGGGTCCAGATGGAACAGTCAGCTTCCCGAGCAATCCGTCCAGGCGGGAGAAGGGGCGCGGTGTGTGAGGGGGAGGACGGGCCCTGGGATAGGTTCGTTGGCGCGGATGGACCCCTCGGGGCCGCAGCGCAGGCGACGTGCAGGGCCTTGCGGCAGTGATAACGCAGGGCCTGCAGTCTGCAGGGGTCTCCGGGCCACCAAGTACGCACGTGCATTCTATGCACACATACCCAATGAGAGGAGGAAGTCATTCTGCTCATTTTGCAAATGGGGAAACTGAGGCTCAGAGAGGTGAAGTGAATCGTGGAAGTGTATACATGGTAAACAACACATTCACTTCGAACTGTCCAGAAAGACATAAAACAAAAATGTGACTGGAGCAAAGGACGGAAGCTCGGGGCCCTTTTCGCTCAGGGTTAGTTACCAAGGCGATGCAGCCAAGAGCCCAGGTGAACACGAGGACCTCACCAGAGAGGCCAAGGGCAGAGCTACCCCCAGGGATTAGAGTGAGGGGCTTATACCCCAGACACCTGCCCCCAGCCCTGATGCCTGCTGACCTAAAAGGAAGGTGGGGACCAGAGCTGATTACTTCTTGCGCCAGCATCTTCAGCACAAGAGGTACTTTCACCGAGAAGGCGAGGAGTTGGAGTTAGGAGAGCCGCGTGGGGCAGAGGACCAGAGAAAAGCCCGAGGGGACAGGCCAAGACCTTAGGAGACAGAAAAGACTCTGCCCGAGGTCGACGCCTAGGGTGCAGAATCATCTAGGTGAGGGTACGCGCCAGAGAGCAAGCAGGTCCCTCCTAAACCTGGTCGAGAGTCAGGAAACCCAAAGCTAAGCGTCCCAGGGCGCAAAACTGCGTCTCCTCGTAAGGGACGTGGACGGGAAGAGGGAAGGCCTCGCTAGGAGAGGACGCTACAGTTGGCAGACAGACCCGAGGCTCTGGACAAGAGTGGGATGAGGCGGCGGCGGGCGTGCTCCACAGGACAGCGGAGTGAGCGCCGAGGTCGGCTCAGCCACCTCTTCCCCTACTTGGGCCCTGATCGGTAAGGGATCCGGGATATCGTATCCCCGGGGGCTGTCCCCTCACGGTCAGGGTCCAGCTCCGGTTACTCGCCGAGCCTGCTCCCTAAAATATGTATGAAACCTTTTCGGGTGCAGTTTCTCTGCCCCTCCCGGAGTCAGGCTGGGGGACTCGGGGTGCTCGAGGAGCTGCGGGGGGAGGAAGCGACGCTGGCTCCCGGGCCGCGGCCATCTCGACTTTCAGCAGCGCATTTAAGAAAAGGTAGAAATCGGATCCGTCCTGGCAGCGCCCCCGCCCCACCAGCCCCGACGGCCGGACAGCGCGGCCCAGCGGCTGGCTCTCCGCGGCGGTGTCCGGTTCTCGACAGCAGGTGAATGGGCCGGGCGGGGCGGGGCGCGCGCTATAAAGGGGCGCAGCAGGCCGCGGGGGCCACTCGCAGCCGGCGTGGCCTGCGTTCCCGGGTACACGGTGCCCACAGCCGCCCAGTAGCCGCATGGGCCTAGGGACCAGGTACGGCGCGGGTGGGAACGCGGCCGCGGAGGCTCAGGGCAACCGGAACGGGGAAGGTGACGCGAGCGAGCAGGGAGGGGTGAACGCGGGGCCGCCTCCATCCCCGGCCTGTTGTGCACCGCCGGGTCCAGCAGCTCCGCGCACCGCACCCCATCTCAGCTGCGCATCGGAAAGGGGACGCCGAAGTCCCGAGACACGCCGGGCCATCGCAGAGGACAGGTCTTGCTTCCCGAACTGGAGGTCTGCAACACTCACGGCCGCAGCAGGCCCTGTTCAGGAATCGGGCAGGTCGAAGGGTTCGTATATGCATCGTCACCCTCGGGCCCTCACGGGCCAGCAGGGCTGGGAGAAATTCTAGATGTCCCCTCTAGCCTCCCCTTTTCTTCCTCGAGGCCTGAGCAGAGCGCTAACGGTCCTCAATCTCTGCGCTAGGGGCTTTAGGGTTTGGTGGGGGCGTTGGCTAAGCGCATATTCCCTTCCCCCCCTTTTAGAGGTTTCTAGGCCGCCAGACCTGACGGGGTCCATTGGGAGAACTAGGAGCTAAAAGGGAGGAAGGCGGATTAACGTTTTATTTTAATCTGGTTTTGAACTGTGGTTGCCGTCTGGGGCGGCCAGGCGCTGCAGGGACTGGGAAGGGCGCCCAAAGCGGCCGCGGGGGCGGGGCGCTCAGGATGCTGGGGAGGAAGGAAGGGGCCACGCCAGCGACGACAGTTTGGGGGTACCCTTGCTTCTGCCCTTCCTGGAATGCTCGGGTGCCATCCTAGCGGAGGACGGTGGAGGAGGATCTGACGCGCGTCTGAGCCCAGCCCGGCCGGCCCCGCCCCCTCCCGGGGGACCTTGCCGGGAGGGGACCTTGCCGCAGTGAGGGGAAGGAAGGGAGTCCGGAGCGGGTCTGGGGGCGGCTCCTCTCCCCTCCCCCTCCCAGGACAGGAAGCCTTTGTTCTTGACGGCGGCGATGGCCAGACACCTGTGCGGCGGCGGAGCTGGGCAAAGGTGGGTGAGGACGGAGCGGAGACCTCTGGTCCTCACTCTGGCCCTGCACCGGGAGGTCCAGGTGCGCCCCCCGAGTTCGGTCAGCCGCGCGCGTCGGGAGACCGCCGAGATCGGTCCAGGGGCCACACTGCGGTGAGCCCTGCTCCAAATGCACCTCCCCTCCCCCAGCCCAGGCTCGGATTTCCACGCGTGTTAAGCTGCACACACCTCGGATAGCTCCGGGCTCGAAGGTGGCGGGGCGGCAGGGCGTCGGGGCGCACCGCGGTTAGCTGCACCCCAGCCCGGAGGTAGGAGGCGGGGACAGAAGATGGGCGGCGGGACCTCTCGGGGCCGGACCCTGCCGGGCTGGGGAGCAGGCGGGGCACCCGGCGACTCCGCAGGCAGGGCCGGGCGTGCCTTGCGCGGCGCACCAACCCGAACCACCGTCAAGGTGAATCATTCCGGGCCCGCCCCCGGCCCCTCCCCCGCCCCACGGCACCTGAGCCAATGGCGCGGCGCTGGGGGCGGGCGGGGTCGGGGGGGGGGCGGTAAAACCCGCCCCAAGTCCCTATCTGTGCACTCCGTCGATCCCTGCGCGTCCGCGCCCGATCCCGGCGGCCTCTTAGTTCCTGCGCGATCGGGGGGCCGCGGGTGTACCCTGTTGTTCCCAGTGTCCCTCCCAGCCCACCCCGCCAGCCTAGAGGGGGCGGCTCCTCCTCAGGTGGCTAGGCCTGGCCTTCTCAGGCAGACCTGTCACCCGACACCCAGGAAGCGCGCGGTCCCATCCCGGCTCCTCTTTGTTCCCCCGCTGGGCTGCGCGATCCGGCGCCGCCTGCTCCGGCCGGGAGTGGAGGTTCTGGGCGCCGCCCTCAGCCCGGCCGGGCGCGCCTCAAGCTCCGC
>NW_004955479.1:10458838-10491613 GCF_000276665.1 Chinchilla lanigera | reverse complement strand
GGTGGGCGCAGGTGGAAGCGCAGGTCGGCGGGCAGGCGCGCCGCGGGCCGCGTCCTGGCGCCCGGGTGGTTCCCAGCGCTCTCGCTCTGGGCACCGCGGCAGGTTCGTTAAGGCTCCGGTGGCCCCCGACCGACCCCGCCCAGTCCCCGGGGAAGCAGGTCCCGAGCTCCCGCTGCCTCCCTCTCGCGGCCACGTTTGCCGGGACCCTCCTCGGGGCCCGCGCGAGACGCCTCTTCCGCCTCCTACCCTTTGCGGTCGCCCGCGAGCACCTGGGGTCCCAGGTCCGGCACGCCAGGCCCGGAGCATCCTCTGGATGCGGGCAGTAGGGACGCGACCCCGGGGGCCGGGACTGCGTGACTGCGGAGCCCTACGGGCAGAGCCTTCTCTTCCCGGCCCTCCGCCCAGGCGCCCTGCCCTGTGATCCGAATCCCTCCCCGGCCCCAGGCGTCCTGCGGCAAGGGCCGCGCCCTTGGCAGCCTCCCCTCCCGCTCCTGCCGGCTTAGGTGCGGAGACAGCCTCCGTCCGGCCTCGCAAAACCACGGAGTGAAACATCCCGGGGCCCCAGCCGCGGGCCAGGCGGAGGGCGTCTGCGCTGTGCCCCTGACGCTCCGTCGGATGCCTCGGCGCTGCCCAGCGCATCGGTCGCTGCCGGTTCCCGCAGGGCTCCCTCCTGTAGCCCGAGCTGAGCCCAACGCTCAGCCTCGATGGGCCCCAGCGTGCGGGCTCAGGTCTTGGTTCCGACCGGGCTACGGAGTTGCAGCCTCTGCTGCTTCTTTCTTCACCGCTCACGGCCGCCCCTTGAAGCTCCTGGAGATGGCAGGGAGGAACTTCTGGAGTGGCCTTGTGCAAAGAAGAAAAAATTCCTGCGCGCCAGCCTCACCTGTGAGAATTTCGTTTATTTTCTCCACGAGGCGGGCTAACGGGGCCCGGTAGCTCGTGGAGCCAGCGCGGACTCCACACACTGGGCTGTTGGTGGGTGCGTTGTGGTCTGCCGGCTCTGAAGAGGCCCCATCCGTACCCCAGTCCTTTGGGCCAGGACCGGGTCGGTTTGTGGGTGGCGGCCCGAACTAGCCCTCTGGATTCCTTGTGTAAAGGCTTAGCTGAGCGCTAGCTGTAGGACTGCGTGATGGCCAACGAAGCCCTAGTCCCCATGGCCCTGCGACATTCATCTCTGCGGAGCCCGCAACACAGAGAGCTGAGGGAGGCCTGTCCTTTGCCCCTGGCAGAGCTTAATTCTAGGGCTATCCTAGGAAGTGTCTCAGAGTCCAATTTGTCATGCTGAGACCAATCCAAGTAGGGGTCGCCAGACCTTATAAAGGGTGTGCGGTACCCACACCCAGGGACTCCCAGGCCCCCCCACCATTGGCACCAGCTCTGATGCTCTTAATGCCAAGAGCTCCCGCCCTGCCAGGCTGAGGGACTGTGCCTTCTTCCAAGGCTAGAGTGGATTTCTGTGCCTTTGATCTCAAGGTCAGACCTGTGGCCTGCGGAAGGGCAGAACAGGCTGCTCTGAGGACTCTTCTCAAACCATGGGTCTGTTTTCCTTGTGTCCTGGAGCTCCCCTTGTGCTCCCCTCCCCCAGTTTTAGGATCGCTGGGAGACGGTCTCCCTAGGGCCCAGGCTAGTCCACCCCTACGGAAGAGCGGCTGCTCGCCTCATGGGTGGATCCTGGGTTTGGAGGCAGGTGTGGCCCTGCTAGGGCACTGCGGCACTGGGTCTCCTGCGGCATTTGCCTTAGGTGGGGCAAAGCTGCAGGGGAGGAGCCTCGGCAGCCGCTTAGAGCTGAAGGCTGGAAGGGGATTTGGCTTTGTAAGCTCTTCTTGCTCTTCATCCTGTCAGTTTCTAAAATGAGGAAAGCAGAGGAGGGTATCTACCATGATGCCACACCAGCCGGCAGAACTGGGCCTCCTGGGCCACTTTCCATTCCAGGACTCTCTTGTTTTATCCATTCCTGGGCAGTGGACAGCAGAATCCCCAACTCCAGTCCTCTGTTTTCAGGTCTCAGGCAGAGACCTCCAGACCTCAAAACTCCTCTATTTCTTCCTTTCCCAGCCGCGCCAACCACCCACCCAAGAGGAACTCAACTTTCAGAAGATCCCAGATCTTTCTCTGATCCTCTTCCCCAGAAATAACATTATCTAGATCCCTTTTAAAATGCAGATTTCCGGGCGGGCCCATGGATCTACATTTCAAAGGGCCCTTGATTCTGTTCGTTTCACTCTAAGCATTGTTGGTTAGCCTCCACCTGACCCACACCCTTTGGTAATAACTCCACTGATGGAAGTGTCCATTTTTTTCTTTAGCGGAGTTTGGAGAATTGTAATGAGGGAAACCGAGGCAGAAGGCCATGGTGTGACTTCCTGGGATGCCGCCTTATCAAGCTGTATATCCCTGGGGAGGTGGGTGGGCAGGAGGGCTGGAGCCCAGCAGAGGATTGTGCCAAAGGCCGGTAAGGAGGCCTTGGGGGTGGGCAGCAGGTAAGGCTTTGGCTTAGGTGCTGCCTTGAGGTCACTGGGAGAGGGTTCCTGCGGATAACACCCACCGGTTTACATCATCTCTAGGCCGGGGAAGTTGCCCTCTGACCTTTCCTGGGTGTTTTTCTGGCCACCCTTCTCCCTGGGCTCCAGGCTGGCCTGGGGCAGGCTGAGACTGCAGTGGCTGCCGCTGTGCAATCCCCAGCCCTCCTGCCCAGGCACCGGCTCCCAGGAGACACCCCCTTCCCCAGGGTGCCCGGCACCAGGGGCAGGAGCCTCCACAGTGACTTCTCTCGAGGCAGCCGCTCTAGCAACCACTGATGCAACCTTTCCCACCCTCCCCGGCCTCTGCCTTCCTCCTCAGTCCTCCCCGAGCCAGCCAGCTGCTCCCCTTGCCAGAGGGCAGCGTGGCTCTGGCTGCTTCCTTGGGCTTCTCCTGCCCAGCTCCTGACCCTGGCCAGCAGTGGACATGGCCAGCCTGCAGTCTACCGCCTGGTCTGGCTTGTGGTGGGAGTGGGCTGCAGGTTTGTCCCCATGGGGGGGGTTGTTTGTGCCACAAGGTGGGCTGGGGACGAGTTTCTGGAGACCAATGTGTGTAAGCGCTGGGGCTGCTGGTATTTGGGCTTAGAGACCAGAAATGAGAGGATCTTCGATGTCCTCCTGGCCCTTTGGGGCCAGCAAGGCCTGGTACAGTGGGTGAGAGGAGGATCTGGCAGCTGCTTGCTTAAAGCTGGAGTAACTGGCAGGAAGATGGACTGTCCTGACCCAGCTCCATCCCCGGCCTAGGTGAGGGTGGAGGGGAGGGCAGGCTTTGGCTTGATACAGAAATCACTTTGACTTGGCCTCACCCCATCGTCTGCAAAGCCAGATCAACCCTCTCCGCCACCCTTCTGGTCTCCTTGAAGGTCACCTTGGGCTGATGGGGCACCTCAAGCTGGTGAGGAGGGCTGTTGAGCCCTGGGCAATGGCTGTGGGCTTGGGGTGGTTGCTGGGAGGCCTGCGGCCGGACCTTCCTCCTTGGGCTGTGGGAGCCCTCTCCGCAGGGTCAGCGGGCCGGAGAGCGTAACTCCTGTTCTGTGTATGGCACTGGTAGAATTCACTGTGAACAGTCTCAGTCAGTGAATTACCGAAGGGCCATAAACAGAGCAGAGACAGATCCGCGAATGCCTTGGAGTGGCTCCTCCGTTCTGCCCCGTGAGGGCCTGGACGTCGATGTTTTCAGGGGTGCAGGGATGCAAGTCCTCACCCAGTGTGTCCTCACCCAGAGGGCTGGCGCCAGTCCCTTCTGCTTGGCCGATTTTGGCACTAGCACATTTTTGCTTGTGTCTCTCCGCTCTGAGCAATCATGTGCAGTGCCAATATGGGAAAAGCGGGATGCTGCAGTGGCGTGTGGGGGTCCCCTTCCCCCCATCCCTGTCTCTGGACCTGCCTGCTCTTCTCTGCCTCCCTGGCCCATCTGGCTCAGCTGCTGGGTGAGAGCTCAGCCCCAGCCCCTTGGGCAGCCAGATCGCCTTACACTGCCTGGGGCCACGTGGAGCCGGAGCCCAGCAATCCGAGCTGGGCCAGCAGATGGAGCCAAGCAGGCTGGGGGTGGGGTGGGGTGGGGTCGCCATCTGCAGGGACAGCCTGAGTTATGTCATGGATGGGGGAGGCCCAGCTCACCTCGGCACACCCTTGGGATAAGACCTCAGCCAGCAGTGTGGGGCCTGCCTTCTGCTGCAGGTTCTGGGGGAGGCAGTGAGGGTATTTTGGGGGTCAACCTGGGTGTTTCATGCGGGCCGCTGTCTCTAGAGACTGCTGTGGAGTGGGTCATGTCTGCACAGCTCTGAGAGACAGAAGGCCGTCGTTGGCGGTTGGCGGTTTTCTGGGGAAGGGGCTGGGGCAGGGGCCAAGGTTCCCCTTCATAGCCACACAAATAGATAGTGGTTTCCTGGGTTCCTGGATCCCGGCTGTGACTTACGGGACCCAGGCTGTACACAACATTAAAGATGAAATCTTGTGCATCCCCACCCAGCCGTACAGGGAGTGCACATTTTTAGGGTCATCATATAGGTGGGGAAAGCAAAGAGGAGAGCCTGGCTGAAGAGCTCCCTGAGTAGAAGCACAGAACCAACACCACCTTGGTGGGCCTTTGTGCTGTGGGCAGCACCACACTCTCAGCGGCTGGAAACATAGCCCTATGGACCTGGGCTGCAAAAATGCCCCAGACGGCAGAGGGGGAGGCTGGCAGGCCTGGACCTGGTCCATCCCAGCTAAGGAGAGCCTGCCACCCTGTGAAGGCCTGGTAACCGGTGGTCAGCAAGACCTCAGCCAGCTTCCCCAGGACACTGACGTGCCTGAAGTCACTGAGGCGGGCCCTGTTGAAACTGCTTCTCCCTAGGAAGCAGGCATGGGCTGGTGAATTGGTGCAGTCACTAAGCCCTGTTAGGTTGCTAAGGCGGGGGTGCTGGGGCAGGGGATGTGTGTGGTAGAGGCTGGCGGACGGGACCCACCTGGCTCAGTAGGAAGACGGCCACGCGCTGCACAAACTGCCTGACTGGGTGCTCTAGGATGGGTCAGGCCATGTATTTCTGCCCTGCCAAGCAAGCAATCTCCTGTGGGGTGAGGAGTCCCATACAGGTCTCCTGGGGTGTGCTGCTGATGTCCCTGTGCAAAAGCCTTTCTGAGTGCCCGCAGAAAAAAGGAACTGTTTGCTTATTTCAAGATAGAAAGAAGCGGGGGCTTCTGCCCCTTGAGGTGTGCCTGCAGCTGGGCTTCCCTCATGGCCCAGGCTGCCTCTGCTCCCCTGGGAAGAGGGGCTCATCCACAAGGACAGCCCCTCAGGGCAGGGGCCCTGGCAGTTTCTAGCGCATCCCTGGAACTTCTTTTTTTTTTTTTTTTGGTTTTTCTCCGGTACCGGGAACTGAACTCACGACCTTGCGCTTGCCAGGCAGGCGCTTTTGCCGCTGAGCTAAATCCCCAGCCCCTCCCTGGAACTTCTGAAGTGGCTGGTGGTGGTTCTGCTCCTTCCTGCTAGCAGGGAAGGGTAGTACTGCAGGGGCCCAGCCCAGCCTGCAGCTGCCCGCAGAGCCTGGGTGGTCTGCAGCTGGGCCCGGTTTTTCCTGTGGCTTTGCCTTTGCTCCTCACACCTGCCCAGGTGGGCGCCTTTCCTGAGCCCTGACTCCCAGGTGCTGCTGTGGACTGTACAGGCTGGTCCTCTGCGGGTTGTCAGCCTGCAGGCTCTGCCTCTGGGGTTGGATCCGGCCTACTTGGGGCCAGAACTACTTTCTGGTCCTTTTCCTTCAGTCAGTTTTCAGGTCTCCCACAGAACTGACTGTCCTGGTGTCCTCTGGGGAGAGGCAACCTCCTATGGACAGTTGAGGTGGGAGATGGCCTTCCTACACCTTCCCACCTTGTCCTGGCCTTTTGCCTTGCAGGCAGTCTATGATCAGACAAAAGGATATACCTGCTCCACTCAGTGGGCACCAGGGCTTATTGGGGAGGGATAGTCCATCTGGGAAGCATTTTTCCCTCTTTTTCCATGTTGTTCAATAGCAGCCACTCCCAGGTATCCAAGTTGGGGCCTTCTCTAGGCCCCCTTCTCTGCCGTGGGGTGTTGGAGCTCCTGGCAGCTCCCCAGGGCCTGTGCAGAGTGGATTTTCCAGACTCCCGCCCCTCCCCCACCACTCCATTTGCTTATTCAATCCAGGCTATTATCCCAGCCCCAGCCCCAAGCCTCGGGCTCAGGGAAATGCGATCCAGCTCCATTGATCGCCAGCGCCAGGGGTGGGGCTGCTCTTGCTGCGGCCTGGTAGTGTGGCCCAGGATGGCATGGCCCAGGATGGGGACAAGGGGCAGGGTCCCCTCACACACACCTATACTCCCTGAGGTGGGGGTGTAGCTTCCTGACCAAGGCCCTGGGCTTTGAGGTTACCGTCAGACCTGGAAAGCCCACTGTCCCTGTCCCCAAAGAGGCTAACCTGTCCTGGGGAGCAGCCTGGGGATCTTGCCCTTACTCAGTCCTTTCTGGCCAGTGGAACCCTTGGTACCCAAGCCCAGGTCGCCAGACCTGCCCAGCCTGAGGACAGCTTGGGCCTTGTTTGTGACTCTGTTTTTCCCAAACCATCTTCCCCGGAGCCTCACTCAACCCACTGGGTAGGGAAATGGGAGGAGCTGCAGCACTGCTGTCTCAGGGGCCCTACCGAGCCGGGCCGTTGCTCCCCCAGTTTGGGCTTCTGTTTTGGAAATGAGCCTGTGTAGGATCAGGGGACAGAGAAGTGTACTGTGTCCTTGGGATAAGTTTCTGGAGGCCTGGGAAGGTGGCTGTCTGGGAATCAGGTTGCAACCAGCCCTGCAGTGTGTGGGGTACCCAGGCCCCGGCAAGTGGCGGAAGACAGGCTGGCTTAACCCAGCCCGTTCCTGGAGACGTCGGCTGCCTGTGCCTCTCCCTGGGTGAAGGACCTGACCTAGGTGTCCCTTGGGCTGTGGGGTGGTTTGTCTCCTGGGCTTGAAGGGGAAGAGGGGTATGACAACTCACCTCCTTCCCTGTGGGTGCAGCAGCTGAAGCACAAGGCCCTGGGTGATGGCGCTGGGGGGGTCTCCCTGGATTAAGTGGGACAGTGCCCTTGCTGACTAGCAAAGCACAACTGCTATGATCTGCTTCCCAGTCCCCAGGCAAAAGGCTGCCTCGCCTGGGCTACACCCGTTCCCAGAAGCTCCGCCGCCAGGCTCTGTGACAGCCCCCCAGGTGACTCCTGTGTGCCTTCAGGAGCTGCAGGTTACAGACACCAGGGGCAGGAGGAAGGGCGGGGGTGAGGAGTGGTGGAGATGGGTTTCCACTCCGGGCAGCTGAGCAGGAAGCACCACAGCTGTGACCCTGGCCAGACCTAGAGTGTCCGAACGCTGTCTCTTCCTCAGCCTCGGCTGCAGCCACCGCAGCCCCAGCTGCCACCCGCCTCCCACCGTTTTTGGCAATGGTAGAACTCACACTGGTGAGGTAATGGGATCCGGTGGTTCTAGACTTGCCAACTATGGTGTGAGGGTGTAGTCGCCGATGGAGGGTCCACGCCATCCCGGGACCTGCTGCTCACCAGGAAGGAGGGGGACTGGTCCCCAGACCACCGGGCAGTGGCAGAGGGCAGGTGCAGCTGGAAGTGACACTCTGTTTCCCTGCACCCCCCTGAGGTCACAGGTCTCTGAGTCAGCTGGGAAGCCATCCCCCTGGCCCTGAGGGAGTGCTACCGAGGAGGACTGGGGTCTAGGCTGGCCTTTGAATGAGAGCTGGCCTTTGAATGAGAGCCTTGGGGGAGGGATGACATTTACTGTGCAGTGTCCCCAGCAGATTCTTCCGGTGCTTCACCTCACCTTCTGCCCTGAAGGCACTGCTCAGGGAGCGCTCCCATCCTGCGCCTGCTGCCCTCAGGCATCAGTGACCTCCCTGAGCACGCGGAGGGCTGAGTGGGATACACACTCAGATGTGATGGGCCTGTGTGTGTGAAGGTTGCTTGTACAAACAGGCTGGATCTCTGTGCCACTGGCTGTCTGCTGAGTGGATAGGCTGCTGGTACCTCCCCAGCCTCCTCCTGCCTTCTCAGAGTGGGTGTGGGCTGTGGGAGCTCCTGGGATCCATCCCAGGGATGAGTGAGGTTTCCAGAGAGTTGAGCTTAAGGGCAGACCTGTTGGAGAAGCTTGGCTCTGGGTCCTCTTTCCTGTCCCTACTGATGGCTCAGGGGCAGCCAGACTGGGACTGAGTGTGTGCGCGTGTGCGCGGTCTGCTCCACAGTGAACAGTGCAAACACATGGAAAGGCCTCTCCCCAGCTCCCCAGCTCTTCCCCATGAGACCCCTATAAACAAGCGGATTCTGCTCTGTGAAGAGGGCTGCGTGTGCCAAGGGCACTCCGGAGACTGCTGGTACCTGGGGAACCCTGCAGGATGAGTGATGTCTTTGGGGACCACACTAGGCTGAAAGGCCAATTTTTAGGCTTTTTTTTTTGAGACAGGGTCTCACTATGTAGCCCAGGCTGGTCTTGAACTCTTGGTGATCCTCCTGCCTCAGCCTCCTAAATCCTAGGATTACAGGTGTGCGCCACTGCACTGGCAGGCCATGTTTGTGAACTCCAGGCAATAGGAGCATGGTGGGCAGAGGGAAGGGTTATGAGCAGATGTGCGTTAAGTGGAGAAGGAAAGGCGGAGTGAGAAGGTGCTGGAGGGGAAGTAAGAACCAGGTAAGAGAGGGGCAGAGGGGCAGAGTCCTAGGGACAGCAGTCAGGCCTGGTCTAGAGAGGGAAGGTCCGATAAGCACTTCCCAGGAAGATGAGTGGGGTCCACCAGTGACTTAACGGGCTTTGTCCTTAAACTTGTGATTGAGAGGACGAGGAGGGATGGACTGCGCAGGCGTGTGTAACAAGGCGCAGAGGCTGGGTTGAGGGTCAGGTAACTAAGCGCAAGTTTACGGTGCCCACGACTTCTGCTAGGTGCTGTGTCCCGGAAAACATCAGTAAGCAGAGCTCGTTTTGCACATTCTGCCACCGTCATGTCCCCTCCAGCCCTCCTGGCGTGGCTTCCCTTGCTGGTGCAGCTGTTGGGGCTCCAGGCTGGCTGGTTTGGGAGCCTGGAGGGACAGACAGGGGTGAGATTATTCAGGAGCCTTGCCAGGTTGGTGCTAAAGAAGATATGCGGGGGTAGGGGAGAAAATACTGGGGCTTGGGATACATTTCTTTCTTTTCTTTTTTTTTTTTTGGTACCAGGAATCGAACTCAGGACGTTGCACTTGACAGGCAGGCGCTTGTGCCACTGAGCTATATCCCCGGCCCAATATATTTCATTTCAGTAAAAGCTGGTCTTGGAGCAATTTCTGTGTGCCTAGCCAGGGGACCTGAATCTTCAGGGCATGTGCCCCCTCCCCATCATCTTGTATGAAGGTTCTGGAAGATAGCTCCACACAGGCTGAAGTAGGGCAATTACCAAGGAAGCAAAAGTGCAGTCCAGGTAAGAGGCGATGGCGTTTGTCCGGGGAGGCAGCAGCCCAGCGTTGACTCCGGAGCTTGCATCTGAAGGGACGGGGACAGGCTGTGCGGATGTGTTGGACGTGACGTCCAGGATCAGTTGCGAGGCTTTGGCCCAAGCGCGGGAAGATGTAGTTGCCGTCCACGGAGGTAAGGAGGTGGGGGAGCCTGGGAGGAGATGTTTCACCACTGGGGCTCATGAGTGATACCGACAGCTTTTTAAAAATCTTAGAAGACAAAGACAGAGCCCACGTTTCCTCCAGCAGGTTTGCAACGGCTGCTATTTGACAAGGAAATTCTTATTCTGGGACCTGTGGTTTCTGAGTCCCTGTCACCTCTTTTTCCACTTTGGCCAATTCTGCGTGTGTCACCATGTGCCTGGGAGTGGGGGCAGCAGGGAGTGAGCCCACAGAGGGCCGTCCTCCCCTGGGTCTGACTGGCCCAGCCCGAGTGTTAGATTTGCATGATTTCAAATAATCCTCCCCCATGGGGAGAACCTGGGTGAGCAATAGGGCCAGGACCCCGAAGTGCCTTGGCTCAGAAATGGACCCCAACAGCTGCTTCCAGAAGCCCCAAGTTGTGTGCCGCACGGTGGGGGTAGGGGACAGTGGTCTTGGTGGCCCCTGAAGAGACTCTTGTCCATCCCTGGTAGCCATGGTTGCTGCCCCTGGGCTGCCGTTCTGCACTCTCCACTGCTTGTCCTGCAGGCTAATCTGACCTGGACACCTGCGCCCTTCCTGGGATAAGCCCAAGCGCCTTACCTGGGTTATGCACTGCATGACCTGGCCCTGCCATGCGGTCTCATCCCCACCCCCTCCCCTTCCTGCTGCTAGGAGGGAACCTGCCCCTGCTTGCCCTGCCCTGGTCATGCTCCCAGCTGCAGTCTGACAGCATCTCTCCCTTACCCTGACTGCCCTTGCTGAAATCACCTCCTGTGCGGCTGCCACGCTTCCCTGGGGGCTCTTGGGGCCCAGGTGGCCTCCCTCCCACTTTCGTGCCTGGGCATTTGTTCCGGCTTCCCCTACTCTGATCTTGGACCAAAGGCACTTCCAGGATCCTACTCCCCCATAATGCAATGCGGTGCCCCCAGTCCTGCTTTTCACAACGCAAGGATCCCTTCTGTGCAGTAACCTGAGGCCTTCTGAGGTTATGGGAAGACCTGGCTGCCTTTGAGCTCCAAGAGGGAGCCCCGGGTCCAGGGTCAGGGCCCCACAACTGGCTGCAGCCTGAGGGCTGAGGAGGCCATGTGCTCCACACAGCGCCTTACAGGCAGGCAGCTGGGGCCTGGGCACCTTTCAGAGCACAAAGAAGCATCCTCAGGCAAAGCGCCTTCTGGACCACCTGGGAGGCTCGTGAGACCCAGCTGTTGGGCTGGCACCGTTGGAGGCCCAGCTGCCCATGCAGATGGGCCTGTCCGGCTACATCCAGCTGAGTGGAGAGGTGCTTGGCTATGGTGACGACACTGCTGGGCAGCGGGAAAGAGGGCAGGTAGCGTGGTGCCACTGGAGAACGGAATGGCTGCGGGTGGGGCGGGGCTGTGAGAGCGGGTAGCTCGGTTATTAAAGGAAGAAGCAGGTCGACAGAAGAGGAAAGAGGCCACGTGTGGCTCTCAGAAGGAACAAGCTGTAGCCACAGGACTGCCGGAGCATCACAGGAGGGCACAGTGAGAGACCATGGGTTAGGGAAACCCTGGGCACTGATACTTGGCTGTGAGCTCAGTCTAGAGGGCCCAGGTGTCCTGCCTCCGTCATTTGCCGAGAGAGCTGAGCAGGTTTCTGGAGACATTTTTAATAGTTAGAAATGGAGGGAAGGTAACATAGGCACTTAGTGGGTGGAGGCCAGAGGTACCAACATTCCTTCTCAACAAAGAATGATCTGGCTTCGTGTCAGTAGCTGAGGATGAGAAACCCTGGCCTAGAAGGATGGGTTAGATCCAGCAAGTTGATATCTGAGAAGTGTAACATCCTATGTTCAGATTAGAAGAAAATCAAGCATATGAGGGCAAGAACAGAAGAGACAGACGAGCTGAAATGAAGGTAGAGGCAAAGATTTGGTGACTTTACTTGAGCACGTATTCACCTAAGGCAGCATTGGAGGAGGACTGCTCGCAGGTTCCAGAAGGTGAACAGGTTATCCCTGTGCCTGGTCAGATCCTGGCACCTGCAGAGGGGCTCCGACTGGACTAGACTGGGGGCAGCCCAGCTACCCAGGTACACACACAGCACCTTTATTTTTTTTGAGACAGGGTCTCCATGTATATCAGGCTGGCCTTGAACTGACAGTGATCCTCTTGCCTTAGCCTCCCAGGTGTTGGGATTGCACCTAGGGCCTTTTTGTAGATTACTTATCATATTACTGTACATGTAAGGTGATATTTATTTATTTATTTATGTCTTTTTGAGACAGGGTCTCACTATGCAGTTCAGGCTGACCTTGAGCTCACTTTGTAGCCCAGGCTGGCTTCAAACTTGCGACGATCCTCCTGCCTCAGCCTCCTGAGTGCTGGAATTACAGGCGTACACCACCACACTCGGCATTTTTTTTTTTTTTTCATCTTTTCTTTTTTTCAGTAATGGGAATCAAACTCAGGACCTTGTGCTTGCCAGGCAGGTGCTTGTGCCACTGAGCTATATCCCTGGCATAAAGTGATGTTTAAAAATACACCTTTTGGGGGCTGGGGATTTAGCTCAGCAGCACAGTGCCTGCCTGGCAAGCGCAAGGTCGTGAGTTCGATTCCCGGTACTGGCAAAAAAAAAAACCAAAACAAAAAACTAATAAAAATACACCTTTTGAGCATTAGGAGTGTAGCTCAGTGCTAAGTGCTTGCCTGGCATGCACAAGGCCCTGGGTTCAGTCTCCACAGAGGAAGTCTCTTTTTTTTTTTGTCTTTTTGATACAGGGTCTCATTATGCAGTTTAGGCTGGTCTTAAGCTCACTTTGTAGCCAAGGCTGGCTCCAAACTTGCAAGGATCCTCCTGCCTCAGCCTCCCATGTACTGGAATTATAGGCATGTGCCACCCCACCCAGCTCTA
Source organism: Chinchilla lanigera (assembly GCF_000276665.1). NCBI lineage: Eukaryota > Metazoa > Chordata > Mammalia > Rodentia > Chinchillidae > Chinchilla > Chinchilla lanigera. The sequence continues at coordinate 10,479,123 of NW_004955479.1, read as the reverse complement.
GAGGAAGTCTTTTGACCCAGCTTTATTGGTTTTTGTGGGGAAAGTTATTTAGGAAATTAGTCCATTTCTTTACTGGGAACAGACAACTCATCCATCTCCAAGAAGCTGAAACTGGAGACTGTACCTAGGAAGGGTTAGGGTGGGAACGTGAAGGGCATTACCAGTATTTGGAGCAGGAGAGAGTATGGCAGACTGCAGAGAGCCCCTTCTGCCCGCCCTGCGAACTCCCTGACTGGAGGGTGGAGCCTCGGTGGATCAGGAGGGTGAGTTCTCCATCTCAGCAGCTGATCAGGCGGTGCTGGTGCTGCTGAAGCACTGCAGTCGGGGGTTGGCTTTTGGGCCTTAATCAGACACTTGTTATTGTGATACCAGTCCTGTTTGTGTTTAGGCTGGTTCTTCCCTAAGTCTGGGGTCTAGCCCCCTAGGCTCCCCAGCATGCTGTGGACATTCAGCATACACCCAACCCTCTAAAGGGAACTTGTGATGATGGACAGCTGCACACATTTTGTGTTCACAGCGGCTGTGTCTTTTCTTAAATTCCAGGTGCTGCTGAGGTGATCCCACATCAGGAGGCAGGCATGGGCGCTCCAAGCTTTGCTACAGGCCTCCTTCCACGGATGCTTTTGGAGGGTCTCCTGTGTGTGTGCCCTAAGCCTGGTGACTCCTCTGCTTCGTCCTGGAGATCCGACTGCCTAGGAGCCAGTCTTCGGCCCCCTCACTCTGGGAAGGATGGGGCAGGAGCGCGGGAGCAGAATGTGGAGGTTCCGAGAGGAACTCGCTGGGAGGAGGCTGCAGGCAGAAGTGGCCCCTCCCCAAGTTCTTACCCTGTGTTGAGAACAGATGTGAGTCTCAGAGCTGGGTGGGAATGGAACCTTCACCTCACCCACTAACCCACAGGCCCGTGGCGTCTTCTGTTTCTGGACCCACAGTTACCTCCGTTTGGTGGGTTTGAACACGAAATGGTTTTATTTTTTGCAGTCACTGCTTTTGGCTTGTTCTGCTGCCCCTCCCCGTCTTCTCCCACAACACATCCGACATTAAGCCCATCTCATTGGAAGCTTCAGTCTCAGACTGGAGTTCAACATCATTCACTCCCTCACTGAGGACGGCAGCTCCCAGGGTGCTGGTGCTGGGACGTCCGCTCACGGACACTCCTATCCTAGTGGCGATCCTCTGAGCGGGGGTGGCGGTGAGCGTGGGGGAGGATGGGGACAGGAAGGTGGAGATTTTTAGGAGTTTCTCCGAGACCGAGGGCCCTAGTACCCTCGCTCTCTTTCCTGCAGGTCCCAGAAGGACTGGGAAGGCTCTGCAGCAGCAGGGCCAGTTTGCAGCCCACCCATCTATGCAGAGCTCTGTGATCTGTGGTTCTGGTAGCCAATCCCAGGGAATGAAAAAAGCCCATGTGGTTACTTACTACATCTGTGAGGGTGTTGCTCCCCGTCCTTGACTCCTCTACCCTTTCCTTAGATGAATGATTGCTACACAGACACTTAAAAGCCATATTAGCCTAGCCTCTCCCAGGTTATTTTTGCAATTGGGGTGTGTTAAAGTATTGCTAGGTGCCAGGCACGGTGACGCGGTGACGCATACCTGCAATCCGAGTTTGGGAGGCTGAGACAGGAGGATAGCTGCAAGTTCAAGGCCAGTCTGAACTACACAGTGAAACCTTGACTCAAACAAAATGGAAAACAAAAACCCTCCCGAACTAGGCTGGGTGTGGTGGTGCACACCTATAATCCTAGCACTTCGGACACTGAGGCAGGAGGATTGCTGTGTGAGGCCAGCCTGGGCTATAAAGGTGAGTTCAAGTCCAGCCTGAACTGCATAGTGAGACCCTGTCTCAAAGAAAAAACCAAAACCAAAAACAACAATAACAAAAAACAAACTAAGTAATGCTTGGGCCTTTTAAAGCCTAGGGCAGCCGAGAGTGTGGTGCGCATGCACTCAGGAGGCTGAGGCAGGAGGATCGTTGTGAGTTCGAGAGTAGCCTGGGTTACAAAGTGAGCTCAAGGCCAGCCTGAACTGCATAGTGAGACCCTGTCTCAAAAAGAAAAAAAAAAAAGCCTAAGGAAGTGATGGGGATCCTTTTTAGGGACCCAGTGCCTAAGCCGCTTGTGATATCATCGCCTGGTGCTGCTACTCCTTTCCAAGCATGTATGTGGCCCCCGTGTGTGCTGTTATCAGATGCTCGACTGCAGGGGCAGTGCTGGGGTGCTGCGGCCTGGTGTCAACAGAGCGGGCTCTGCATGCCCGCTGGGGCGCACGTGCCGTAGGTTCACCACCACTGGCCTACGCAGTCATCACAACTATTCCTTGGGCTTGAGAATGTGGAAGACGCATAACCACTGGGAAATTCCTTAAATTTTTTAAGTATTCAGTACTTTTTTCTTTGAGTAACTGGTGCTTGTTTCCTTGCTAGCGACACAACCACTTTGCCTAGACCATAGCTCAGGGGAACCATCACAATCCCTCGTGCTGTCCCCAAGGTGCAGGTGTAAGCTCCTTTGCTCTTTGACTTCTTGTTCCCCTTTTGTTTTTTCCCCTTTAACTCCACTGGACACATCTTTGTTCCCACCTCAAGTTATTTTTGGGAAAAAGTGTTAAAAACAACTGTTCCTTTTGGGATATTAGAAATGTTCTAAAACTAGGTTATGGTGATGGCTGTACAATTTTATAACTAAAGGCCCCTGGATGGTACACTTTAAATGGATGAACTTAGTGTATGTAAGTTATGCCAATAAAGCTTTTTAAAAAATCCTTAATGTTTTGGGGGATGGTGGGTGTGGGGGGCACACTTACCCTGACGACCCCTCTTTTACCCAGGAAAGATGTCGACAACTATAGGTAGGCAGCATGGGCCACTGAGGACACCCAGGATCTCGGCTCTGTTGCTCCTGCTTTACATCCCAGCCTCCTCCCCGAAAGCTGCTCCCACTGGGGGTTTGGACCTGGTGCCTCTGACCCTTGGGCACCACTGGTGGCACCTGGGAGGCCTGTGCCTTTGGCGCTGCTTGATGCTGAGCCCACTTCCAGCCATGAGTGCAGCTGTCTTTCCCCGCCGCCCGCGGGGTTCTGCCCTTCTCTGCCCGGGTTTGGAGTCTTAGCAGGGCCTAGGACCTTGTAGCGTCTTGGTAGGAGGCAGGGGCCCATTGGGCGAGGGATGTGCTGCGACCCCCGTGGACAAGGGAAACAGGCCATGCGCTCACACACAGCAAGGACCTAAGTGGGCCCCCACACTGACAGTGCCTGCTGGTTGTCCTTGTAGCCTGACTGCCGTTCCACACAGATGGGCACCTGTGCTAGAGAATCCTGTGAAGCAATAGGTTCACTTTTCTCTTGTGAATTTTTTTTTTATTTCAGGTTTTGTGACTCTGGATTGTGAAGGTAAAGTCAGGACAGAGGAGCTCAGAAGAAAGGAGAGGTGTGATTCGGGGGTGAACCCTGCTGGGGCCTCTCACGCCACTAGGCTTATGCTCGGCAGCCTTGCTGAGTGGGGCTGGCCAACGGCTGTCCAGCTTCAAGGGTGCGGATGGAGCCGAGTGGGTGAGAGCTGGCCTAGCTCAGTCAGGGCCCGGGTTTGGTCCCAAGCACTGGGGGAGTCCCTCCTGGCTTTAAAATAAGTCTTCCACAAGGGCACAGCAAGACCAGAGCTCAGACCCAGCTGATGACTTCACAGTTCAACTTTGCCCAGATTTAACTCCGCCTCTTTGCCTAGCCGATCCTGAATTTTACCATCAATGGATCTCTCACTCTTGTTTGGGCCCTGGGGTTTTTAAAAAAACAACAGAATGTAATTGTTCATCCATCAACATTTTCACTACCCTTCACCTCTGCAGGATAGCACCTGCCCAAATGTTTCTTGTGAAATTGATGTTTGCACATGTATAGCCTTGGGTACCATCACACACACACACTCTCACAAACTGTATTACTTTTACACAAAATTATTTAACAATGCCAACAACTGTGTTTTTGTGAAAAAGTTTTGAGTGATGAAAATGTATGGTCAGCACTTAGGAGGCTGAGGCGGGAGGACAGCAAGTCTGAGGCCAGTCTGAGCTACACAGGGAGTTCAAGTCCCTCCTGATCTGCGTGCATGGGCCACACCTGCACTGAGCTCAAGACACCTCAAGGCCACTGTAACAAGCACAATCTTTTCTTTTGAGGCAGGGTCTCACTACGTAGGACAGGCTGACCTTGAACTCACTTATGTAGCCTAGGCTGGCCTGGAACTCACAGTGATCCTCCTGCCTCAGCCTCCCCGGGTGCTGGGATTACAGGCCTGTGCCACCATGCCCGACAACGAGCAGAATCTTGACTTGCAGTTTTTCTGTGACCTGCCTGAGCTGTTGGCACAAAGAACAGAGCTGCAGGGGACAGACACACAGCTGTGCGGTGCAGCTCCCATACCTGCAAGACGGTCTCTTTGCCTTACAGGGTCATGGAGAGGATGAGAAACGGTGTAAAGTAGTTAGCATAGAAAAGTAGAGCAGCCATTGTGTAACTGGTAGCTGTAACTATGAGTTTCTTTTTTTTTGGTAGAAAGTTTTATTAAAGATAGGAAAAGAAACAGGCTCTGCAGAACGAGTTTGGACCAAGTAAAAGTCAGAAAAGAGCACACGCACGCTACAGCCTGAGGGCGGGCCACCATGCAAGAGAGAATGGTGGCAAACTGAGTTTCTTAGTGGACAAGCAAATTAGGAAGAAAAAGACGTGTCATTTTGGAGAGTCTCACTAAGTGGACTAGACCGGCTTCAAACTTGAGATCTTCCTGCCTCGGTCTCCTGAATAGATGGAATTACAGGAGCATATCATCATGCAAGGCTCTTGCTAACAATTTTACTTCCAAGTGCATTAAATTGGGAGGTGGGGTTTCTAGCTTTTTCTCCCAAACATTAGTGAAGCTGTTTCAGAAATGTAACTGAATGCACTTATATTCTCCACCTCCATCCACTTCAGGCCATAAGCAAAGTCTATCTAGTGGTACAGACTCTGGGACCAGCCTGCCCAAGTTCGTGCCTTGGCTCCGCCTCTTACGGTAGCGTGAACTTGGCCAGGTTATTTAGCTCACCTTCTGCACCTCCCTGCTCATCTGTAAAGGGGGTAGTAGTGCTTTGTGAATACTGTACATAAGTAAATCTCAGCGCAGCGTGCTGCGAGCACTGTTAATTATTCATTGCTACCACAGACATCCTCTATTGTGGCTGGCATATTTCTCATGTGCAAGAGCCAGGAGTGCCCGCGGCAGGCTTGGGGCCCGGGCCTGACCTTCCTCCAGCGGCAGCTCTAGCCAAAGCCCACACTCTCAGGGCCCTGGTTCTGTTAGCCTGCTCCTTCTTCCTTTACCCACGCTGCAGAGATAAAACTCCAGGACACCAGTGCTCAGCAAACAGTTGTCAACAGGTCACTGGTTTTCTAAGTATGCTGGGGATGCCTTCTGGGGTGCTAAGTGCCAGGAGGGCAGTGGCTCTCCAGCTGCTTCAGTCCAGCCCCGTCCTGATGTCCTGGTCCCCTGCTAGCCCACATCCTCCTTCCATGCTGCCTTCACCACGCCCACACCCTGTGCGGCTCTCTCCACGGGCTGTCCTGCAGTCACCAGTGTCAGCCTGGCGGGCGTGCAGACAGGGACCTCCAGCTGGGCATCTCAGCACTGGACATCCTGAGGGCATGAGCTGGTGCCCGGGCAGCTCATTGAGATGGCAGTGAGAATCATGGGCTGTACTCCAAATAGCTAAGCTGCTTTCCCCTGGTGAGTTTTGTTGTTGACACCAAAGGACTGTCATGGGCCTGGTTCACCCTGCCGTGCCTGCAGCTGAGGTTCTGCATTCTTACCGGGGTCTGAGCCAGGCTCAGGGCACTGCAGCCTGAGCCCCGCTTCCCTGCTTCTCCTCCACCCTTCACCAGCATCAAAAATGGCCCTTCAGACACAGGACCTGTGGTCAAGAATTCTTAGATGGGTCTCTTGGTTTCTGTGAGCACCAGATGCTCACAGAACTCGGAGGGCCCTCCAGGAGATGGATGAACACTCCTCTGCGGCACTGTCCGGATGCCCCACCCACCCGGGCCGCGGCACGGCTGCTGCCCTGTCCTTTCTCAGGGCCGCAGTGCTTTCCTTGTCTGGCACAAGTCAGTCCTTTCCAGCACTCAACAAAACTCACCCTTGGGCAACACCTGATCTACAGATGGGTTTTATTTTGTCTGCAGAGCAGGTAGAGAATTTTTTAGTTGTTGATGAAATCAGATTTCGTATAAAAATCTGGATTCCCCAGATTCTCTGGAAAACTCTGGAGACAGGACAGGAAGCCCCTTCCCGCGCTCTCCGTGCTGCCTGTCCCCGCACTCTTCTTTCATTCCCTGACTGGACTTACCTTACTGCTCCCGAAGGACAGCGGAGTTTATAGCTCCTGCCAGTGATGTGGGCAGTGACAGAAGAGAGGGGCCCCATCAGCTCCACCAAAGACAGCTGTCTTTTTTTTGGTACCGGGAATTGAATTCATGACATCCTGCTTACCAGGCAGGCGCTGTGCTGCCGAGCTACATCTCCCGCCAAAGACAGCTGCCAAAACGCGCTTGTGGTGGCGGCAGGGTCTGCGCCTGCCAGGCAAACAGCAGGGGCTGTGCAGTGGGCACCCATGAGGGGCTTGTCCTGACCAAGAGGGTCTCCAGTTGGCCTCACTGCTGCTGGTGGCTGCAACCACACCTTCCTCTGCCCCACCCTCTAGTGAAAATAGGTGGCCCCAGGCCTTCAGTGCAAGAGGGAGAGCTGGGCAGTCAGCACCTGGCTTTAGGGAACCCCTGTCACACATCGAGGAAACCCTCCCCCCACTGAATTACCTCATTCTTACCACTAAGGCATCCAAGGAAAGAGACAGAGGAAGACGTGGGGCAGTGGTGTGGGGGTTGGCAGGGCATTCTGGGCTGAGGCAGACCTGCTGTGAGACACCCCGGCGTGAGGACGTCCGGGAACACCTGTGTCTTGGGCCCCCTGCTTTAAGGATAATCCACTGGAGGGTTAAAAAGCATCCACTGTGGGACAACCTCCCAGGATGGGGGTGCAGCACTGCCCACCTTGATTTTTTTGTTTTTTGAGTCAGTGTCTCACTATGCAGTCCAGGCTGGCCTCAAACCCACTATGGAGTCCAGGCTAGTCTCAAACTCAAGGTGATCTTCCTGTCTCAGCCTCCTGAGTGCTGGGATTACAGGTGTGCACCACCATGCCCGGCTCCCACCTTGATTTTTACTGTAGATCTAAAACTAACCCCTAAGAAGAGACCTTAGAGGAGAGGCTTCAAACCATCCTCAGGAATTTTCTCTCTCTCTCTTTTTTTTTTTTTTTTGGTGGGGCTGGGGGCGTTTCTGGTACTGGGATCCGAACTCACGACCTTGCACTTGCCAGGCAGGCGCTGTGCCGCTGAGCTAAATCCCCAGGCCCTCTCAGGAGTTTTCAAACTCGACTTTTCTTCTAGAACATCATGATACAGAAACAAAAGTGCACCTAAAATGGAATTGGCCTGGCACTGGGGTTGGCAGGAGGCCCTGACCCGGACCTTGGTGACCTCCTTCGAGAGCTCTGCAGGCCACAGGGGACAAAAACCACTGACCTCGAGTATAAGCATCCTTTGAAAAGCACGAGCCACCCCAAGAGAGAGCCCTTTTGCCTAAGAGGCCAAGGACTGCTCCAGAGATGAACAGTTCCACTTCCTGTTGCCACATTTTCAACTATTTATTGAATGAGGCAGTATAGACAGAATGGAAAACAACACAGAATCCATGCTTTGCTACTGGAGTTTTGCTTTTTTTCTTCTTCTTGGCAATTTCTCAAACTATTAGGAGGTTATTTCACCACAAAGGAACACGGACTTTAAAGCCCTGGACAGCTTCACAATGACGATAAAAAATAATAATTAAAAAAATAACAAATTGTAGAACTAGGACTGCTCATATGTAAATTTCCCTTCCCTCCCCCCATTACGTACAGAAAAGAACATACAAAGAACATTAGATAGTTTTATATAAAACAAGCAAATACAAGAATCTGAAACTTTTCTCAAAGGCTGAGCAAGACATGAGGAATCTTTTAATTCGCATAAAAAAAACACATTAAATACACTATCACACATGTAGGGGAACCTGGGAAGAGGGAGGAAGTGTTGTCCCTGTGCTCAAGGAGCAGAGATTTGGCCTGTCAAAAAGTCAGGTGAATTTATCCACTCGAGACTCAGGGCCGCCGCTGGGAAAGCAGAGTCTGACAGCGCCGAGGGCCAGGTCAGCCCACACCCGGAGCGGGAAGGCCGGTCGGGGCCTGGGTCACAGGCAGGCAAGAGGGCCTCGCGGAGCCTCCCCTGAAGGAGGGGATCCAGGAACCCAGGCCCCTCCTCTCCTGACACCCTGTTGGGCCGCCATCCTTCCCACGCCAGGAATCCCTTTCTGGCGCAGGGTCTCCTCTGTTTAGCTACTCCAGCGGCTAAAGAAAATGGCTCGCATTGGTGAACCCTGGTCTGTGAACTTCTCTCCCTCCTTCCTTGCGCTTCCAGCTCCTCGCAGCCCTTCCCACTCTCTCCCCCATGACGCACGCACACACTCACAGGCACACTCAGCACGCACTCCTCAGACCCTTAATACTTCTGTTCCCGTCAATTCATACACATGACCAAGTCAGGACTGACCTTAAAACCAAAGTAACTCTTCAACAGTCAAGAGTTCCAGGAGGGCTCCTGGGCAGGGGAGGAGGCGGGAAGCCGAGGATCATCTTCTTGGCCCTGTCCCGGAACTTTTGGGACATTCCTCCGCCCAAGGTAAGCTCAGCACTTGGGCTGGCCGAGAGTGTCCCAGCTGGCAGACCACCGACCCTGGGCCCTGGCGTGTCCTGGACCCTCCTTCCTCAGCTGAGTCCAGCAGGGAGAGTTCCGGGCGGCCGCTGGGAGGCAGCTTTGGTGAAGAGCATGGTCACCTCGGCCTGAGTTTGTCAGTAGCTCAACGCATGACCCTGGTATGAACAAAAACCAGGTGACTGTGTCTGGCCACGTACCCTATCACCCACTAAACTGGGTGGATTATCCTTTCCACAGCTCACCTTGATTTCATACAGAGAATTCCATGCGGGTTTCATACATATATATGTATGTATATATATACTTTATATATATATGTAAATGTGTATATCCATATGTACACATATACATATATTCACACTCACACATACACGCACATAAGTATACACACGTGTCTGCAGAAAGGAGTCCTGCCACAATTTGGCTTTTTTGGGACAGTGAAATTGACAATGCAGCTTCTTACTCCACCAATCCCAGAAAATCAAGAGTGGTGCTTTAAAAAAATGCAATTCCAAAATCTGCTGCCTTTCTTCCTTTTCAAAAAAAGGTTACCAAAACTTTTCTTCCAAAGTCGAGAGACTTAATTCCATTTGATTGCACCTCTGCAAAACGTGTAAAAAATTTTGAAGTAGACTAGAAAATGAAGCCATGGTATGGCTGCGTGTCACTGTTCCAACGTCACCACCTCCACAGCCTGGCCGTCCATGGTGACTGCGCTGTCCGATATCCTGGTGGTCACAGGGGCCATGGCCACCTGCACTGGCCCGTTGCCCTGGGCAAGGCTGGTTACCACAGTCTGGTACATGCTCACCGGGATCTGGACCAGGCCTGGGGAGACAAAGGCAAGACGGTTGATGAGGCTGTGCTCATGTTCCAGATGCTGGCGAAGTGGGGGCACTGGGCCCTGATCCCTTGGGATGCCACTGTCTGCTGGCCCCAGGAAACCACAGACCTGCTTTCCAGGCACAAATCAATCTCTTGCCTCACCCTACTTCACTTTTTAAAAACAGACTATCAAGAAAGAGACTCTGTAGCAACTGTGCTCCCCTGCCCTGTTAGGCTACACCACCTACCTCAACCCCCTTTCTGCTGTGCTAGGTTTCTCTCCTCTTGGAAAATGCCCTCTCCTGCTGTTTTCTGGCCTCTGCCCAACTATATCCTTCTTTTCAGAGGGGAGCTTAGAAAAGGGTGTGTGGGGGACTACTTCATTTGATGCTGATTTTTAGATTTTACAGTAAAACAAAAACATTTTGAGGTCAATTCGGACAGAGAGAGTTGGAGAGAGGGAGAGACAGAGAGAGAGAGAGAGACTCAACTGCCTTCCAATATCCCTACCACGTAGAGTAGGAGGGACAGCTTACCATACAGCAGAGGCACATACCTTCAGAGAGGGGTCGCAGTCCATTTCTAGTTAAATAAGGCCAAACAAACTACTTGTTGACTTTCTCTTCTTCTGAAACGAGCATTACAGTGAGTGGGGAAAGGGCTGTGAAAGAGGGACGCTGACATAGTTTGGAAGGTGGAGCACTGATGTGAAAAAGTGCCTCGTACTCAGGAGGTGGCAGTGCAAGGCCATTCCCAGAGGGGCTCCAGATGTGGAGTGCTGGCTCCTGAGGGGATGAGGCTGAAAACCTGTGCTGAGAGGACCATGCCCGCTGGTGCCCTGGCCTTCGGGATACCACATGCGACCCAGCCTTTGTCTCGAGAACTCAACATGTCCCAAGAAAAGATCTATACTGACATTCGGTGAGTAGGGGAGGGCTGATGTCCTAACACTAACCCCAAAATGTAGGTCACCACAGTCCGCCCCATATACTAAGACAATCAGTGTTTCAGTATTAAGGGACACAGAGGTACATGGGGAGAAGAGGTACACAGGGGTAGCTGAGATAGTGTGGTGTGCAGAAGAAAGCAAATAATATTCTCATAGATGACACACCTGTATGTACTAGACCCTGGATTCAAGTCCCAGTACACATAAATGCGCATTTGTGCACACATACACACACACACAGTAGCTATGGAAAAGGAATATAAGATCTGTGTTGTTTTCTGAGACAGGGTCTTGCTCCGCAGCCTAGGCTGGCCTTGAACTTGTGATCCTCATGCCTCAGCCTCCCAAATGTTGGAATCACAGGCTTGCGCCACTACATCCAGCTCAGTTAATTATTAGGTATAAGCAAGTTTCTAGACTGAAAAGACATGAATTTCAGATTGAAAGGCCCACGTGATACCACTATAATAGATGAAAAAAAGATCCACGCACTACAACACATCCACATCTTTGCAAAGTTTCAGTACACTGGGGATACAGCAAAGACCCTAAACGATTCTATAAAGACCAACAGAAAGTCATATAAAGAAGTGGGAGTTAGAACAGGTGGGACTTCTGACAGCAAACCTAGAAGCTGAAAGATGCTGGAGCAATACTTCCCAGGGTTAGAATTCGACACGGCCCATGAACGACGCTCCCACCAGTGACGCCTGCGGCACGACGAGCTGTGTGAGGCTCCAACATGTTGCCTCGAGCAGTTCCCAGACCGCGCGACAGTGCACACCCAGGGGTAGCCACCGAGGGATCTGGGAGTCCACGGCCGCAAATGTGCGGGACGCCGGGGTGAGGCCGGGGTACGGATAGCCCCGTGAGACGGAGCACTGGGGTCTCCCGCGTGCAGCCAGCAAGGTCACAGCTGGAGATGAGTGGTTAGAAAGCACAGGCCTTCTCCACCGCGCCCCAGTGCAAGTACGAACGCGGAAATAAAAAGTTACAGAGGGAAACGCAGTCACACTAATTATAACACACTCCTCTCGGCAGTGAACTTTAACGTTTCAACTAAAAAAAGCTACGACTATTTAGATCAGTAATATATACCAGGAAAAAAAATAAAATGTCACATCTGGGATATAGACTTTTATTTTTTAAAAATGTTCTTACGTCCTTCTTTAGGGGAGTGTGCAATTTAAAATCCTGCTCTAAACCACTGCATTTTCCACTTAGCATACAGTCCTTAGAGGGTGAACGCCCGCTGCGCTCACGCTCCATACCCGAGTACCGGGCAAGCCTGAATTCGCAGCGCAGCTACTCCTTAAAAGCGCCGCTGGATCACTGCGCGGTGAACTCCCGCCCACAGGAAGGGCGATCTACCGGGACTAACACAAGGGATCCACCCTCGGGAGAAGCCACTCAGAACCCCTGCCGACATTTAAATCCTATGCTACTTTGATGAAATTGAGTTTTAAAAAGAGATGAAACCAAAACCAAAATCGCGTAAAACAAAAACACTTTGCAATGTTAAATTGTGTGTGAATTTTGGGGGAGTTAAATTTTGCCAGTTTTAGGGATAAGTAACTTGATGCAACACAGGACAGGATTTGGTGTTTTGATGGCAGTTAGTTTGCGGTACTAGAGATGGAACCCAGGGCCTTCATACTGAGCTACATCCCGGGCCCTTTAAATAAAGTCTTTAAAAAAACCTTTGTATTTTAAAGCAGCTAAATCGCTGAATCGCCCAGGTTGAGCTTGAATTTGTGTCCTCCTGCCTCAGCCTCCCAGAGTGCTGGGATTATAGATGTGCACCACCACATCCTACTTTTTTTTTTTTTTTTGGTACTGGGAATGGAACTCAGGACCTCGTGCTTGCCAGGCAGGCACTATGCCACTGAACTACACCCCAGACCCCCTACTATCATTTTTAAAGCCCTGCTCATGCTGGCGTGTTAATAGAACGCAGGCACAGCTGATGGCTTCACCGTGAGATGCTGGGGCAGAGGTGAGCAGTCAGAAGGGCCAGGTACCGGCTTCAAGTGCGGGGTTTAATTTCTTTCATTTAACCTTTGCCAATGAATTGCTAAATGTTTATCAATGCTGTTCAGTTCTCTTCCAAATGATCTTCCCTTAACATGTTACTTCTGAAATATGAAACTTTCAAGTTCCATGGTGGTTTCTAAAACCTACAATACAGCTTGAGGGCTTTAGCACCGCCTTCAAGGCCTCTCATTTGCCTTGGTGTATCCTTTCTTTTGAGACAGCCTATTGTGTAGGAGCCACTTGAAAACCTGAAATCCAAAGATCCTTCCGCCTCTCAAACTGAGACTATGGGCTGTGCCCCATAGCTTGGCCACTCCACTGTTTTTTTTTTTTTTTTTTTTCCCTCCCCTGGGGTTTTTTCCCCGCCTTTTTTTTTTTTTGGACAGGGGTTTTTTTTTTTTTTTTTTTTTTTTCCCCGCCCTGTGGTTATTTTCCCCCCTTTTTTTTTTTTTGGAAAGGGGTTTTTTTTTTTTTTTTTTTTTTTTTTGGTACCGGAAATCGAACTCAGGACCTTCCACTTGCCAGGCAGGTGCTTGTGCCACTGAGCTATCTCCCCTGAGATAGGGTCTTACTAAATTACCAGGCTAGGCTCCAGCTTGAGTTTTCCTGCCTCAGTCTCCTAGAGTGCTGGGATAACAAGGAGATGGCACTGCACCCAGCTTGATCTTTCCTCACCATCATTTCCCTACTCTCTCAGAGGCCCCATGCTCAGGGATACCTCCCCTCCGCTGTCCTCGGTCACACACCTCTGGGCTGCGTTCAAGGTGCTCCCTGCAGGGATTCTCACTCCCACTCCTTCCCCTTTGGACGCCTGCCCCACCCCAGCCCCAGCCAATGCTCACGGCTCCTCCGCAGTGCGCCAGGGAAGCCCACAGGCCTTCCCGCTTGGCTAAGGCCTCTGTCAGGCCAAGGGTGGTTTCACATTCCCAACAGTGTAAAGTACAAGGTGTGCCGCAAGTGTGCACCAAGATCTCCCTGAGGGCAACAGATCAAGCGGGTGGACGGTTGGCCTCAACCTATGTACAGCCAGGCCCTCTTCCGGCCTCCGGCTTGTCCAGCGTATGCTTCTCCGCTCAGAATAACAGGCTTAATGAAGTAACTCACAACGGCCAGGGGCAAAGCCGGAATACTGGTCTCATCCTTCAGTGCCAGCAAACGGCAGCCAAAACCAGAAGCAAAGATCAGTCTTGTTTCATTGCTCTTGCCGCCAGGCTTGAGTCAGTGCTAAAAGCTCCAAACTTGGGAAACAAATACAGTGACTTGGGCAGGAAAAACTTTCTGTTGTTGGAGTTAGATCTCCTTCACCCTGGCATATGACGTCTGGCTCTCCTGTGATGAGTCCATGCCCACAGGAACAAACTCTTGTTGTTAAGTTTTTAGGGCTGTTTTTTAGCAGAAGGCTCAAATGCAGAAAATACAGGCTGGCAGCACCATAAGCAAAACGACCTTAGGAAGCTAACCTAGTGCTTCTGTTGCTCTCCTTTCCAGTTCTTGAGCAGGTTTCCAATGGCCCTGGGCTCTACACCCAACCCTTACTGTGGGTGCCTGTTGCCGGGGATCTAGTTCCAACCAGCAAACTTCTCTGAACATACGCAGTGCTTGTACACACTGCCTTCTGCCGGGGAAGGCTGTCCTCGGCTTGCTCCTTGAATGGAGTGGGCTCCCACCGCTCCCAGCCAGCTCCAGGCTCTGCTGGGCTCCGGTTTGGGTCCTCTTCTGTGGTCTCCTGACACTCTGTGCCAGCCTCCTGGAGGAGAAGGGTGTATTCACTGCCATTCATGCGCGTCCTGTCTAAACAGATGTAGTCAGCAGGTACTCAATGTCTGCACTCACTGAAGAAAACCCCCTTCTAGGACTGAATGCAGTCCCTTCCAGGGACTTGCTGAGCGTGGCAGGAAAGACTCAGGGCAGTGGGCTATGTTACAGTGGGCTATGTTAGAGCGGGAGTTCCCAGCTGTATAAAATGCATATAAAATGGAGAGATAAGAACACTACATTGAGGACTCATCCAAGTAAAACACTTTTTATTATCATTATTTTAAAAAACAGATTTCATCTTCTGTATTTTACAACGGCCAGGGAAAGAACAAATTTGGCCTCTACAACTAGGTGATGAAATGACTCCCACACAAAGCTGTCTCGGTGAAAACGGATGATACCTAGCACACATTCAAAGCTCTTCAGAGGGGAACTTCCATTTTCAGGTGTCACTGTGTAACCCTGCATGCCTTGAAACCTCAGTCCCACTGTAGCAGTCCCAGTCACCTCCACCTTAAATAAGCACAGTGCCATCCTGTTGTGGGGATTTTAAGACCTCCCTCCCCCACATTCTGACATGGGATTAGATTAAATCGCCTCTCTGACCCAGCAGCCTTTATGTCCATGGCAAGGGAACGGAGGCTTTGAAACCCAGTGTGCACTAAGTCGGGCGGCTGCCCTTGCAAGAGAGATGATTAAATGCTGAGGTACAGTAATCAGGCTGGGATTGTCCTCGCATCTGCTCATCTTGGCCCTGATTAGCCCTAATCTAGAGGCCCATGTTAATCCAAGTTTGTATTCTGGGTCATTTCGATTGATTAAGCAACAGGAAGCACTTCATGTTCTACTTTAAGGGCTTGGAATTCTTTTTTTTTTTTTTTTTTTGTCTTGTCTTTTTTGAGACAGGGTCTAGCTATGCAATTCAAGCTGGCCTTGAGCTCACTTTGTAGTCCAGGCTGGTCTCGAACTCACCAACGATCCTCCTGCCTCAGCCTCCCGAGTGCTGGGATTACAGGCATGCACCACCATGCCCAGCCAGGGCTTGGAATTCTTTTCTCTGTTCAGGGAGACCTCTTACAATCCTAGTAGTAAGACTCCCATGACCCTCCTCAACGCCCCTGTACATGGCTGCACATCTCCTGGCTCCTGCTAGGACCCTGGAGGAAGAGGGAGGGTGCTGTCTTCCCTTCACAAATGAAGCAAGCACCTTCAGCAGAACTCTGGGCTCTTCATGCAGGCGTAGATTTATAATGTCCTGAACCCTTTAGTAAATCCAACTTGTCCCTTTCCTTTTCTTTTTCTTTTGAGACAGGGTCCCACTATGTAGTTCAGGCTGGACTTGAACTCACTATGTAACACAAGCTGGCCTCAAACTCCCAGCAATCCTCTTACCTCAGCCTCCTAAATGCTGGGATTGCAGGTGTGCTCTGCCACACCCAGTTCATGTCCTTTTCTTTAACTCAAAAGTAAATGTAAAAGATTTTTTAAAAAGGTAATCATATTCAGTAGTATACATCTATACTCTTGGTTACCTGGGAGGCTGAGGCAAGATCACCAAAGCCTAGGAATTTGAGGCTACCCTGGACAGCATAGTGAGACTCTGTCTTAAAAAGAAAAAAACAAAACAGACTAAGCAGTTGAATAAACAAGTATATGGTGAAGCCAACCTGCACTTTGGACAAAGAGCCTTTCCATGCCCCAGGCCAGTCCAACACCCAGTACTCGGGCTGGGCCAGTCGGACCCAGGGGAGGACGGCCCTCTGTGGGCTCACTCCCTGCTGCCCCCACTCCCAGGCACATGGTGACACATGCAGAATTGGCCAAAGTGGAAAAAGAGGTGACAGGGACTCAGAAACCACAGGTCCCAGAATAAGAATTTCCTTGTCAAATAGCAGCCGTTGCAAACCTGCTGGAGGAAACGTGGGCTCTGTCTTTGTCTTCTAAGATTTTTAAAAAGCTGTCGGTATCACTCATGAGCCCCAGTGGTGAAACATCTCCTCCCAGGCTCCCCCACCTCCTTACCTGCGTGGACGGCAACTACATCTTCCCGCGCTTGGGCCAAAGCCTCGCAACTGATCCTGGACGTCACGTCCAGCACATCCGCACAGCCTGTCCCCGTCCCTTCAGATGCAAGCTCCGGAGTCAACGCTGGGCTGCTGCCTCCCCGGACAAACGCCATCGCCTCTTACCTGGACTGCACTTTTGCTTCCTTGATAATTGCCCTACTTCAGCCTGTGTGGAGCTATCTTCCAGAACCTTCATACAAGATGATGGGGAGGGGGCACATGCCCTGAAAATTCAGGTCCCCTGGCTAGGCCAGCTCTGGACAGTGTCGAGCTGTCACACATGTATATATGGAACCTCTTCCTGGGAAGGGCAAGCATTCCTCACGCGGTGCTGATCCGTTCTCTTTCAAGTTCAACCCTTTAGAATACACACACACTTGCAAGTGCACACATGCACTTGACCTTGGGCTCAAGTGATCCTCCTGCTTTAGGTTCTTGAACTACCATGGCTACTGGCATATGCTACCTCGTCCAGCTGAGAAGACAGATTTTACCAGACAGTTAATTTAAAAATAATTTAATCATAGAAGATAAAGTAAAAAAGCAGAAGGAGAGAGCAAAAAAAAAGTAAATCTCTCTCCCTCCCAGTTCTTAGTTCTTCTTCCCAGAGGCAACTACTGCAGCAGCTTTGAGGGCGTCTCTGGTCTCCCGAAGGTCACCTGCGTACCTGAAGATATGTGCCTGCTGGGCATCAGGCCTCAGTGAGGTGTGTGGTGCATGCACTCTTCTGCACTGCTTCTGGTGCTGGTTGCTGGGGATGGAAGCTGGGCCTCACACATCCATGAAGCACTTGACCACTGACCTATACCACCAGCCCTGTGCTGTGTGGTCTCAGGGATCTTTCCTTCTAAACACAGAGCATTATTATTATTATTATTATTATTATTATCATTATCATTATGATCATGATCAGGTGGTACTGGGAATTGATCAGGTGGTACTGGGAGTTCATGTCCTTTTCTTTAACTCAAAAGTAAATGTAAAAGATTTTTTAAAAAGGTAATCATGTTCAGTAGTATACATCTATACTCTTGGTTACCTGGGAGGCTGAGGCAAGGTCACCAAAGCCTAGGAATTTGAGGCTACCCTGGACAGGGCCTCAGCACTGAGCTACATCCAAAATCCTTTTTATCTTTTGAGACAGGGTCTCCCAAACCACCATGAGTGTATTATTATTATGTTTTTGTCTTTTTGAGACAAGGTCTCTCTATGCAGCTCAGGCTGGCCTTGAGCTCACTTTGTAGCCCAGGCTGGCCTTTAACTGGCAGTGATCCTCCTGCCTCAGCCTCTCAAGTGCTGGGATTATAGGTGTGTGCCACCACATCCGGCCAGTGTATTATTTTTGAGTGGCTGCAGAGAATTCTACTGTAGGAAGTGCTTGCATCTGATCAACCAGTTTTCTGATAGGTTCTCAATCTTTTGCTATTAAGGCAAAAGTATATGTAATTTCTCACATATAGAAATGATAAATACCTGCCTGCATCATAAATATCTAAAAGCAAGATTTCCTGGTCTGAAGGTATTTATATTTTACATTTAATAGCTTCAGTACTGGGGAGCTGTTTCCCTTCCCCTAATTCCTTTCAAGACTCAAAGGAGTCTATCTCTAGTAGGATTCAGGATTTGAACATTGTAAGTGATCAGGAATGTACTTTTGGGTAAGGGTCATCTTTGACTCTCTCAAATCATACTACACGGGGGAAGATTATGCTGTCGACTCATAAGCCTGGCCTTGTCTTCTAATATGGTCATTTGATTATATGCCGGGCCTTATGTTCTGCACAACACAGGGCCATAAGGTTTGGCCTTGGTCTCTCTCTGATGGGGGCTCCAGGGGAGCGCTGTGGTAGAACAGAGGCGCCAAGAAGAGCAATTTTAAAGGTCAGGGTCACGGCCTTGCACACTGTAGATTTATCATTCATGAACTGAACTACTCTATTCCTGACCTCTCTGGGGGTAATGAGTTTCATTACTGCCTGCTGTGTAATGGAATTTGTGTGCATACATGAAATTCACTCATTTGAAGGAATTTATTTTTCCCAAGACTAACCTCTCAGTATTCTGAGATTTGATGAAGTCTACATCTCAGTTTTTTTTTTTTTTTTTTTTTTTTTGCTTCATACTGGAGTTGAACCCAGGGAACAGTGAAGTATAACCCCAACCCTTTTCATTTTGAGCTAAGGTCTTACTATGTAGCCCACACTGTCTTCAAACTTGCAGTCTTCCTGCCTCAGCCTCCCAAGTAGCTGCGATTTCAGGCATGCACTGCAGCTGGCTGAATCCTAAAATATAGTTTACTTGAGTAAGTTTACGTAAGCCTTTCCCACAAGTGACCTACACTATCCCGTCATCACAACTGTACTTGTCCTGCCGAAGCTCCCTGAATACCACATGTACTTGCTCAGGCAGATGTCTCTGCCTAGAATTATTCCCTACTGACCTAAGCCCTACTTTTCCAACAATTCCCACATCTTTTCATGAGGTTACTACAGATACAAGAGGCTGCCATATTCTCCCATTCCTGTGATTTTACTGCGTTCCCCACTCACTTGGCATGAAATCTATCATGACCTGCTTCCAAGCAGTTATTGCTACTGTCTCTAAATCTGCTCACTTAAATTGCAGGACTATGTCACGAATGTCGAGCAGCCTTAGCACAGCAGGTACTCAATAACTGGGTATAACATACCTGGGCATACTTTTCATGATTTTCAGAGTGGACTACCCTCCCTCTAGTCTTGTCCTCCACCGACTGAAAAGCCTTAAAGCCTTTTACTCTGTTCTAGAATGAGGTCAGATTTACCCACAACAATCTTCAGGTGGATGATCAACACTGACGGCAGTTTAGGCATCGCACCTGGAAGGGTAGACTAGGCATTTTACTTGCAGTAAAAGTTTCTGAGTCAGAAAGACCTATACATGAATCTTGGTTCTGCCATTAGTTCCCTTGTGTGTAAAATGGACTGCATGGTACAGCCTACTACAGTGCCCAGCACATAGCAGGCGTACAGTGTCAGCTGCTTTTCAAAGATGACTCTGAGAACCAGGCGTGGTGGCACATGCCTGAATGCCAGCACTCAGGAGGCTGAGGCAGGAGGACTGTTGCGAATTCAAGACCAGCCTGGGCTACAAAGTGAGCTCAAGGTTAGCCTGAACTGCATAGTGAGACCCTGTCTCAAAAAAAAGATGACTCTGAAGGAGAGGCCTGAGGAGATCTAGTTGGGGTTGAAGACATTCAACTAAAACTCTCAGGGGACGGAAAAAAAGCAAATGGCATATATTTTGGAGCAGCACTTTGGTCCTATAGGAAGCACATCATTTGCCAAAAGCTTTTGAAAATGTAAAGATTAGAGATAGGGCCAGGGATGTAGCTCAGTGGCATAAGCGCTTGCCTGGCAAGCCTGAGGTCATGAATGCGATTCCTGATACCAAAAAAAAAAAAAAAAAAAAAAATTAGAGATAAAACTTGGGACTCAGGCAGGTGGACTGGCAGGCAGTTTCCCATGACCATGACACAGCAATGGTCATGAATGGCACTAGAACTGCATCACATGGGAGACAAAGTAGGTGCCAACCCAGCCTAAACTACTAATCAATACTAAGAATGTTAAAAATATGATTAGGGGACCTGGGGGTATAGCTCAGTGGCACAGAGTGCTTACCTAGCATGCAAAAGGCCCTGAGTTCAAGTACCTTTAAAAAAAAAAAAAAGCTAGGTGTGGTAGTATATGCCTGTAATCCCAGCATTTGGAAGGCTGAGGCAGGAGAATCAGTGAGTTTGAGTCAGCCTGGGCTACACAGTATACCCCATATATCATATAT
>NW_004955479.1:10403739-10458678 GCF_000276665.1 Chinchilla lanigera | reverse complement strand
GCAGTGCTGGGGACTGAACCCAGGGCCACATGCATGCTGGGCCAGTGCTCTACCACTGAGCCTCATTCCCAGGCCTCTAAACGTCTCTGGAAATTAACAGGATAACCCTGAGTCCAAGCAGAGCACAGGGCTGCAGTGCCAGTAGGTTACCCAGCAGCCTGCCCTCCCCCATCCGGCGACAAGACAGGGCAGGACAGACAACCTGTGGAAGAATGGGCCTTTCATTTGTCCTCCTAAGCTGGGAAACCTTTGGGAATTGTTGTTTGCTGTAACTGAATCTTTCAGCCCAAAGAGCTTTCCAAGTTGGCTATGGAAGTATCTTTAGTTGGGAGAAAAAATATTAATAGTTGATAGAAAATAGAGAGTTAAAGAATAAAGCCAACTGTTGGTGGGAAAGAAATGATCCCCCATGGTGGTGTAATACCTTCTGTAGTTTACTGACACAAACACTAACACTACATATCAGGAAAACATTGGCTTAAGTGGGGAACCAGAAGACCATGACTAGAAGAGATAAGAATAAACAAGGACTGAAATTACCAATTATTTTATCTAGTTGCTGAAGTTTTAAAGAGGCATCAATGGTATTGACAAACATTTCTAGGTATGACAGGCAGGCAGAAAGTCTTAAATCTTTCATTTGCAGGCCTTGCAAAATGTTCACATCAATGGCTGATGTCTAAGGAAAGCGGTCACTGTATGAAGAAAAACAGGTATAGCACAGAAGTATAAAAAGATAGAGGAAATCAGGTGAGAAGCTAGTCCACTAGTCAAGCAGGAAATAGAGGCTGAGAGTAACAAACAAGGACCAGATGGAAAGGAGACAGGCTTAGGGCAAGGAAAGGATCGTCAGTACCAAGCCAAAAGGAGGTCCAGGTGAGCATTGCGATAATAAGACAAAGAGCTGAGAGAAAAGCATTTCCCTCCCTGTGCTTCTGCCCTGTTGAATTAGCTGCTATTAGGACATTCAATCTTCCATGTTTTTAAGGTCTAAGGCTTTTCTGGCAGATTGCAACAGAAAAGGTAGGAAATGGGAATTTACAAAACAAAACAAAACAAAAAAATGGAAATGGGAATTTACATCCTAAAACCTAGTTCTGCATTTTTAGAATACACACAGCAAAATATGTTACATGTAGTTTGAAATAAGACATACCGAGTTAGTCCGGCAGCAACTTTTTAAAATCCTTACCAGTGAGTGGTACTAAAAAATTCAAAGGAAATGTTTGAATACGTTACAATATTCAGCTTGTTTGCTAATTCTCTCAATACTATCTGAATTGGTCTTATGATGCAGTGGTATCATTTCAAATTATCTTTCAAAGAATACTGCTCATAAAAAAGAATACTGTTCATAGAAATTGTTTTTGTTTTTCAAACAAAATACAAGCAGTTTTGTACCAGCTGTGATGTTGTGCATACCATATTGACCATTTTATTTCATTTATTGTATTTTTTTTTTTGTCTTTTTTGAGACAGGGTCTTGCTAGGCAGTTCAGGCTGGCCTTGAGCTCACTTTGTAGCCCAGGCTGGTCTCGAACTTGCAACGATCCTCCTGCCTTAGCCTCCCGAGTGCTGGGATTACAGGCGTGCACCACCACGCCCGGCCATATAGACCATTTTAAAGAAACTTTTAAAATTTCAATGGATTCAACAATTTAGAGATATTTCCACATTTCAGAGATATTTTTAAAAAAAATCTACTTCCCTTATAGGTTTTGTAGCTAGGCAGCTATTTTAAAAAACCTCTCCCCTTTGGATATAATACTGCAATCTTGAAAGCAGAAAGCTACATGTATCTGATGGGAAAGTATTTATTATTTTTGTCTTTTTGAGACAAGGTCTCCCTATATAGTTCAGCCTGGCCTTGAGCTCACTTTGTAGCCCAGACTGGTCTCGAACTCACAATAATCCTCCTGCCTCAGCCTCCTGAGTGCTGGGATTACAGGCGGGAAAGTCTCTTGATCAGAAGAATATTTTGTAACAGTTTTTCAAGTAAAAATTTGATGAAACTTAGCCTCTAAAAAAATGTTTAAGGCTTTTGAGTGCATTTTGGGGATTTATGGTTTAAAATGTATCTTATAGGTTGAGGAGGATCATTGTGGGTTCAAGACTAGCCTGGGCTACAAAGTGAGCTCAAGGCCAGCCTGGAACTACATATTGAGACCCTGTCTCAAAAAGACAAAAAAAAACTACCTGTCTGTCTGTCTATCTCACATCCAGCAAATAAAAAATATTCTCATGAAGTCCAAAGCAGCTTCCCAGGCGCCTTGGTATACTGGGTGCTTCTCAGTGCTAACAGTTTTCTCCCTTCTTGCTAGACAATCTCAAGACGCACTTAGAGGAGTCAGGGATTTAGTTCAGTGGTGTAGCGCTTGCCTCACAAGTGTGAGGTCCTGACTTCAATTCCTGGTACCCCTCCACCAAAGGACACATTTAGAAAAACTACTTCCTGTAGTAATGTTGACCGCAGTATCTCTGTCTGGTTGGGACAGTGTTACTCTTTCCTTTGCCTGAATTTACGGAATAGCAGGAAACTCCTTACAACCCCATCCAGAAGCCAATGTCAAAACTGAATTAATTTTTACTCTATTAGTAAATGAATCTCAAAACCTATTTTGAAGATATGACTTCATGACCTCTTGAAATTACTGCAGATGCCCAGGAACACTGTGAAATCAAGGTTTAGTGCTTTGGTATTTAGAACCACGGCGGCATAGTATCCTAGAAACTGAGCTCCCACATGCAACGCAGTTGAGCTAACTCCTAGGCCTGCTGGGCTGAAGAGGAAGGCTTCTTGCTGAAATCGGCAGTGGAGAAAAGCACTCCACTAAGACCTGGGATACGCACATGTGCAGGAGGACAAGAAGGGAAAGGGTTGGGTGCCCAGTAAATTCCCAGAAGCCATCACTGGGAAGAAGGGTGGCAACAACCCACGTACAGGTCAGTGACTGTGCAGGGAGGATTCATATGGCCAACAAATACTTTTGTTTGTTTGTTTTTTGAGACAGGGTCTTGCTCTGTAATTCAGGCTGGCCTTGAACTCACGGCAATCCCTCTACCTCAGCCTCCCAGGTGCTGGGATTAGAGGTGTGCACCATTACGCATGGCAAACAAAGACTTTTTAACAGAAAGTAAAGCAGAGGTCTATGGCCATACCACCTTGAATGCTCCCAATCTTGTCTGATCCCAGAAGCCAAGCATGGTTGGGCCTGGTTAGTACCTGGGTGGGAGAAAGTGGAGCACATGATGGGAACCTCAAAAAAAGTCTCCAAGCTAAGAATTTGCTATCGTCAGGTACAGAATGAGCAGCAGAAGGCCACATAGGAGTTACCTAGAATCAGCGATTGAGATCTACTTTCCTATTATGTTGCTTTGGAACATTTTAAGTAGACATAGAAGGAGCAAGAACGGTAAAGATGAACTGGCCTGTGCCTGCCAGCTAGCGCTGCCTCTTCTGACCAGAGACAGAGAAGCCAAGGAAGTGTCCAAAGATGCACTCTTGATGTTCAACCCCTCGCTGAGCATAATCTGCAGGGCGACATAAACCAAAACTCCCACACTGAAACTTGTGAAGAGCATTATTAAGAGCAGAATCACCTCTGCTACAGACAGTGGGACACCTGAAGAGAATGCACTGTAAAGTGGAAATAAGTGGACAGTTATGTGGTTTGACAGTAACACAGAAAGAAATCTATCCCAGTGAGGTTTCATTTTTTTAAATAATCATTTTTATTGGGTGTTAATTCTCAGAATAAGAAAGGATTCAGCAATGATGGCGTTCTCTACCGAGCAGAGCTGGGGAAGGGGCAGGCTGGCCCTGGTCAGGAGTCCAGACTGTGCCCTGGGCACCAACCCCTCTGCTGGTACCCACGTCGCAACTAAGATTTGAGTTCTGTATAAGAAAGGCAGTAGCCAAAAGCACATAAGCTGCCAGGACCACGCCGACAGCAGCGTGGCTCCCTTTCTTCACAGTGACGTGCTGCTGTAATACTGGTAGTAATCTCTGAAATGCTCCAACGTTGCCTCGAGGGCTGGAATCCCACACCAATGTCCAGCTTTAAGTTCCCTTGTCGGACATCCATGAATTTCTTCTTCACTGGTACAACTGGTACCATCTTGGATTCCCGGTATCCGCTGAGCCCGTAAGCTTCGTCTTGATCCAGTGTTTATTCTCCCTTTCCTACCTGAACTGTACTTGGCACAGTCAAACTGTTACTGGGACCTGTTCTTTAGAAAAGAATCCCAGCTAGTCAATGAAAAAGGACTGGTAACACTAGAAATATCCAATTATCCATGGTTCCTAAAGGTATTAGGTGACAGATGATGGAGAGAGCATCATAGGGGAGTCACACTGTCCACGCAGGAAGCAGAGCCTGGACTGGCAGCCGCCTTGGAGTTACTCCACCCTCAGCTGCTTCCTGCTTTCCCCACAGATGAACCCACCTGCAGCCTTCGTGCCAGGATCCACTTGTAACCTCCATAGTCTGCCATAAAGAGGCCTGACAAGAACACAGAACTGTTAAAAAGCACTGGGCAAGACGCACTAACAGAAGCTGCCACAGCTTGGCAGCTCCCCACACACCCCGGCACACAGGGCACATGGCATAGTTGATGCCTGCCCATGAGCGTTAACACCCTGCAGTGAACATGCCCACTCACGGAGTGCTAATGGTGCACAGGTTTATAGAAGGAACCCTGGAGTCCAGCTCCCAGGTGAGCTGCAGGGAGGGTAGGTCACCACCTTCTACCTCCCCCCTCTGACCTGGCATTTATTTATTTTTGAACTGGCATTTATGGGGTGTGTGTGTGTGTGTGTGTGTGTGTGTGTGCGCGCGTGTGTGTGTCTGTTTATAGCCTACTTACCTTCCTAATTATGTCTCCTTTAAGCTAATATGAAAACTAATTTATAATCTCTTAGTACCAGCACCTGGGTTGGGGGTGGAGGACATGGTGCAGGCTTACACTGGCTTGCTTAAGGAAACTGTCCAGGGATTTAAAATGTGTCACAAGTAATCAGCACAAGAGACAATCTGTATGTGACAATGCAGAGTTGGCTATATTTACGTTTATAAAACTCATAGGCTACTTCTGTCTTTTCGGGCTGCTGTGAACATAAGAACCTAATGGTTACATGATTTAAGTTATTGAGAAAAAAGATGCTGTCTTAACTTGAGGTGGTACTGTTAGTTCGCATGGGCTTCTCCTAGCAGCCACAACTGTGTGGTCCCTGCTGAAGGCCGATGCGTGTGGTCCCAAGGGCTACAAGAAGGGAAGGTGCTAGCAGCCCATGCTCTACCCCAGGGCGCTGTCCACACTCCACCTTGTCTACACAACCAACGAGTGAATCAGACACACTCTTGGCCCCTGGGTGGTCACGTGCCCTCTTATTAGCCAGAGGCCGTTTAACAAGAAAACAACATTCTAGTCCAATAGCAGGGTCATGAGAGCTGAGGGAAAAGAAGGTCAGGGACAGGGTTAGTCGAAAGCGGATATTCCTGAAGTAAATTCCTTTTGCGCTACAATTCAGGTTTTCTGTTTTTGTTTTTTTTAAAGCAAGAGGTAGGGGTAAAGAAAGGACATTCTTGGTGGAAAAAAAATTTTAAAATATGTCAAGATAAAGAACACAGTATAGGTAACATGGCTGGGAGGAGTTGTTCCAGAAACATGCAGAAATACTTTTTTTCCCTCCCACCAAGACTGAGACAGAAACCGCAAGGCTTCCTGAAGCACTCACGACATTTTAAGAGGTTCAGACCAGTCTCTAAAGCAGCGCTGTACTCTACAACTCCCTGTGACTCTATTTGTATGCTGTCTAACACAGTGGCTAGAGTGCCTGAAATAAGGTCAGTGTGACAGAGGAGCTATGTTTTCAATTTTACTTGATTATAATTAAGTTGAAATAGCTAGAGCGCAACTCTAAAACTCTTCCAGAGCTTCTAGTGTGCCAACGCTACACTATAAATGTGCATCTCTCTCTCTCTCTCTCACACTCACACACACACTCACATTACACACACACATAATGTAACAATACTGTAAGAGTTGCCTTTGTTAAGATGGAAACTCAGTCTGAAACTAGATGCCTTGTATTCACCTAAAATATGTTTCCTGGCTATATCCTTTATTTATATTATATCACAAGTTCTTTCCTTTACTGCCCTTCCCCATTAAATCATTCCAACATTCTTCAGCCCCCTAGGCCCCGACGTGGGAAACTCTATCGCAGTCAGAACAATGCAGTGTAGATGGACATCGCAGTGCTACGAGCATCAAGGAGAACTGAGCTCAGCAGAGGCAGAAGAATTGCTGGATGCCTCGTGAGTGAGCCAATCTGATAGCAAGGCTTTTGTGGTACAGCTCAGAGTGGTGTCTCGGTTTCCATATTTAGACCCTTCAATGATTCTCAGATCCAGTTGCCAGCTTTAAAACAGCAAAGATGTTTTTATCAATTTCATTTTGAAAACTCCATTTATGATCTGAAAACCTCTAAATTGGGGCCTTTCTAATAATGAAGATTTGGTGTAATTATAATGTCACAGGCAACTGTGCTGACAAAGCAAAACCAGTGGGTCTCCTTGACGGGCCTTTGCTCTCAGTCTGACCAACAGGAGGAGAAAAGAGGCTTTGTCAGGAGCAGATGTGCAGTGGGAGGCCCGGGGAAAGCAGATCTGTTGAATGAAGCAGGTGCCACTTAGACATTCACTTTACTGACTCCAACCACAGCCTCCCCTTCATTTGATATCCTGCTCCTGGCAGGAGCATGGAGAGAGAGCATCACACAAAAAGGAAGCGTGCTTATCCTGTTCAGATTACTGCTCCTGCCAGGCTACTGCTGCTGCATTCTGCACATGTGCTCTTTATTAAGCAAATGGCAGAGCTGGGCTGCTCTGGGAAGTGAATCCCTGTATTTACACAGGTAACCTGAGAGCCAGAGGGCCCCAAACCATCCTGGCTGTGATGTGCAAGCTATTAGAGTTAATAACAGTGCACTGACATTCCTTCAAAATCCTACTGGAAGAATACATAAAAAGAGGAAAGTTCCTTTACTCAAGAACCTTAAAGACTTTATTCTGTATGAATTTGTCTGGTTATGATAACCTGGTTCCTGTGTGAACACTGACTATTGCCCCTTGTACATGCTTAATTAAATCCAACTTTTTCATCCATGTGTTGAATAGAAATGACTCCAATTAAACTTGTTCAATGGTGGCTCTGGATGTGGTATGGTAAGCAAAAAAAAAAAATCTTATGCTAACTTTGCCTTTTTTTTGTTTGTTTTTTTTTTCCGGTACCGGGAATCAAACTCATGACCTTGCCCTTGCCAGGCAGGCGCTGTGTCGCTGAGCTAAATCCCCAGCCCCCTAACTTTGCCTTTAATGACAGGCAAGATTCTGTTTCAGTCACAAGGAGCTGGAATCATCTAAACTGGAATCTGCTTTTGCACACAGAAATTCAGAAAGATCTGGGGACCTCAGGGTAAGGTGAATGACATATGGAAGCACGCAATTTGGCCTTGAGGATGCTATAGTAGAGACCATGGTCACTGGTGCCATCTGCTAGATGGCAGGGACCTCCTGAGAACCTCTGCTCACCAGCCCTGACCCAAGTCCTCTGCTCAGAATGTCCCTGCTCATGTTAGTGTTTTGTTCACAAAATATTACCCCAAGCTGAGAATACCTGCCACAGTAGACCCAAGAGTGGATAAAGGTATGCCTTGCTGGCTTGAGAGCACGTGCTAATTTCCTCTGGGACCCCGAGGAGCCAACAACGAAAGGCATCCAGCCTTTAACATTGAATCTAAAAGCTATAGGTGAAGACTGTGGTCATGACTCAGATGTCAGTTCAGAATACAGACCAAGAGCTAGGAGGTTAAGGTTTCATCGTGCAGATCCTCTGTACCTGCTTCTGTTCTATAGTCTTTGAATCTTCAAGTACAGAGCCTGTATTAGTTATCTCCTGGTGTACAAGTGACAAGTGTTTGAGGCCACATTGGTTTGGGGTTTTTTTTGGACTTTTTGAGACAGGGTTTCACTATTCAGTTCAGGCTGGCCTTGAACTCACTCTGTAGTCCAGGCTGGTCTTGAACTTGCAGCGATCCTCCTGCTTCAGTCTCCCGAGTGCTGGGTAAACAGGCGTGTGCCACCATGCCCGACTCCACACTGCTCTTTAAAATTAAATTTCTTTTGCATTACTAAGGGTTAAACACTCTTTTGTAGTGAGCTACATCCCCAGTCCTTTTCTATATTTTATTTTGAGACAGAATCTCCCTAAATTGCTAAGTTGACAGGCTAGGCTCAAACTTGCAGTCCTCCTGCTGAAACCTCCCAGAAGGCTGGGATTAGAAATATGTGCCACCACACCTAACTCAAACCAGTTTGTAAAGACAGAAGGCAGATGACACATCTCTTTGGGAGCTGCAGATTGCAAGGGGAAAGATGGCGGAAACTACACTGAGGACAGGAGATCGTGAGGCAGTGCTGCTCCTTCTATTTTTCTTTTTCTTTTTCTTTTTTGAGATAGGTGTGATAGGAAAGGCCGGCAATTCTAGAAAATCGCATCTCAGCACACTTCAGGACATGCTACACTTCTCTACCTTTTCCCCACAAATAAAGGCTCACTGGCCTCATTCCGAGAGCATTTCCTCAAACGAGTCCTTCCCATTCAGTGGTTTTGGTGGTACTGAACCCAGGGCCTTTGCACTAAGTCACATCTCCAGACCGTTTATTATTTTTCTAAGCAGCTCAGGTTTATGATCTTGCCTCAGCCTCCCAGACTTTTGGGATTACAAGTATGCACCTTCACGCCTGGCAGTGTTAGTTTTCAAAAACTGTAATGGTAGTAACAGCAACTGTGAAATAGTAGTGGTGGCAGGCAATTTGGGGTGCTGCCCCCAAATTAATGCCACTATTATCTCTCTGGATGAAGAGACTGGAAACTCAGGAAAACTGCCACTTCCTTCTCAGAAGAAGGACTTTAGGAGGTCATTATAAAGAGAAGTAGGGAAGGACAAGCTTCCAGGACTGAAAATCACCACAGGGCTGTCCCGTCCTTCCCTTGGTACCATGCAAAGGGGTACACAGCCATCTCACGCCCACGACCCCCTTCCCAGCAGCAGCTGTGCTTCAGTGTGTGCTTCAGTGTATGATCCAAATTCATCCAGTAGAAATGTTGAGGTGTACATGCATAGTTCCAGCTACTCAGGAACTATCCCAGGCTCTGTAACTAATATAGGCTCTGTACTTGAAGATAGTACAGTACACAGTTCCCCCAGTAACCCACCAGGCTTGGGATATCTGACTCACTTGGGGGCTAGAATAAATCTATTAAAGCACCTGGCCACAGATACCTATAACTATCAGGAGAAGCTTGTACCCTGGAGGAGTACAAACGGAAAAAAGCAAGTGGCCTGCATCATGAATAAAATAGACGAGGTGTCACCACTGCCTCTTGTCTCAGGTTCTCCTGCTCAGGACTCTGCAGTGCCTAAAATAGGCCAGTCCTTCTTGCAACCTCCTGCCTGGCTGTTTACTGGCTGTGGTTACTGCAATCACATTTTTTTTAAGCAAAGCCATGGTGTCTATGAGCCGAGAAGGTCATCAGGAGACAGGCTCATGAAGGGTCCCTGTGGCTGTCTCCTGTGCACAGGGCACAACTTGCCAGAAGAAGACCACGGTATTTTTGCTGTAGCCATCAGACCAGCATTATCCAAGCTAATGTTAGGCAACAGGGGCAATGTTCTGTATCTGCACAGTCTACTATAGCAGCCTCTAGGTACACGTGCCCATTTAAGTTTAAATAAATTATAATTATAATTAAGTAAAAATTCAGTATCTCATGACATATGTAGTTGTTTACCACTTGAAATATGATTAACTGTATTTTAAAATTTAATTCACTTGCATTTAAATTCAAGTGGCCTCCTACAGCAAATAGGTATCACGTTGGTACATTTTTATTTATTTTTAGAGACAGGGTTGCACTGTTGCTCAGGTTGGCCCCAGTCTGGGTTCAAGCAATCTTCTTGCCTCAGCCTCCTGAGTAGCTGGAACTATGCATGTACACCTCAACACCTCAGCGCCTGGCGTGGACAGTGCGGTTTTAGGTTGTTGATACCATGTATTTACTTGTTTCTGTTAAGTTTACCATGATTTTTAACTTCGAAAGTGAGGGAAAGAAGGCTGTCATTCTCTATACCCTGCAAAACAGTCACCACACCGAGTACCAGTTTAATGAGATACACAATAAAGACGGGGGTTTCATCTGTTTTCTATCTTTAGTTCCCAGGGTGGCAGTTGGCAAGTGCCAAGAAGAGGGAGGAAGGAAGCCCACAATGGTCAGGGAGAAGAGCCCTGGAAATCAGGGCTTGATTTCTGGTTTCACCAAGCTTATACAGTCTATCCTGCCCACCTCCCTGGGGAAGGCAGAACAACGCAGACACTGGGTGGGACTTGCAAGAAGACGGCAGTGGTGGCAGTAACCGTAACAAAAGAAACATGGAGAAGGGAAAACAATGAAGACCCTAAATACACAGTTATGCGTAGTGTTCAGAGTCAAGCAAAAACAGCGCCCAATGGAAATGGTGATTTTCCTGGTGGGACATCTACCAACATGTTTCCCAGAATGTCAATCATTCATTCTGAGAGAAGAGTTGATTGGCTCACGTGGGGAAAAGCCAGACTGCAAAGGAAGCCCGTCTCCTGGTGGGGTTTCGGGCCGGCAGCAGCACTGCCGTCCCAGGCTGCTGCACACTGCTGTGTGCCCAGTTCACTGTGCTCCCTCCTGCCTCTTCCTTCTGAGCCCCAGTGCCCAGTTTTCTCTGTCTTCGTTTTTGTTTTTTGGTGGTGGTATTAGAGACTGATACTGAGCCCAGGGCCTTCATGTGGCCCTTTTTAAAAATTTTTGAGACGGGAGGGCCTCTTTCCCAGGCTGAGCTTTAAGTTGTGGTCCTCCTGCCTTAGCCTCCCAGGGAGCTGGGCTTGAGGGCATGTGCCACCACACTCAGCTTCTCCTCACCTTGCTTCACATTATAAGTAATCTTTTCAGATCTGGAGTAGGCCCTCTTCCCCTTCCACTTAAAAAAAGGCCTATGAAGCTGGGCGTAGTGGCACACGCCTGTAATCCCAGCACTTGGGAAACTGAAGCAGCAGGATCACCAAAAATTTGAGGCTAGCCTGCACAGTGAGACCCTACCTCAAAATAAAAAAACCAAAAACCAAAACCAAACAGCCTATGATTCAGAAGACAAAGTGGCTGATTACAAATGAATCTTCACTCATTTTTTTCTTGCAGAACAGGCAATGCCTCAGCCTGGCCTGAATGAGACCATCCTAGCGCCTTCACTTCCTTTCAAGTTGCTTACCAACAAGCAGGCTGGTGGGAAAGAGCCATTTCCCTTTAGGAGGGTGTCCTCAGATCCTACAGCTAGCACTTCTGCTGCTCTTTGGGGTCCTTCAAGATGAGGGTTACACATGTTCCAGGGCTCACAGCTCACACAAGCACTGCCGTTCAGCAGATTTGTGTGTCAAGTCTTAGAGCATTAAAGGTACAAATAATATTGCAGAATGCAACTGCATTTTTAAAGCTGTCATGCTTTATGGTGACTAAAAATGCACTCTTACTACGAAACTTTAACACATTTATTTATTTAAATATTGAAATACCAAAGCAAAAAGCACATCAGCAACTTTTTGATGAGCCACACTGATTAGTATGTTTCCTAAATTAGACACTTGCATCTCCACCAACTCTTGGGAAGAAGTGCGTATGCCGATGTGCCTAATGAAAGCAGTGCAGAGTCACCCTTGACAAATGAAGGTGAAATTCCATGCAGTTGTTGAGATCGGAAGAGACGATGCCAGCTGAGGAGTAAAAACAGCTACACTACTGTAAACTATATACTGGAGGAGAAGAGCAGGCTCAGGTGAGGATAACGACAAAACGTAAAGAAGGAGCCTCTAAGCAATGTCACTTTGTACTTCCCTCAGTCAACTGAAAAGGCCTCTGACCTGGCCTCATTTAAAAAATTTTTTGTGGGGGGTGGCCTGCTATGTAGTTCAGGCTGGCCATAAACTCACTATATAACCCAGGCCGTCCTCAACTCTTGGCAATCCTCCTGCCTCTCTAGTGCTGGGACTACAGGCGGGCACTACCACATCTAGCTCCCTATTCTCATTGTTTACAGCCTCTACCTCTGGAGCATAATTCCTTCAGTGGCAAAGGTAAGCAGATGGAGCTGTCTGAAGGGTGGGAAAGCAGGGCCTACTACAGTACTGTGCACTCATATGCTTTTACCTACTATGAAGATCGATGGAGCAAGACAGACATTGACAGCTATTGAAAATTTCTTGTTCACAACACATTTATGTGTCTGGCACTACGCTAAGCCCTGACAGGAATCATCTTGTTCAATGCTCCCCACACCTTAGGAGTATGGACTATCATTATCCTAATTTCATAGCTAAGGCTTAGAGAGGTTAATTTGTCTGTCCATGATCACAGAGGTCATTAGAGGTGCAGGTAGAGGAGCACTGAGCTCTTGCAGGCCCACCCATCTCCCTCCTCCTCCTCTTGCTGCCTGAGAACAGCCAGCCACAAAAAATAGATGCCCACAGTGTGAAATGACCATCACAACCTTTTCCCCCTGGTGCCGGGGATCGAGCCCAGAGCCTGGCTCATGCAAAGCACATGCTCTCCCACTGAGCCGCGTTGCTACCTCTTCCAACCCCCTTTCTATAGCACAGATTGCTAAGTCTCCGGAGTACCACTGATCTAATTAACATCTGATCAAAGCTATAGATCCCAGGAAAATACAAGTAATTTTATATAGAGTATCTCAAGTGCCTACATACATTTAGGCTAAGGATGCCCTAATATTCTTTTTTCCTGTACCGGGAATTGAACTCAGGACCTTACACTTGCCAGGCAGGCACTGAGCTGCTGAGCTATATCCCTGGCCCCTCTTAATATTCTTTTTTTGTTTGTTTGTTTGTTTGTTTCTGGTACCAGGAATCGAACTCGCGATCTTGCGCTTGCCAGGCAGGTGCTGTGCCGCTGAACTAAATCCCCAGCCCCGGCCTTGAACTCTCAGTCCTCCCATCTTAGCCTCCTGCACGCTGGGGTTACAAGCACGTAGCACTATACCCACTAAAGGACCCATTTTTAACAAGCTACTCCATCAAGTATAGTTGAGAGTGAATTCAAGTGGAGAAACACATATTGTTTAAAGTTTTCAGTAAGGCCAAAGACAAACAGGGATGGGAAAAAAAAAGACATTTAGTGTTAAGAGTAGACAGGGAATTTTTTTCCTAAGGATGTTTAAAAATTG
Organism: Chinchilla lanigera; assembly: GCF_000276665.1. Taxonomy (NCBI): domain Eukaryota; kingdom Metazoa; phylum Chordata; class Mammalia; order Rodentia; family Chinchillidae; genus Chinchilla; species Chinchilla lanigera. The sequence continues at coordinate 10,445,351 of NW_004955479.1, read as the reverse complement.
ATATAGTTTGATTTGGCAGTGGGGTGGGCAGTAAAATGTACTTTGTTCTGCTGTTCAGCAAGACTGAGGGGTCTCTCTCTCTCTCTCTCTGTCTCTGTCTCACTGAAGAATCCTGACTCTTGTCCAGGCCAGGCCTGAACAAAGAAACACTGCAACCCTGAAGATAAATGAGAAGAGCTGCTCCTTCTGTAAGTGTAGTGTTAATGCCTCATCATTGGCTTTAATTTTTAAACAGCTCTGCAGTCCATTTTCCTTCATCCAGGGCTCAAGGTCAGTAGGTTGAGACCCCAGATCTTAGCCATAACGGCACAGGGAGTGCCACTAAAAAACTCGTGAGGATAAGAAACATGAAAATAAGGTCCAGGGTAGTATAATATTCACTCCTCCAGAACATTCTTTGGAATTTTCAATGATTGTTTTTCTTCCAAATATAAAGATTGGCCCTTAACTGTTACTGCTAATACCACAATGACTTAAAAATTTTGGTACAAAGAATAAGGCAAACATAAATGGAAATAGAAGTGTTCCCCCACGAGATCCTACACACCCTATTTAAGAATTTTGCAGCTGAGGATATAGCTCAGCAGTATAGCGCCTGCCCGGCAAGTGGGAGGTCCTGAGTTTGACTCCCAGTTCAAAAAAAAAAAAAAGAATTTTGTATATGATGATGGTATTTCATGTAAGTATAGAAAGGATGGATTTCAAGCTTTTTAAAAGAAAAAAATGATGCTTGGAAAACTAGGCTATGTAGAAAATACCAATTTAAAGTTCTATATAATTCTATACATTAAAATAAATTTTACAATATTCAAAATAGAAAGACCATATTAAAATTAGAAAAAAATAGTCTAATTTTGAGGACAGACGCTATCCATTAAACATAAAAGCAATGGACAAATAATTAGGGAAATAAAAATGAAGGTCACAGAAGTGAAATAAAAATAAACTGGGGAAAACTATTTATAACATGCAAAACAAAGGGGTTATATCCTTAACATGTGAAAAGGTTTTCAAAAATAGTGAGATAGAAAAAGACTCCCAAAAGAAAAAAGGTAAAAAACTTTAACAACAAACTTGATTTTACTGGCAAACGCTGTAAGCTTGCCATTACACAAGTGACGAAGATGAGCGGAAAGAATGATGAAAAGAGAAACCCTTACATTCTAGCCAGATAACAAGTTAGCTGGTGAAGTAGGAAAATCCAGGCTAGTCCCAGAGTAAATCCTGTAGCCCTATGGGTGAAAATGTCACAAAACAGAAGGAATATCAGTGTTATGTGGATCATCTCCAATATTAGCTTTATCCCCTGGCTTCCCAAGGAGAGAGATGATTGGCCCTTGTGTAAAGTTGCTAGGATGAGATACACAAGACATCAATCTGTTTTGAGGCAGAGAAGCCACACTGAGAAAGAAGAAGTTTAACTTTCAAGGCCTGAGTTCAGCAAGTATAGGGGTACACAAACAGGATGACCTGCTTCAGGGGAGCCACTGGGTTTGTTTTTTTTTTTTTTTTTTTTTTGAGATGGGGTCTTGGTCTGCTTTCCAGGCTGATCTTACATTTGCAGATTTAATGATCCTCCAACCTCAGCCTTCTAAGTATCTGGGACTTACAGGCATGTATCACCACGCTCAGCTAGAACTATGGACTTTTAGGATGCAGACCAGAAATTTCTCTTATCACAAATGCAGCCAACAATATGAAATCCAGCAATAACTGGTTCACATAACCCAAGGCTACTGAAAAGAGGTAGCTCCCAGTAATCAATAGCAGTGGGTGTGGTTCAACTTCATTGTATGGCTGAATAGGTCTACTTGGCTGGATACCCAGATGGTCCTTAAACTTACCAACAAATACATCCATTTGAAAAGGTGAGGCTGGGAGGAGCCAAAAATATAAAGCATCTGTTCTCACCTGAACAGGTACTTGATTAGAATGGGTAACAAAGTCTCCTGCCAAACCCACAAAGGACTACTTTTAGCAGTTCCACTGGAGTAACAGCAATCAAACTTCAAAAGAATGTCACATAGAAAGATAGTTTAACCTTCTGTTGAGGGTAGATTAGGACTCAGATGAGGAATGGAGAACAGTATGGAAATAGGGATTCTAACCACAGTGGGAAGTTTTCTTTAATTCAATATATGGTCCATTTTACCCTAAATATACATGGCTGTACGATGCCTTTTATCTTGCAGCATTGTAGCTAAAATCAGCCCCATCTCCATTTATTTTATTTTATTTTTTTGGAGATAGAGTCTTGCTACATTGTTCAGGCTGGCCTTGAACTTGAACTAGGGGTGATCCTCCTGCTTCAGCCTCCCAAGTGCTGGGATTTCAGGCGTGTACCGCCATGCCTAGCTACCCTGTATCTCCATTTAGGTTAGTTCAAGAAAGCTCCTAGCCCCAAAGAAAAAGCAGTAGTTGTAGTACTGGAATTTTTTTTTTTTTAAAAGAGAATGATTCTCAGAAGTCATAATTGCTCTGCATTTACTATGTTATTCTCTAGGGGAACAGAAGAACTTTCTTTCCTTCTACTTCCAAAGGAGGGCACAGCGTTGTGTTTTCCTTCAAAGACTTTCCCAACTAGCAGGGTATTTAGTCCTTCAGGACCTACCATAAAAGGGGCGGGGGCTAGAAATGTCCCTTTCAGACACTAACGCCATTAAGGAACTTTGGCCTAACTAACAGTATATTTTTTATTTATCCACTTTCCAGTATGTAAAAAGCTACAATTCCCCCCAACCACAGAGCACTTAATTTGTCCTGCTTAATTATATATATAAGAAAAATCACACAGAGTCTCACAGATCAGGGATGGTCCTCCTCTGTGACCCAGACTTCTGAGGTACTTCCCCGGGCAGCCCAATTCTTGGCCACTGACTCCAAGAGCCTGCTGAAGTGGATCCAAAGAGCTGGGTTGGAGTTGTAAGTTTTTGCCACCATATTTCTATGAACTTTATCCCTTTTGTTTATCGGGATATTCACCAATATCCAGGAAGTCAAAGAGCTGGGAAAGAAGGGCAGGGTGGTGGCATGTTACTGGCTAAATCCAGATGTCCTCAGTGAGGCCACAAACAACAGGAAGCAGAGCCCACAGGACCTACCAGAAAAGCACCTTCATCGCAGCCTGCTGCCTGACCCTGGGGACAGGTGGGAGGTGGTGCCTTTCTGGAGGGAGTCCAAACCTTCCACCCACCAACAGGAGAGTCTGCTGCAGCCACAGGCACTGATCTACCCTGCCCTACAGGAGGGTAAAGGACAAAATGTGCCCTGCAGCAAAGTCTAAAGTGCCTCTCAGCAAGTCTTGTCACAGCAAAATTACCACTTTCTAAAGAAGTCTTCAATTAGGTAGCCATTAGCATGGCATTTTCCTTCAGGAAACCTCAAGCCTCTTTCTAGTGAAGGGAATTAGATGCCCCTAGAATTTTCCTAGGTATCGAACACTACCGATGAAGAAAAATTCCAACCAGGTTCAACTTCTTTCTGAAGGGTTTGTTGCCAGCCAAGCCAGGAAGATTTAAGTGGAAACAGGGAAGAAATTCAATAAAATATTTATGCTCTCTTACCATTAGCATCTTGGACTCCAGTAAGTGCTCCGACAGCTGCTGCGGTTTCTCCAGACAGGACGATCTGTCCCCCTCCTTGTAAGGTGGCCTCCGCCAGGGTGGCGACAGCATGGGCAGCAGCTTCGCTGTGGGTACAGGAACAGGAGACGGGGATATGCAGGATGAATAAAGGTATAGTGCTGCAGCAAGGAAAACCGTCTTTCCTTGGATCTCTTTACTGGCTCCGTGGTTGAAGCCTACAGGCAAATACTTGATAGTAGTGCTAACAAACAGTCAGGAGTAATTTTAAAATGGTAACAATAAACAGGCAAAAAAAAATTTTAGGCCTTACATATTTATGAAGCTAATATAAAACTTTCTTTAAATCTAGGTAATGAGTGTCTGAGGACAGAAGGCATTCACATCAGTCTCTCATTATCAATATCAACTGATTCTTGCAAGCCATAATGGAAGCTCTGATCCTATCCACAGTGCTAAGCCTCTGTGGCTGTCAATCACAAGGTTTTCTCTTCCCTTTACGGTAGCATAAGGCAGACTATCATAGACGGCCCTTTTCAGTCAAGGGTGGATGATAATATGAACAGTCAGCAACCTGGACTTGCTACTCAATTAATATTAAATAATAACAATTTATTTTATATTCATCCTCTCCAAATGCAAAATAATGGTTGACAAATCTCCTGAAAAGTCGAACTCTTGCTCTATATGCAGGCAGGCTAAAAAAGAAGACTTAACACTTAAAATCATCACTATACGCCTAAACTTCTTATTTCTCCAAATACAGTAAAATAATAAACCTCCCCATGGGAAAGCAAACACTGTGTAGAATAGTAAGACATTAACCATCTGTTTGGAGGGAAAGCTATTCTAGCACTGTGTCCCATTTTTCTTTTTCTTGCTATATACTTCTGTGATGTGCATAAATGCTCATCTTTCTTGATTCTGTGATGCTATGAACTATAGTAAGTCCCTGACTTAAGACATTTGAGTTGTGAACTTTCACAGATATGAATGGACTTTGAATTAGGAACATTTATATATGCAAACAAATCACAGAAGTAGCTCGTAGTGTCTGCCTGGACACTGTCACATTGTGCTACAGCAGTACAGTGCTCAGTCAGAGCTCAGGATGTCCGGAAGCAAGAGGGAAAGCAGTGGTGATGTGGAGGAGACTGCTAGAAGTGCAAATCAGTAACCATGGAAACAAAAGTGAAAATACAGTGTAACATTCACATTGTTGGACTTCTGAATGAATCTAACTTAATCTTCTTCTGACATGAAACTTCTTCCTAAATCAGTGATTTGCTTTTAAGAGTTCTACAGTGTTAGATTTTACATTTAGAAGCTGGGCGTAGTGGTGCACGCCTGTAATGCCAGCACTTGGGAGGCTGAGGCAGGAGGATAACTGAGTTTGAGACCAGCCTGGGCTACAAAGTGAGCTCACGGCAGCCTGAACTGCATAGTGAGACCCTGTCTCAAAGGCCAAAAAAAAAAAGATTTTACATTTAGGTCTTTGGTCCATTTTGAATTTAATGTTTGTACATGTTGTTAGGTCAGAGTCCAACTGTAATCTTTTGCATGTGGCTAGGGATATTCAGCCTCCCCAACACTCATCCTTGAAGACTATTCATTCCCTACTGGATGGTCTTGGCACCACTGTTATCAGTCACTTAACCACATATGGAAAGGTTTATTTCTAGGCTTCCTATTCTATCTGATTGGTTTATATGACTGTCTTTAGGCCAGTACCATACTGTTTTGATTATTGTAACTTTTTTGGGGGTGTGCCAGGAATTGAACTCAGGCAGGTGCTGTGCCACTGAGTTACATCCCTGGCCCGATTAGTGTAACTTTGAGTAGGTACTGAAATCAGAAATGTGAGTTCTTCAGTTCTGTTCTTTTTCATTTTGGCGATTTGCAGCCCACTGAAATTCCAAATGAATTTTAGGATGGGTTTTTCTATTTCTACAAACAATATCATTGGGATTTTAAAGGAATTGCACTGAATCTGTAGACTATTTTGAGCAATATTGACATCCTAATAATATTACTGTATTTATCTTCATATGGTTTCTAATTACTATCCAGTGTTATCCTTTGTGTACATATATTTTCTTTTTTTTTTCTTGGTAATGTGGATTGAACACAGGGCCTTGGCACTGAGCTACATCCCCACCCTTGTTTGAGGTCTTGCTGAGTTACTAAACTGTCTGAGCTGAGCTTGAATTTGTGATCTTCCTACCTCAGCTTCTTAGAGTACTGGGATTACAGGTGTGCATCATGCCTGACTTGTACATGTTTTTACAGACTCCCCCCCCCCACTTAACATTATATTTTCCCATGTAAATAGCCTGATATCTATTCAAAGCAATAAATGCAAAATTGCTGATCTTTTCCTTTTCTGCTTTGTACTATACCAGGGATGGAATACAACAAGTACTGAGCAACATCCCCAATCCCTTTTTTTTTGAGGGTCTTGCTACATAGTTCAGGCTGGTCTTGAACTCACTATATATAGCCCAGGCTGGCCTTAAACTCAGCAGCGATCCTCCTGCCCCAGCCTCCCGAGGGCTGGGATTACACCACCATGCCTAGCCCTTTTTATTTTTTAATTTGAGAGAGGGTCTCACTAAATTGTGCAGGCTGGTTTTAAACTTGTGATTCTCTTGCCTCAGTCCCTGGAGTTGATAGGATTACAGGCATGTACCACTATGCCCAATTGATCTTTTCATCTGTTAAAGTTGGCTACCTATGGCAACTGCTTCTAGTGGGAAAGATAAACAAAATTTATAGGTTTCTTTTATTCCCCTCAAGGTCATCATTATTTCAAAATTATTTTCTTCCTTTATAAAAAAAAATACTGGAGTATAATTGAAGCTGAACAAAAAGCTGAGCATCGTTGTAGATTTGACATGCAGCCAGATACAAGCTAAGCCTGTTCTCTCTGTTAAGATGCTCTTGGGAGGGAGTTATTTCCCACTACTCATAATGGGTACTCAGAGCCAGCAGGAAGTCCTGATCTAGAATTACTATGAAGGCTGTGCTTCACATTTTTCATGACAGAATTTAAGTGTAAAGTGCTTTCTAAGTATTTAATAGAGACAACGTAACAAATACTGTATTTAGCATCTAGGGCCTTAACTTTAAATATTTTTCTAAGAAACTTGTATCAATAAATATTACCAGCCAATTTTACAGTGTCTAGCTATCATGAATTAATGACAGAATACTTCCAGTCTGACTGAGACTCCATAGAAAAGAGAAAAGCACAGACCCTGGACAACATACTTGCAGTTTCCTGGGCAAGGCAGGCAAGGGCAGCTGTCAGGCCCTGACTTGGAATCCCTGTACAGGGCCATACCTATTGCTCTATCAAGCTCTAAATATCTAGAAGTTATTTTCTTTAATTCCTGTGATATGAGTAAAGGAAAGATGAAAACCAGCAATAACCTAGAGCAATCTGGGACGCCCAGGGATAAGGGGCCTGATGGGGGTTCCAGGCTGACAGGTGGGTGATGTTTTTTGGTAGGGTTAAAGTAAGGGCCTTTACACTGAACCACATTCCCAGTACGTTTATTATTTTTTTATTTTTGAGACAAGATCTCACTAAGTCACCCAAGGTAGGCTCAAACTTGCAATATTCCTGCTTTAGGCTCTTAGAGCACTGGGATTTCAGGCATGTGATGGGTGTTTTCTGTTATGCCACAAAGACAATGAATAGAGATTAAAATGTTCTTGCTTTATCACTATATAGTTTTTAGACAAAAATAATTTCCAAACCAGAACTGTATTGAGCATATATAAGGACTGAATTTACAGGAAGACCTGCTGTTTAAGTGGGATGATAAATCTGATTACATAACTAAAGAACTAAAACTTTGTTGCTGTTTTTTTTTTTTTGGTTTTTCTCCGGTACCGGGAACCAAACTCACGACCTTGCGCTTGCCAGGCAAACGCTTTTGCCGCTGAGCTAAATCCCCGGCCCCTAAGAACTAAAACTTTGAAGCCAGGCATGGTTGCATATGACTGTGACCCCAGCACTCTGGGAGGCTGACACAGGAAGAACGTAAGTTCAAACGTAGAGCCTGGGCAACTTAGTGAGCCCCTGTCAAAAAAAAGGTGGGGGGCAGGCTAGAGATGTACCCCAGCATGAAGGCCCTGGGTTCATTCCTCATTACCGCCCAAACCCAAAGGAAACCAAACCAAACTTCAAATTCACCACTGTATGACAACAAATAAATACCGGTATTACTTCCCTTCCTCTCTGGTTGTTTGGACTAAATAGCTTTTTTTTTTTTAAAGTTGTGATTCTCTGCTTTTCATTTGTTCCCCTTGATTCCTTCTCTACTTCATTCCTAAAATGCTCATGTACTTTTTCTTTCTTTCTTTCTTTCCTTCTTCCCTCCCTCTCTCTCTTTCTCTCTCTCTCTCTTTCTTTCTTTTGAGACAGGGTCTCACTATGCCAGTTCAGGCTGTTCTTAAACTCACTTTGTAGCCCAGGCTGGCCTTGAACTTGCAATGATCCTCCTGCCTCAGCCTTTCAAGTGCTGGGATTATAGATGTGTGCCACCATGCCTGGCTACTGTTCATTTTAAAAATTAAAATTAACCTATTTTTCAGCTCTTTGGGGTGTCCCAAAGCCAGGGTGGGCTAAGGCCATGGAGCGCCCGGGCCCCGTTCTGATTTGCTGCATGAAACTCTTTAACAGCATGGCTGAAAAACAAGTCTGTCCTGCATCTGTCCTGATCCCCTTCCTCTGTAAGGGCCCTGGCTGCGGGAGTCTCCCTGTCTTCCAAGCCCCACCTGCCATCACATAGAGATGGCCTCGCCCTTCTCGTCCTGGGCTCACATCTGCTGTTTACAGTGCAGCAGAGGTGCAGGTGGTCATTAGAGAACCATACTTCTTACAGCTGCACCTGAAACAGAGAAGGCTGGCAGGTAGCAGGCTATGAAATCACTTTGTTACCATAGGAACAAATAAGATTTCTCTGTGTTTTTTTACTATGATGATTTCCAACAAGGAGCTGTATGGCAAGGCTGTGAGGGCAGGGGCTAAAAGGCTCTACTGCAACTCATTCACAGAGAAGCCATCACCAAAGGCTTGCCTTCAGTCTAGCCCACCCGATTGAGACATTACTGTGGGTGATAGCTTGCTATAGTCCTGTCTTAGCTGTTGGGTTTGCCACCTTCAATGTGGGCAGAAGCAGCAACACACCACTCCCCCAAGACTCACTGGGACACTGGACTATTTGATTGCAAACAGATTTCAACATCTCTTTACCCCTCCTTCATCCACATAAAACACATTCTCCTTCCTTTGGAGTAAACACTGTGGCCACCTCAGCTGCATCCAAGTTTGTTAACAAGCCCTCAGGGAATACCATTACCCTTGCTGCTTGGGAAATAAGCCTAGTCCTCACAGCAAAGGGAGTCAGAATGGGCCTCAGATTTTCCACTATGTACAGGGCTCCCAGGGACACTCACACCTCACTGGAACATCCAGGGTGCTGACTGGAAGGCTCAAGTTTTGCTGATTTATAATGATGGCCTGTTAAGCCCAAATTCACAGTCACAGAAGTCACCAGACTATAAAGAGAGAGAGGTTCTCACTTGAACCATGCTTTTAGGAAGTTTATCTTGATGTTTCCTCTGAGAGACAGGAGTAAGACTGAGCCAACACATAATAAACTGAGTAAGACTTTCATGTTGCCAGAAAGTGACATGGTTCAACAAACAGGCTGAGAAACAGTTGCAATTGCAGGTTACTCAGGAACTCAGGTAACTCTCACAGGCCAATGATGTTTGTGTGTGTTTCAGTCTTCTGTTGATGATCAACCACCAAATTCTGGTTATTACAGCCTGCAAAATCAGTCACTTTATCTCCATTCTTATATTAGTTCCCAAGTCTTTAATAAGGCAGACCCGGAATGCCTCTTTCTAGCTGGTCTCATAATCACTTTTCAGTATAATCAATTATGAATAGACAGATCTTGAAATATAATTTAAATGACAATAGCTATAATTCCTAAGGTGCTAAACAGGAGCTGGACACCTTAATGAGGGTTTTATAGTAATCATTGTACCGAATCTTAGTGAGATGAGCATTAGTCTTATAACAAGAAGAAAACCAAGGCTCAGGGGTTAAGCTTCCCAAGAGTAAAAGGCAAGTGGTGGAGCTGGGATTCAAAGAGGATTTATGAGACCTTGGAGCCCTTTTCTTAACTACCACTCTGTACAGCCTCACACAGTATGCTGTTTGTACACAAACCCATCAGTACTTTTCATCTACCCCAACCAATTTAAACTGCAGCTGGATTTTATATTCTGGGGAAGGCGATTTACCTCTCTGAACTTCTACAGTGTTCACAGTCTGTACTATACGATTCAGGAGGGAATTATACTCTCATATTGTTCAACATGTGTTTTACTGAAATCAGTCTCCCCACTAAGAGCATGATTTCTCCAAAAGCAGCAATTATGTGCTGAAGCCTTTCCCAAGCTTACCCGATAGGGTGCTGCTATGTCACAGAGTTCTGTGACTAACAGCTGTCATGCACGATAACTGCAGCCCTTACTGCATGCCAAGTGCGGGTCAAAGCCTCTCACATGCAGTAACCTTCTCAGTTCTCATAACAGCCCAGCAAGGCAGGTACAGTTATTACACCCATTTCACAGACAAGGAAAGTATGGGTATGAGACTTCAAATAAACTGCCCAAGGTCAGCCAGTTAGAAAGTAACAGGGCTGGGCTTCAGGCTCAGGAAGCTTGGCTCCAGGGTCCATCCTCAGCCATAATCACAATGCCCAGGTTGTTTGAAAATAAAATTATGTTAGGAAGAAGAGGAAGAATGAAATGGGGATAAGCTTTCCAATCAACAACCAATAGAAAGAACCTAGGAGAAAACAATGCAATCCTGTTTTGGAAACTACCCCCTAACGGAGCATCCCATTCTGTAGCTCTCTCCCAAAACACTCCTGCAGAAAAAGTACTTTTCTTCACAAGGGCTTCCTCAAAACCAACCTACAATGTCTTACAGGTGGAGAGTATTAGTTCCCACTGCCTCGGAATGAGCCATGGGGCCACCAGTCAGCCCTGAGACCCTCATCTACCCTGCCCCTGCCTCCACCTGTTCAGCGCCATGGTGACGGTGGCTCCCTGTTGCATCTCCTGAGAAGCTGCCACTGCGGCCTCTGCCAAGGACGCCACTGCCTGGGTGGCCTCTGATGCCTGCGTTGTCTGGATGGTCATCTCACCTCCCTGTAATGTGGCCCAGTTTTGTTCCACCTGAAGTAGAAAGGACAAGACAGTCAAAGGTCAGAGCCACAAAAGGGTTATGATTTTTTTTTTTTTGTCTTTTTGAGACAGGGTCTTGCTATGCAGTTCAGGCTGGCCTTGAGCTCACTTTGTAGCCCAGGCTGGTCTCAAACTTGCAGCGATCCTCCTGCCTCAGCTTCCCAAATGCTGGGATTACAGGTGTGCGCCACCATGCCCAGCAGGGTTATGATCTTAAAAACAGTGATTTTTATAATAAATTGCCATGCTTTTCATCAAATAAATATACACTTTTACATCAACACGACCTATGGTTCACAGACAGGGTTTTTAGTATGTTATTGTTTGTGTAAAAAAGGAGGGGTAGTAAAATATATATTTGAATTTGCTTATATTTGCATAAAGGAAATTCTGGGACACACACACACACAAACCCATTGAAAATACTTTCTTGGGGTTGGACGGCAGACAGAAAGTAAATTTTCCACTGTATACTTTTAATATATTATTGATTAAAAATTAAGGTTAAATTTTGAATAGACAATACATATAATTGTGCTTTTGCTGTAAAAAATAGGTATGTGAAGTAATGTATGTGTTAATTAGCTTGCTTTAGCCACCCCACAATGTATACATATTTCAAAACATTATGTTATACATGATAAATCAAACTGCACCAAAGGGAATAATGCCAGTACTCCAGACTCTGCCCCAAGGGTTTATTACTGTTACCCATTTTCTTGTATTTGCAGAGGTATTCTCTCTCGATGCAAATGCATTCACACACATGCACATGCCCTGTTTTCACCTTTCTGTTCCTTCCAATTTAGCAGTAAAAATGATAGCATAGTCTACCTATTTTTTATACTTTGCTTCCCCCCTGAGCAACACATCTCAGAAATGATTCCACTTTAGAACACAGAAAACTGTGTCATAATAATTGCTACAGAGCATTGCACTACATAGAAACACCGTGATTGACTTACCAGCCATCTTTTAACGGGCATTCAGATAGTTTTTAGTCTTTTGCTATTACCAACAATGCTGTGTGGAATATCCATACATACCACTTTGTATAGCACATGAGTCTAACTATTTCTGGATAAATGCCTAAAGGTAGAATTATAAATCAGTTATTTCGTATTTTGATTTCTGATGGAAACTGCTATACTCAGTAATGTTTCCCCTCCAGTGCAGAAGTGTAAAATGAGGGACTTACACATGTTGGGTAGGAGTTCTACAACTAAGCCACATCCCCAGCCCAGAGGCATTTTTTAAAATTTATCTATCTATCTATCTATCTATCTATCTATCTATCTATCTATCTATTTATCTATCTATCATCTATCTGTCCTTTTTTGAGAGGTCTCACTATGCAGTTCAGGCTGGCCTTGAGCTCACTTTGTAGCCTGGCAGAGGCATATACTTAATACTTTATAGGTATGTGTGTGTATATACATATAGCAAAAAATGCTTTCTTTTTAGTGGGTGAGGAATTATGAAGAAACCAAACTAAAAAACTAACCTTTCTGGTAACAGAGTAAATGAGAAGCCAGCTTGGTCATAGCTAGCATAGAGTTTCTCAACCTTGGTGCTATTAACATTTTGGGCCTGACCACTGTTGTGGGAGGCTGTCCTCTACATTACAGGGTAGCTACTAGATGCCATGGCACCCTAGTCATGATAATCAAAAATACCTCTAGATATTGCACCAGGTGTAGTGGCGCACGCCTGTAGTCCCAGCACTTGGAAGGCTGAGACAGGAAGATTGCTGTGAGGTCAAGGTTAGCCATAGTGAGTGCAAGCCCAGCTTGAACTTCAAAGCAAGACCCTGTCTCAAAAATCAAAAAACAAACAAAAACCCAAAAATATCTCTAGATATTGACAAATGTTCTTGCTGGCCCTAGGCTGAGAACCACTGATTTTTAGCACAATTCCTTGCAGGGAGAAATTTTTCACTTCTAGATACCCGTTGTTTAGCTACTTCAACCCATTCAGTTCAGTGAATATTGCCTGATTAATTATCTCCCCTCAAAAACAAAATGCAGTGAGGCAGCATAGGCAGTTTCTATTCAGATGTACGGAGTAATACATGTGCTTGGGTCTGATATCTTTCTGGACCTTAGGATATTAGTGGTGTTTCCTGGGGCTCTACTGTCCCTGCTTTACAATACTGGGCCCAGTGAGCGCTTACTTTGTATCTGCCTACTTCTGTGTCCCCAAGAAAGTGCCAAAAGCTCTGGGAGAGATATTTAAAATACCTCTTGCTTTGGTTCTATTAGCATCCTCAGATTATGATAATGCTTCTCAGAATGTTTCTCAGAAGCCTTCCAGAGAAAGAGACATTCTTTTGAGTTCCCTTAGTATGTGCCTTGGGTACTCTTAAGAACAGGATGCCAGCAGGTTTTCATGGCCCCTTGCTACAGAGGCAGAGGTTCTGAGAGCTACAAAGTGACTTAGTCAGGAACTCCCTAAACTCTTGATTCCCAAGATATGAATTCACTTCTCCAATGAGCTTTGTTGCTAACAATGCCACTTTGGACAGCAAGCTACACTACCAGTTTTTAGATGGTTACTGATTCCACTCAAAAACAAAAAACCAACAAGCAGGGGAATCTGCTAGTTCAAGGCCAGCCTCAGTTACATAGTGAGCTCAAGGCCAGCCTCAGTTACATAGTGAGCTCAAGGCCAGCCTAATCTACATAGCGAGACCCTGTCTCCAAGAACCTCCCCCAAAAAACCAAAACACAAACAAAACCAAAACCAGAAACAGCTGCTGACGCTGATAGCACCATCACATATGGCCACTGGCAGTCTTCCTCTTTTCTGACCCAGCTTTGCTTGTAGCTATCACATTACTGCTGTGTCCCCTGAGCTTGGTCCAGAGCAGTTCCCAAGTCCCCATACACCAGTGGCAAGAATTCAGCATAGGTACATTTCACCACAAATGCAATTATAACTGAAATTATTCAGAATGAGATTAATGGGATGATGGTAGACAGTGGGAAGAAAATTGGAAGAAACAGGAAGAGAAATATGCTTTTTTTGGTACCAGGAATCGAACTTGTGACCTCAGGCTTGCAAGGCAAGCACTTATGCCACTGAGCTACATCCCCAGCCCCAGGAAGAGAAATGTGGCAGGTGATAGATAAATTAGGTTCAGTTCTATCATCCACTTGGCATTTCCTATCCTGGAATCTCAGCATCTTGGCTGGGTTGCTTGAGTTCTTGTTGCTCTGAATTCCTATCTGTTGGGAGCTAGTGTATGGTTATCTATGTCACCATCCATGTCCCAGAAAAGGGGCCTCAGGGGCAGGAGTAGTAGTTGAAGATATCCCATTAGATTCTCTGTATTTCTGAGTGAGTCACTACAGAGGCCCTTCAAATTAGCTAGAGAGAGCACTATGGCCGTTCCCTGCTTTGTAACTCAGCACATGGAATGTGCCTCTGCCTTTGATAGAACACAGCTCCTATCCTTGTACCCTTTGCTTTGTGAGTTACTCTCGTCCCCTGAGCTCAGTGCTACCTGCCCCAGGAAGTGTTTCTGGAGACAACACCCCTTCCATGTAGTCCAAGACTAAAGTCTCTCTTCTCTGGGTCCCGCAGTGCCCTGGACTTGCTGCTAGGCCCTTAGCTCACTACCGTGCTTCACTGTAGGGTTTCTTTCCCCACCACTTGCCTGTGTGCTTCTTCCAGGCAAGGGCAGGCTTTATTGTCCTGTGTCTAAGTATTTATAGTGTCTGGCTCGGGGTACCATGACAGTTTGCTGTATGGATAGAACATATTCCTTTATTTACATTTCCTATGTGTTATTTAGCTTATATATATTTCAGCTAAACTGATATTTACATAGCTGGGCATGGTGGCACACGCCTGTAACCCCAGCACTTGGGAGGCTGAGGTAGGATTGTTGGGAGTTTGAAAGCAGCCTGGGCTACAAAGTGAGTTTAAGGTCAGCCTGAACTGTATCGTGAGACCCTGTCTCAAAAAGACCAAAAAAAAAAAAAAAAAGACATTCATTTAAAAAAATGCCCACCAAAATGACTTGTTATTTCAAAACTGTTACATGTGTGATAGTTCTGATTAAGGTTCTTGTCTCTAATGTGTTTATAGTTTGGTGTTTTATTTCTTCCAGTAAAATCACACAGCATTATCATCAGATATCACTCTATTTTGGTTTTTCTGGCACTCGTTGCACTTAATATCACCTGGTGGTCCTATCAGAGGACAGAATAAGTTTCTGTACTATCTGCATTTTAAAATGTCATAAAAATAAAAATTAATGAATTAATTTTGTCTTGTTGCCCATGCTGGTCTTGAACTTGTGAGCTCAAGTGATCCTCCCTCCTTAATACCACACACAGCCATGGTATATTTTAAAGTTAACATACATAATTTCATTCATTTGGCACTGGGAATTGAACTCACGACCTTGTGCTTGCCAGGCAGCCACAGTGCCACTGAGCTATATCCCCAGCCCTCCATATTTTTAAAAAACATCTTTCCTTGTTCAATGCTAAATGTCTATGCAATTTGTACTTATCCCTGATTAATTTTAAACTGCTTAAGACTGTAGAATTTTTTATTTCTTTCCACCTACTTAGGTTATTGCATACTTTTTGCATACTAGGGCCTCACATGATCCTTTTCATAGAAAAGGGTTAGATAAATAATCCCTTTTCTAGTGTATCATAAAAAATGCTATATTGCAAATATAAAAACTGTAAGTTCCTACTGGTTGGGTTTTGGTAACAGTGGTCCATGGATTTTAATGTCAGAATGCACACACATGGCATAATTCCCTAAACTATCATGGCATGGCGTTGAAAAGGTTTAAATAATAAAATGCTACCCACGTGAAGGCTACAACTTGGTCTTCTGGATTCTCAGTTCTCCCTCACCCATTCATCCAGGTATTTAAATAGATGGAGACAGGATGTTTTCTCTTACCTCTCCATCAGCCACAGCAGAGTAATTCACCTGTGCTACAGTGACTGTGGTTGGCAATTCTGAAGCATCAGCCAATGTGGCTACTGTTGCCCCCGTACCAACCTGAAGAGAATCATGGAAAGTGGTCAGTATCTATGGATGGGCCTCTGCCTTGCCTTACTCAGAAACTAAGATGCACTGAACAGCAAATTCAGCATAGATAGAGGTTAATAAACCTGGTGACGTGAAATGAGTTATTGAACACCAACACAAGTTTCAGGATTTTACTTCAATTAAACGAAACAATACTAAAGAGCCAGCCAACCAATTTCCTACTCTAACCCCCACCTGAACTTTACAGTTTCCTATCTGTCAATAAACTATTTCATCTCAGAAAAAGTAATTTATATTTTCTTTTCTGTGTTTGTTTGTTTATTTGAGACAGAGTCTCACTATGTATACCCTGCTGGCTCAAACTTGCAGCAATCCTGTCTCAGCCTTACAAGTACTGGGATTACGGGTGTTTACCACCATACTCAGCTATAAGAAGTAATTCAGAATATTCCCAGGAGCCAGGTGTGGTGGCATATGCCTGTAATCCCAGCACTCAGGAGGCTGAGACAGGAGGATCATTGTGAGTTCAAGACCAGCCTGGGCTACAAAGTGAGCTCAAGGCCAGCCTGACTGCACAGTGAGACCCTGTCTCAAAAAAGACAAAAACCAAAACAAAACAACAGAATATTCCCATGCCACTGACAGTGAAACAGTAAAAAGAAGCTTTTTAAAAGCACTTTGCAGCTGGGCATGGTGGTGCATGCCTATAATCCCAGCACTTGGGAGTCTGAGCCAGGAGGATTTCCACAAGTTCGAGGCCCATCTGGGCTACACTGTCAAGGCTAGCCTAAATTGTATAGGAGACCTTGTCTCAAAAAAAGCAACAAAAAAAAGTGTTTTGTTTTGGAAATGCCAGAAAAGCTGCTCATAGCTCTGAATTAAGTAAAATGCAAGCAATTTACAATATTGTTCAGGAGTCAATTTTAGGTAAGGAACCTAGGGAGCTGTAGGAAACCCATACAAGGGCTTCTCTATGTGAGGTGGGGACTCTGCTGATCAGCCCCCCAGAAACCATGAGGTTTACTCACCTGGATAAGTGAGACAGTGCCATCTGGGTTGCTAAAAGTTTGCACTACAGTCTGTGACGGGACGAGGTGGGCTATGCTGTGGGTGGTGGTGGCCTGTGTTTGTGTTTGCTGATCTTCAAAAGCGTACAAGAGATCTTCTCGTCCGTGCTGCTTATAGCAGTTTTTAACTATGGTCCGTAGTGCCTGGGTCCATGAAACCTGTCAACAAAAGACCGGAAAAGTACATTAGGCCTTAGTCCCACTATGGAGAAACTGGCTGCTTACTCGTCAAAGAAATTAAATCAAACATAGAGTAAACTCTCTCAAGATTATTTCCCACAGACTGACTCTGGCACTAAGAAACCAAGAACCAAGTATCGAAAAAGGATTCCCATTGGTTTCCTTCCTGATCAACATTTAGGTTAATTTTGGGGTTTTATACTCTATTCCAATCTGAGGTCAAACTTAAGTTTCTCACAAAGGAAGATTACCCTGGCCAAAAATTGTACATTATACTTCCAGTCAAAAACATGCAGAAAAAGTAAGGGATGTTATCTAGTTTAGTCTTTCTTTTCAAAGTTTTCCTGTTAGCAGACTCCCTTGGTAGACATCATACCTCCCTAATACCATATTTATATTTTTGGACAGTGATTGTTGCTAATCAGAAATAAAGATATTTCAAGTCTTGACATGATGAACACTTTCACTTGGAGTCCCTTTGGTTTTCACAAGAACTTATAAAATTAAAGCTGCTCCAAAAAGTAACTAGGAAGACAAAGTATAAATTCACAGGCTTATCCTGGTCTTCTGTCTATGGTGACAGAGTGATGCCAGGAAACGGCTGTAACTCAGAGAACAGTAAACTTCTTTGGAGGAAAAGTTGGACTGTTACACCAATATTTTTAGTCTTTCTAGCGTAAGAAGCAGGAATGACAAAAATTGAGGCAACTGATTCAGAATGCAAAAGCAATGGCCAATGCAGTCCAGAGGAACCTCACCCTCTGCTTCTGTTCTTCTGTGCGGACGTCACTCCGGACATTTGCCCAAGGGATGTCTTCAGGCCACCAGATGGGCTTGCAGCTCTCCTTCCCCCAGCCTGGTTTCCCCCGACCTGTAGAGTACTTGAGCATCTCTGGGATAAATGCCCGAAGCTGGGCCTAGAAGAGAAGAGGGTGACATTGGTATTTATGAAGTACTGATGAAGTACATGGGGGTGTTCATGTCCTCTACCAAATTCTAAGATTATGAAACAGAGCGTCTTTCTGCTGGGCCCCAGAGAACTCCCAATGTGACAGCTGAGAACCCACTGTCTTCCTCAGCTTACTAGAGCTCCACACATGATGGAGAGGTGTACATATGTTGTTACAGGGCCTCTTAAGCTACATGTTGTAGACTTGCTCCTGAAAGATCAAGAATATCTACCCCCAGGTTTGACTTCTGCCTTGTAAGGCACTACTGGCACTAGAGCTTACTTCCCTTCTATAGGTTCCACACATTAAAGGTGTCCAAGCAAGGTGTTTTCAACATTGCTATAGATGTGGTAACCAATGCAATTAGAGAAGAGTGGAATAAGAGGTGAGGAGCAGGTCACGTCATCATTAGTTATAGATGAAATGACTGTGTATCTGGCAAACCCCAGAGAATCACATGAAAAACTACTACAACAACTAGACAATTCAGTAAGAGGGATGATTATAGAATATATAAAAATACTTTGTTTTTTGAGACAGGGTCTTGCTATGTAGTTCAGATTGGTCTTGAACTCAATATGCAGCCTAGGCTAACCTCAAACTCACAGTGATCCTCCTACCTCAGCCCTCTGAATGCTGAGTTTACAGGTGTCCACCACTATACCCAGGCAAGTAACTTTTACTTAATAAAATGGGGGAAAACCCTTAATGTTCTTCTAGAAAGTTTCTAATAAGCTAGGCCATTGTCCATGAGTCTCACCTATAGATAGAGGTAAATTTCTATGATTTTAAGTGCATCATAGACTTCACTTAGATTATTTTACAAATCAAATCCAGATCAAATAGGTTTTAAATCACAGAGTCTACTGTCCTTCTTTATTTCCTGGCATAGCAACTTGCTCTGAGTATGTATGCCTGGGCCAGCTACTTTGCAGATATTCTTCATCACTGATAATAATTTTTCCAAGAAAAGCAGTTCATCAGGTTATAATTTTAGAACTCCTCCCAGACACTACTCTCATTTTAACCTGGTGGTCTGTAACACTACTGCATGGAGAAGCGGCATCCTGCATCCACCAAGGACAATGTGCTCTGCCTGTGCAGTGCGAAGCCCAGCTCTCAGAAGGCTAAAGCAGGAAGAGGGGCTGTTTTAGAAGGGGACAGACTCCAGGACCTGGCATGTGCTCCCTCCCGCTCCCTCCAGTTTATCTACCAGGAATACTTACAATAAAAAAATAAAAGGAACTCTTCATTCATGAAAGAAGGAACATAGCAACACTTTAATATTGAAGATCTTATCCAACTATTGGGTGTTCTTAAAAATTTTTTTTTTGGTACCGGGAATCTAACTCAGGACCTTGTGCTTGCCAGGCAGGTGCTGTGCCACTGAGCTATATCCCTAGGCCCCTTAAAATTCTTATAATAAATACTGAATATTATTTTACCTTAAGATGCAACAAATAGTTACATAAGAGGGAACCAGGAACCCAGATCAGTAATATTTACCTAATAAAGACAGGTCTGGTTGACAGAATTTACATTGACATCTGTGACTGCACCGCCTTAAGTCCCCTCTCGCAGACAGGCTCCTGCCTGGAGGACATGATATAATGCACTCCATATAGGTTGGCTCTCCTGCATCAAGCATCAGGCTAACAGAAATGTATCCATTTGCAAGCCTTGGCTGTCAGCAGGCTCATGAGGTCATTTTCCAGTTATTTTAAGAAAGTGCATCTCAAAGTCATTTCTTCCTTCTTGGAAGGTGTCTTTTTCTAGTCTCAGATTAGGGCCAGAAATGGGCTTATTATTCACAGACAATATTCCTACTTTTTTAGGGCTTTGCTATGTAGCCAAGGCCTTGAACTCATGACCTTCCTGCTTTAGCCTTCTGAGAGCTGGGATTATATGCACACATCATCATGCCCAGCTAGTAACCAAGTGAGCTCCTTCTATTAACATGAGCACAGGCTCTAGACTCACTTGATTGTGAATCTCAGCTCTCTTTAAATCTTAATTTTCTCATCTGCAAAACAGTAATTGTTGTAGTTTGGGGTTTACAAGGGGAAACAATACAGGAAACATAATTTATAAAACTGTTTTACAACAGTCATCCATAGAGTCATATACAAAAAGAGTGCAGGAAATCTGTCCACACACTAAAGACCAAAGAATCCAGCTGAGGGCCTGGATCCCATGGTAATGTCTTGCTTGAGTCCAGCTGAAGACCTAGACCCATAACAATGCCCCTCACAAGTCTAACCAGAGGCAAAGAGCCCTCGACAGTCTCAGGCAGGACTGTATCATGGACCTATGCTGAGAAGGCCCCAAGGTCAGAGGTGGAAGTTAGAAAGTCTGTACCAGTGGGATGAAGGATCTGTGCTAGCAGGCTGAGGGATCTGCCCTGCAGCCAGGAAGCGATGCTCAAAGTAAAGATCAGAGCGTCCCTGAAAAGTACCACTGCCATCCTCAGTGACAGTGAGGTCCGGAGCTCCTCCAACAGTTCAACAGCTGAGTTCCCATCAGGAAAGCCAATGCTACAAGTTTCTCTAGGAGACTGAGCTGTGCACCACCTTCCCCTCCAGAGCCAGGAAGCGATCGATGCTCAAATAAGGACCAGAGCTTCCCCAAAGTGAACCACAGCCATTCTCAGCGACAACAAGGTCCCGAGCTCCTTCAAGGATGAGAGCAGCCGAGTTCATCAGGAAAGTCAGCATGACAAGTTCCTCCAGGAAAACCAACAATGGTAATGGCAAACATGCAGGGTGAGTTAAGAGAATTACTGATAGCATTTATTGAATTATAGTTGCACTGAATTAGCAGCAGTTTTATTTTCACTTCAGTCATCAGCCATCTTTTCTCAACAACTCCTATAGCTGGCTTTTTGTCATAAAATTTGAAAGCTTAGCTTACATATACTCTTATAGGGACTATTTATCCCCCCACCTCCAAGCACTGAGGACTGAACCCAGAGCCTTTGCACTGAATTATATCCTCAGCCCTTTTTATATATTTTGTGATAGGGTCTTACTAAATTGTCCTGGCTGGGCTTGAAACCGTGATCCTCCCGCTTCAGCCTCTGAGTGCTGGAATTACAGACATGCACTATCACACCCACCTGGAACAATTATCACCTACATAGACACATCACAGCTAAGTGTCAATTACTAATTCAGATTTTATGAGTAAAACTAACTATTTTTTTTATGAAAAGTTGTAACAAGCTAGTCTCTTAATCTACTGAATAAAATATATAGCTATTCCAAAAGCAGAAGATTCAGTAACATAGCTCTAATTCAACATGGTGTAACCACTTGACAAAAAGGTAAGTGAGGCTTTATCTTTGTTTTTTCTTTATTTTTAAAAATGTATTTATTTTATGAACTCATGGCCTTTGCTCTGAGCTACATCCTCGGCCCCTCTGTGTTTTTAATTTTGAGACAGGGTCTTGCTGAACTGCTCAGACTGGGGTTTGAACTTACAATTCTTTGTTTCTGTCTCATTTCAACATGGTTGGGACTCTGGGCATGCACTACCATGTCCAGGTGAGCGTTTATCTTTAAATCAAGGAAATTAAGGAGCCTCCCATTCAAAAGAAATAGCTAATTTCTAGTAATGGTTCTCTGATACTGAAGATACTATAACATATACAAATATAGTCATCCTTAGTTTTTCAAGATGAACAAAGCAGAAAAATGCAGGGGCAGGAGAGGGATGAGTTCACATGAATCTGTGTACATAGGGTACATAAAATTTATGACAATGAAAAAGAACCAGGTATGGTGATAAATGCCTGTATACTAGCACTTGCGAAGCTGAGGCAAGAGGATCACTGCAAGCTCAGCCTGGGCTACATGAGTTCAAGACCTGAATTACATAGTGAGACTCTGTCTTATAAGTGAGTGACAGAGGGGCTGGGGATTTAGCTCAGTGGCACAGTGCCTGCCTGGCAAGAGCGACGTTGTGAGTTTGATTCCTGGTACTGGAAAAAACAACAACAACAAAAAAACAAAAACAAAAACAAAAATAAAAAATAAAAAATAAAAAATAAATGAGTGAGAGAGGGGCTGGGGATTTACCTCAGCTGGCATAGTGCCTGCCTGGCAAGCGCAAGGTCATGAGTTCGATTCCTGGTACTCGAAAAAAAAAAAAAGTGAGAGAAAAAAAAAATGAGTGCGAGGGGGAGGTGGGGATGGACAGAGGGACAGACAGACAGACAGACTGAAAATGAATAAGTATGAATGAGAAATAAAGAATGTTAGAACCAAGAAAGAACCCAACTGACCATATGTGCCAACTCCTTACACTGACGAAGCGCTTCCAATGTACAGGTAGTTAAGGTGATATAGTCTCTGGTTCTTGATCATTAAAAACATATAAGTGAGCCGGTGCTCGGGAAGCTGTATGGCAGGGAGCTCTGGCCTTTGGGCCAGACCCCAGCCGTGCAGGCGCCCGGGAGGCGGGGAACCAGCGCTCAAGGAAGCTGTGCGATGGGGACTTCTGGCCTCTGGGCCGGACCCCAGCCGCGCAGGTGCCTCGGAGGTGGGCAGCCGATGTCTGAGAAGCTGCGAGGCAGCGCACATTGGCGCTCACCAGCCATCAGACCAGCTGCTGCCACGCAGTTGAGAACTATCATGGCACAGAGAAGCAATGACACAATTGGCCCGCCATGCACCAGCTGCGAAGGTCCACTCAGGGACCTGTGTGAATCATCCCAACATGAAGAAACCCCTGGGAATACGTGCCACACAACGGGTTGCTCTTGCCCCTGCCGTTGAGAACCAGAAAGGTCCAGAGTCAGTGGAGGAGCAGCTGCTGAACAAGGACTCAGAGAACACGAGAATACAGACTATGCCCAAAGACTCAGAGGTGTAGTTGACCAGGGTCATGAGAGCCATTTGGAAGCTAGAAACCAGTAGGACCTTGCGCAATACCTGTGGAGACCCCCTGGAAGCCATTCTTACACTGACAGTACAGGCCGTGGTAGAGGAGCATGTGGAGCTCTGGAGAGGTCTGCATGGAGATTCCTGCTGCCTGTGCTCACGGTTGGGGACAGGACACTAAGTGGTTGCAGAGTCCCAGTGCGCTGGGAGGCTGGAGAGAAAAAGCTACAAAAAATGGCTTTCGCCCCAGATGGCTCACTTGAGATGTTAGTAAGGATTGCCTCCTCAGTATTCTATAGCTGTGACCAGGAGGAGGCCAAGGAGAGAAAACAAAGAGACGAAGAAAAAGCAGCTGTTTTTGCTGCAGCAACAAGACAAACAGACCCTAAGTCTGATTCTCAGGGCCCCAAGAAGAACTCGACAACCACATTCATCTGCTACCGCTATTAAAAGCCAGGCCACCTCAAGAGGAACTGCCCTAAGAATCTCCCTGGGCCATGCCCTGAATACAAAGGTGACCACTGGAGATTGGTCTGCCCGCTGATGTGGAGGCCCCAGAGCTCAGACCCATCCTACCAGTTAGTCTAACAGGAATGAGGGGGTCTGGGGCATACTCTGCCTTCTCCCTCTGGCCAGACAGTCATCTCCGTGGAGGAGCCCTGAGTAATCATGACCATAGAGGAAAAAGAAAACAGCCTGTTGCTAGACAAAGGTGCAAGTCTCTCGGTCCTTCTTTTCAATTCTGGCCTTCCTTCCAGCCATCACACCTCAGTGAAAGGAGTCACTGGTGAGGAGGTAATTTGCTATTTTTCACAACTGTTAGGCTTAACTACTTGTTAGATCCTTCTTGCGTATCTCTGTCTTCCTGAGAAACCACTTTGAAGATACCACCATATATTACAGCAGCCACTGATATTTTCCTACTAATCTGTCCATAACTCTGCAATGTTTGTATTGTTCCTATGCTATTTCGTAAATGGATGTATGTTTATTACTATGCGTTTCCTACAACAACCATTGAGAATAGTCAATGATTATTTAATTGGTCACTCATGTATAGCTCTATTTTCTTTAGAAACCACCTTGAAGATACCAAAGTATAGTACAACAACCATTGATAATAACCTACCACTTTTGTCTGTAGTTCACTATTATTTGTCTATTTGTTTTCCTGAGAAACTATCTTGTAGATAACAATATGTAAAACAACAACCATTGATAACTTCCTACCACTTTGTCTGTAATTCGGTAAGCCTCCCTATTACTATGTTATCCTTCTTTTACTCTTTAAAATAAAAAAAAACTCAAGCTATTAATAATTAAAACTGTCAGACAATGTTACTCAAGTGTAACCATGAGAAAGGACAGTACAGTAAATGCATCAAACTTTTCAATGTTTTTAGAACTCTCTGGATGAGAAATGTTTCAAACACTCAGGAAGAAGATCCTAGGGCTAACATGAGAGGCTGGAGAAACAGAAGTAATATAGTGGGGAGGGAACCTCCTCGGGGAAAATCCAACAAGTTAAAAAATGGAACTGGAGTGAAATTAGCTGCTGGTGAGCAAGTTCTAGTTCACAGGCAAATCTTAACTTTTCAAAATGCCAGTTCCCAAGTACACAAAGTTTGACATATGAAAAGAAGAGTTAAAGGAATTTTTTTCCAGTAGAAATTCATTTCTCAAGTCTATACATTTTGTGGGTAGTTTTTTTTTTTTTTTTTTAAACTTTTAAATGCACAGTGACAATCTGACTTCATTGAAAATGATAATTTCTAACAGAGGAGTTTTATAAGGTCTCATATAAATACTGCTAAGGCCAAAGAAACTATTAACGGGGAAATTAGCTATCTGGAAGAGAAAGTGTTAAGTGACTCCTTTCTAGAATTCAGTATTGTGTCCTCATTACCACTTGGACTAATTACTGGTCCTAGAGAGTTTTGGAAACCAAAGCTTCTCAATATGCTTGTTAAGGAAGGTTTGTCTTTAGTCCACAGGGAGATAATCAACAGGATCAGCAAAGGTAAAGCCTAACCTCTCAGGCTCTCTTTTAATTGGGCTACAATAAGCTTTCCTGGCTGCTCTCATTCTGATTTAGGGCTGTGTGTGGGACTAAATTGCCTCAGCTTGGTCAGTAAGCCCATCCCAAACTAGTGGAGTAGAAAATACTACTTTCCCAGCACACAATCAGCAAAGAAAAGGACATCAACTTTATGTCACTGGCAATCAAAGTTAAAGATTATGTGGAAATCATAAATAGTTTTAAAGTAAAAGATCTTCTAAAACTCTAAAAACCCTAATACAGGCGCCCAGGGTATAGCTCAGTGGTAGAGCACTTGCCTACCATGTGCAAGGCCCTGGGTTTGATTCCCAGCACCGTAAATGCACCCACATACAAAAGACCTTCTCTAACCAAAATGAAAAATAATTCTTACTATGCTAGATATCTAACACTTAATTCTTTGCTGTCCAACAATTTGTTATCCTTAAACATTTCTGAACACTCCTCTCATTCTCCTTATTTTTGGTTTGCACGTATTTGAGTTCAGGGATTCTGAGGTACCTGATATCCATTTAGGCTCAATTACCATGTAAAGGACTTTCAAATCAAACATCTCCCAATTCCACTGACCCTGAAGAGGTCAGAGAAGGATGAAGTCAGGCCCCAACCATCTCTGTGTTATGTACCCACAGATTCAACCAATCACGGAGCAAACATACTCAGGAAAAAAATTTCATCTGTATTAAATATATGTACAAACTTTCTTGTCATGGCTACCTAAATAATACAGTCTAGCAGCAACTTACATAGTATTTACACAGCAATTACAGCATTAAGCATTATTAAGTAATGTAGAGATGATTTACAGCAGATGATACTATGTGTGTAGATTTTATGCAAATACTATGGCATTTTATATAAGAAACTTAACACCTTCTCGCTGGCTTGAACCACCAGTGGTAGGTGCATGACTATCCTATCAGGTGGCTTGTACCACCCAATGGGACTGTATGATGCTGCCGGATGGGACAGCTATGCATATACCACCGGTGGTTCAGAGTCTCTCAGCAGCAAGACATATGAATTATGGCTTCAGTGTGAGTATGTTAAATAGCTATAGATTTGGGGATCTGCAGAAGATCATGGAACAAATCCTTCAGAGATACTGAGAGGCAACTCTATAATACATTTAAAGAGGAAGCAGTACAAATCAAACCATGAGAAAGGTTAAGTTTTCTATAGCCTACAGGAAACAGGAATGTGGCAGGGAAGGAA
Organism: Chinchilla lanigera; assembly: GCF_000276665.1. Taxonomy (NCBI): domain Eukaryota; kingdom Metazoa; phylum Chordata; class Mammalia; order Rodentia; family Chinchillidae; genus Chinchilla; species Chinchilla lanigera. The sequence continues at coordinate 10,419,122 of NW_004955479.1, read as the reverse complement.
AACTGGAAAATTTTCAGACTATGGTACTGTTAACTTAATTTAAACTTATGTACTTTCCGGTTAACAAACCAAGTTAAGTTCAAATAGGTATCTAAAGGGCATTAGAGAGCAAAAGCAAAGTGATTTCTCTGCTCACTCTCTGGACTTACCTGTACCATTAACCTCTGTTCAAAGAGATGATGAAGGTGGCCATCCTACCAGAAGCACCGTTCCCTGCAACTGCCAACAGAAACACTGCCTTCTCTCAATCTCATTTCTCCCCAAAACACATTCCCACTGGAAATGTGGGATGAGAAAGTGTGGGAAGAAAGTTAAGCACAAATTAGAGGGAGTGAATTCAGGGCCAGCCAATGAAGACCCTTGCTTGGTGTTGATGGAGTCTCACAATGTTGTCCACACCGGTCCTCTGTGTCTGTAACTGGAAAGTCTCATTTAGAGACTTCTTCAGACCTGTCTCAGGCCACAAGTCTGCTTCTTTTCTTTGCACTCCACCAGCCTATCAAAGTGCCACCTTCTGAGTAATCAAAATGCTTTTAAAGCCCTACTGTCTTTGTGCAGGAGTCTCAGATTGGTCAGTTTTGGTTAGCTTATCCTAGCAGTACTCTTTTGTACAAACTGTCCATTGCACAGATGAAGGCAAAGGCCTCTGTGCTGTCCACCCTCCCCTTGTCAGTCCTCTGTTCAGAGCAGGAGCCTGACAAACATTCTTCCTTATTGGCCAAAGTCTATGTATTTACATGAATATATGCTAGAAAGGCACTGTTGTGTGTGATTAAAGAGAAATAAAACCACTATTATATTGTACATATTTTACAACTTGCCTTTTCTGTTCAACATTTCATACCACAGAGACTTCACATGGTAGCACAACTATAATAATCACCTTTTGTCTAACAGTTGCCTAGTACCTATGGTAAAGGTTTTTCCATTTTAATATTCCCCTACTAGTAAACATTTATGCTGTTTATAGTCCTTTGTGCTTACAAACAGTGCCTGTACATCCTTCTTTATGCTCAAGAGGATTTACTGCTTAAATAGGGGGCATGTGCATTCAACATTTCAACAGATACTACTAAGCTGTCCTCCAGAAAGACAGCCAATCTCACTCTCACCAACAGCATAGGGTAATACCTGTTTTTTCACATACCTCCCTTTTGTAAAAATTACTGAGCTTTCTTAGTTTGGCATTTGATATGGGAAAACAGTTTCTTATTTCAATTTCCATTAATAGTGAGCCAAGAATATATCTTTATTTGTTTTTTTCCTTGCTGTAAACTGGTTATAATGTTTTACTTATTTTTCCAATTATCTTTCTCACTAATTTGAAGGAGAATTAATATTAGTATGTTTTAGATATTAATTCATTGTCATGCATATAAGCTGCAAATATTTCTCAAATATTCTTATTCATTAATATTCCTGGATATACTCTAATTTCTCTGTTTAAAATATTCTATTTCTCTTTGTTTTTTTTGAGACAGAGTCTTGCTATGTAAATTCCAGGCTGGCCTTGAATTCACAATGTAGTCTGGGGTAGCCTCAAATTCACAGTGATCCTCCTGCCTCAGTCTCCTAAGTGCTGAGATTACAGGCATGTGCCACTACACTCAGCCAAAATATTGTATTTCTTGCGGGGCATGTGGCTCAGTGAAAAGCTACTTGCCTAAAATGTATGAAGCCCTGGGTTTGATCACCAGTACCAGAAAATAATATAAGATAAAATAAAATATTCTATTTCTAACTCAATGCATCCTGTACTGTTACACATTACCTATACATTATTTTAATCTTATCATGGCTACCTAATGGATTTTTTTTTTTTTTTAACTAATGGATTACAAAATGTGGCATGGCACTGTGTACAAAAACACTTTCTGATCATTTCAGAGAGTAAGAAAAGCTGCTTTGCACTTAGATTTTGACACTGGAGTATGAAAAGGTGGTTTGGAATTGTTATCTACAGCACCAGATAACACAGATCCTGGGAATCTAATCACCACAGTGCCCTGGATCCCATCCTCATAGGCTCACACTTACCTGGTCCCATCACTAGAACTTTAAACTCCCAAGTCATTCTACTGTGCGACCAACTTTAAGGACAACTGAACTCAATCACTCTAAAGTTTTAATTAAAACGTTAATTTCCCATGTCTACCCCTCAGCCCCTGCTAATCTCTATTCTACTTTCTGTCTCTATGATTTGCCCATTCTAGATACCTCATATAAGTGGAATCACATGTATTTCCCTGTGTGTCTTGTTTATTTTATTTAGCATAACATTTTCTGCTCTTCAAGTAGAAGAGGCCAGGCTTATGCTTTTTCAAAACAACAAAATCCTCAAAGAATGAAAACTGCTAACTGACTGTTTTCTATGTAAAGCAGGGCAAGCCTCACGAACAGCTTCCTCTTAATGAAGCAATCGCTGCGCTGAATGTTTCTGAAGGCTCCCCACAAAGTGGTCAGGAATTACTATCCCATTGCATCAGCACACCAAGGGACTCGTAAAGCAACAGACTGCCCCAGTGAGAGTATGAGAACAGCAAGTTCAAGAGGGCACAGGGAAGGGATAAGGATAGAGGAGTATATTTTAGCCAGTAGCACCAGGCAGGTCTTTCCAGAGATGATTCTTCTATAATTGTTGCTTGGATCTTTTAAAACACAGATCCCAGCAAGATTTACAACCTCCAAGAACAAGAAATCCTAGAGAACTCCAGGGTGGTAAAAAGCAGACTGATTTTTCCAGGAGCAATATCATATTATTGTAAGGCTCCTCAAGAAACAATGTGGTTCCTTCAACTCAGTGTATTGGAGGGTCGGTGCTAGGGGCCATCGACTGGAAAGGCAGAGCGCAGGGTCCCTCACACTACCGATGCACTATCCGCTTCTGAGACCCCAGGGCCTCCCACACTGACTTAGCCCACCATGCAGCCCAGTATGGAGCATTCCAGAAAACTCTGTTAGCCGGATTTTCAAAATCTCTGAAAAAGGTGACCTCACTGTTTCCTTGTAAATTCTGAGGTTACAGAACTTATCATAAATAATAATTTCTGCTGGTAAGCTTTATCTCCACCTCTTCCAGTTTTAGGGTGGGCTGAAAGATGGGGGATATAGGTAGAGTTCTAGCCCTTTTTTTTTATGTTTTGTATTTTTAGTTTTTTACCTTTCCTTTTCCTTTTTCTTTTATTTTTTTTAAAGAGACAGGGTCTCGCTATGTAGTCCAGACTGGCCTTGAACTTGCTGTGATCCTCTTGCTTCTGCCTCCCAAGTATTGGGACTACCGGAGTGCACCACCATGCCCAGCTCTAGCCACTATTCTTAAAGAGGCCTAAAGTTCTCATTTTAATGCTAGAAGTACTATGAAGCAGCAATGGTGAAACCTTTCAGGGCTTTCCATGACACACACGTCACAGATTAATACCACTGCTAAAGAGCTATGTGGTCTTTTACTTTTTGAGCCATGGAAAATGAGGTTATCAGAATCAGGATATATTTAGCACAGTCAAAACTGAAGCTTTTCAATTAAGCATCTTACTTACAAATAAGGAATTATATTTCCGCAAAACGAAAAACACAAAGCAGAAAAGACAAAAACCAAAGCCAGATAAAACAACCAAAAAAATCCTACAGAGGTGCCTCTTTGTGAATAGGGCAGTTAGTTCTGACAGATTACTCTGTTCTGTTCAGATACTCTGTTCTGTGTAATTTGTGTCTACGTAAGAGATGTTGGGGTGCACACCTGTAATACCAGCACTCTGGGAGGCTGAGGCAGGAGAGCCATCAAGTTTAAGCTCACCACGGACAGTTAGCTACTTAGCAATACCCTGTTCAAAAATAAAAAAAAGTGAGGTGATATAGCTCAATATAAAGGTTGTGGTTTCAATCCCTATTATTGCAGGGGGGAAAAAAAATTCAAGATTAGTCTAGTCTAGCCTTGAATTATATATCCTAGGCTGGTCTCAAACTCAAATCTTCTTGCCTCAGCCTCCCAAATGCTGAAATTACAGTTGTACCACCACACCCTGCTTAGCTTTACACTTACAAAATATAGTACTACTTCATATGAAGTTGCTGCTTCAGACCTAATAAGGAAGAAGAGCGTCCCCTCATGAACAGCAACATCAGTGTCTATACTGAGTGAACACCTGCCCAAGGCACTGGCACTGATTTTGTGAAGTGATTTTGCTTTGATCCTTAGGTCATTTACTGACCAGAATCCATTGTTTAGATGATGAGTGGTTTCAGGTGCTGGGCAGCTGTCTTGCACAGGAGTAAAAAGTAAAAACTAAGTCCTAGCTCTCAATTCTATTGGCAGTACAGATCACAAACAAGTATAGAAGTTAATAGATGAGATCATTTCAGGTAGTGGTAAGTGCTATCCAGACAATAATACCAAGATTGTATTAATTAGTGAGCTGGGGGAGGAGAAAGCTTCAGAAGATGGGAGAATCAAGCAAGGCTTGAATTGGGGATGGTGGCACGTACCTGTGAGCCCATGTACTCAGGAGGCTGAAGCAGGAGGCTCAAGGCCAGCCTGGCATACATAGTAAGCCAAACCAAGCCAGGCCAAGCCAAAGAGCTGTCTCAGGGACTTTGCATTAGATACAGTCAGTCACACCAAGATCCAAGAGAACAATGTTTTGGGCAAAGGGAAGAGCAAAAGTAGAAGCATAGAGTTGGGGGTGTTTGAGAAAGAGACCATCCCTGTAGCTCAGTGACTGAGTCAGGAGGAGAGATGAGTGTGGAAGAGGCCAGGTTATCTGCTTTATTTTGTTTTTTGAGGCAGTCTCTGTTTAGGCTGACCTGAAACTCATGGCGATCCTCCTGCCCCAGCCTCCCGAGTACTGCAATTACAGGCATGCACCACTGTGCCTAGCGGGAAGAGGCCAGATTATCCAGGGCATCCAAGGTTTGGGATCTGATTGTAGAAACAGTGGGATGCCATTAGAGGGCCAAGACCTTTTTGAAGAATCTTTATGCTGGCCACATAGAGAGTGGCCTGCAGCAGAGCACAGGGGTGCAGGGAGGGTTGGCACTGAAACAGCACTAGGAGTGGTATTAAGGCTGGGGTGCACGTGCTGACAGAGCTGAGAAAAACAGGCAGCTTCAGGTGAAGGGGGCAGGGGCAGAAATAGGGATCACTCCCGTTCTGGAACTTGAGCAACCAGAGGGATGGTGGTGGCATCAAGTGACACGGGGAACAAAAGGGAAGGAACAGAGTGGGAATGGAGTGGGGACAACCAAAGGTCCCGTTCAGAGTGTTCTGGCTACTGGACATTTCAGTGGTTCAAAGCTGGGTGCAATGGCACATAGAACAGGAAGCCCACAAATGAAACCACTTAGAGAAGAATGCAGGACAGAGCAGACCGCTAAGGCCTGGGCTTGGAGACACACCAACAGTGATGAGGTGAAATGAGCAAGGGGAATGATAAAAAAAACGCTGAGAAGCAGCAGCCAGTAAGGTAGAAGGATGTCCAGGAGCATGGAGTCATGGAGACTGAAAAAGAGGAATGTATGAAACCAGGTGTGGTGGTGCACACCTGTAATCCCAGCACACAGGAGGCTGAGGCAAGAGGACTGCTGTGAGTTGAGGCCAGCCAGGGCTACATACTATGTTCAAGGCTAACTTGAACTACATAGTGAGACCCTATCTCAAAAGACAAAAAACAACAACAAAAAATACAAATAAGTTTTAAGAAGGAAGGAGTAATTGACTGAGTTAAATACTGTTAAAAAGCCCAATAATAATAAGGAAAGAAAACTGACAACTAAATTTAGCAAGACAGAAGTACACTAACAAAGAAGTGAGATGGAAAATATGTTATAAAAATATTGATTTTGACCAGGCTGTTACTTAAACATAAAAGGGACAACCTCAGCAAAATCACTGAGGCCCATGATTACCAGGCTAAGCACATTCTGACGTTCCTTCTCAGATGAGGAGGGCGGCACTGAGGGATTCAGGATGGCGTCCTTCTGAGCTCTGCGTCCTTATTCCCCAGGGAACAGCATCACTTGGCAATAGTGTGATGGTATCCAGAATTTACATGGAAGAGTAGCAGCTCAGCCCAAGAGACCAAAACCTGCCCCACCTGACTGTGACTCGCTGTCACATTCTCCTATTCAGATCAACCCCAAGCTCCAAGTTTTTTGCTCCAACTCAAAGGCCCCGTGAGAGGAAAGAATGGACAGTGAAGGAGGAGCCCCATGCACACCCTCGGGTGGGAGTGCCTGTCTAGCGCCGCCCTCCCTTCTCCAGGACTGCTGCCTCAGGCCACCCTCCAATCTGCATCTCCTCCCTGTCACATCACTGCGTACAAGGCTAGGAAAGTGAGCCTCTGGCCTCTGGCCTCTGCGTCTGCGCCTGGCTTCCCGCCCCTTACCTGGGTCATTTTGTCCACAGAGACCGGAATCCCATCGATGGTGAGAGGCGGCAGCTCAGAATTAACCTCCTGTGGCGCAGGGGCGTGTTCTGCCAGTGCCGACTCCAAGTCTTCCAGGATCATGCTCTTGTACTTTCGCACCTGCAGGGAATTAAGGGCAGAAGTAAACAAGCTGCCCAACTACCAGGGTGGACTAGTGCTAGGCAACAGCAGGGTGGGTGGGGCAGGCTTTCCTGAGCCACTGCAGAGCCCTGAGAGCAAACACTCCTGCAACTCGCTGGCCCCGAAGACATTGCACTGAACAGAATTAATGATGATGGAATTACAGGGACCAACAGCAGAAAGAGGTGGCGGGGCAAGTTTTATGGAAACATTGTTCCCCCGTTAAACTCACACTGCCTCAGGCAACAGGAGGCCGTCACCTGCTCAGGATGCACCAGGAATGGCAATCATTATTCTGCATGTCCCAGGCCAGGTGATAAACATCTGGCTGTGGCAGTTAATTGCCAAAATCATTTTCAAGATCCCTTCGGACTTTTCTGTAAAATTCTAAGTAACCTGTCTGAAAGTGCTGCTACTTTTCCACAGACAAGACCACCAGACAGGTGAGAGGCACTTGCACAAGAGGCTGAATTGAGAAGAATCAAAATTGAAAGCCAGAGGTGTTTACTGTAGCTGAGCATCAGAAGTGTGCTCCCAGCAAGGCCTGGGGCCAGAGAACCCACAGGTCACATCCCGCTCCCTCTGGTCCTCTCTGGCCACACACGGGAACTTCAAAGCAGCGAGGCTTCTGCAGTACTTGCTCATGTCCAAACCAACTCTTGCAACAAGAGTGAATGTCCAGAAAGAGAGCCCTGCAGCTGTGGCACAGGATGGCCCAGGTTCCGAGGAGCAGGATGGCGGGCAGACGCCGGGCCCTGCAACCACCCATAGCCGGCTCACTCTCTTGGAAGAGTACACAAGGTGCACAGGACACCTCACAGGGTAATAAGAAAGCCACATAATTATGGAAATGTGACAAAAAATGGCCTTCAGGATTCAGGCATCAGCTCCCATTAAAAAGGGAAGAGAAGAGAAGGTTTGCCCAGAAGTTCTGGCACTGTTCGAGGCCTGCGTGTTCTGCTAAATGGACTGGACTCTCAGTCAAGACACAGTTCCTTATTAGGACTCATCCTGAAGACCATATAAGATTCCCACATTTTACCCTAAGCATCTGGAAAAGTCAATATTGTTGGCTTGGTGATACAACTTTTCAGTTAAAGAATCCTCCCAATAGGTCCATAACTTAAGAGGGTGAAGGAAAAATTGCACAAACTAAATACCCATTATCACTCTATCCTGTTTCTAAATATAAAACTGTCAGTACTCTGCCAGCAGGGTGTGGTGGCTTATGCCTATAATCCCAACTACTTGAGAGGCAGAGGCAGGAGGGCTGCAAGCTTAAGGCCTACCCTGGCAACTTAATGAGACTCTGCCTCATATAAATGAATTAATAAAATAAAATTTTAAATAGGGCTGGGGGTGTGTCTTTGTGGCCAAATACTTGCCTAGCATGCACAAGACTCTGGGTTCAATCCCCAGCACCAAAAAAAGAGAAAGAAAGAATTATGTTTATTTTTGTTTGTTTGTTGTTGTTCTGAGGCAGAGTCTTATTGTGTATCATAGGCTGGCCTTGAACTTGCTTATATAGCCCAGGCTAGGCTTGAACTCACGGGGGATCCTCCTGCCTCAGCCTCCTGAGTGCTGGGATTAAAGGCATGCACCACCACACCTGGCAGAACCATGTTTATTGTAACATCATTGGTACTGCTATAATTGCAAGTCTACAGGGTTACATTTTTTGTTTTCTACATTTCTCTATTCTATGTAGAACTTTTATGCTACCAACCCATAGAAATGACTGGCTTTTTTGTTTTTTTTTGGGTACCGGGAATCAAACACAGTATCTTGCACTTGCCAGGCAGGCACTGTACTGCTGAGTTATATCCCTGGCAAAATGACTGACACTTTAAGTTTGGGTTTGGTCTTTGAACTTATTAGGATAGCATGTTAAATCCTTATCGTGGGTGTGGGCCCATAGTAAAAATGAATGATAAGAGTATAAAACATATCTCATGTGCTAGTAATGTCTAACACTCAAAGATGAGCACTCATAAATTTATTAGAATTACACTAGCTAGTTTCAAACAATTTCAGCCATTTTTATGAATCAGTATAATTCTAAAAGTTCACCTCCTGGTGTCTTGCTAAACTTATCCATGCTACATAATTCTTTAAAAATATTTTGATTTTTAATAAAAATGTTTCAGAATAATTCGCAACCAAACAACTTCAGGGCTGACCCTGGATGGCACTGCTCTCTAAACTAAGTAACTTTCCACAGTCACAAAGCTAGTGTTTCAACACTCCAATCTCTCAGCTCTGAGATGTGTTTCCTCCCACCTTGACTGTCTTGTGAAACGTCTGGGGGTATGGCTGTCACTCCCGCACATGTGACCAGGGCTCAGCCCTGGACACACACATCCACCCTTGCCTTTCAGCCAGTAATCACTCGGCACCATCTGAGAAAGGAACGTGAGCGCTGCCTGCTGTGTGATATCCTCCCAGCAGCAATTTCTGCTAAGACCAAGAAGCAACAACATCAGACTTGTGGTAGGCTGGGAAAACAAAACCCCAAGAGATTTTTAAAGAACTATAGAAATACCCATGCTCTTGGTGGCAAGAATACAGTATTACACGAAAAACCATTGACAACTGACTGAAACAAGAAATTAAAAGACATGGATTGGATGTGAAGAAGTTTCAGGAATATCTTATTTCCCTTAAAGTTTCCTTTTTATGTTTAAATAGAAGTGATACACTTATTGGAAGAGTACACAATAAATAACAACTAAGTGTACAATAAAAATCCTAGGTGATAAGCAGTGTGTCAGAGTTCATCAATATTTTTTCTGTCTTTGTAGTATAAAAACGCTGGTGCATCTTACAGGTGATATCACACACAGGACAAAATACAAGTTCCTCTGTGTTTCAACTTCTGCCTTCTATTCCCATATCAGAGTTAGGCCTTTGTCACTTCACACCTATACTATGTCAATGAACTGGTTTCACCATTAAAGTAAAAACCATTGAAAATCAAAGCCAGCTGCCAATCTCTCTTCCCCCAGTTCACCCTATACACTAACGCCATTTGAAGTTTTAGAAACACTTGTCATCATCAAATACCATTTACTGAGCACTTACTATGCCCCAAGCACCACTGTATATATTGTCTTAATCCTTATACCACTGCGTGTGTGCATGTGTTACTGAGGACTGAACCCAAGGCTTTCACAATGAGCTAACCCAGACTTTTTAAATTTTTATTTTGAGACAAGGTCTTGCTAAACTGCCCAGGCTGGGCTCAAATTTGAGATCCTCCTGTCTCAGTCTCTTAAGTAGCCTCATAATTCCACAAGAAAAATACTATTATGCCCACTTTGCAGATAAGAAAATTGAGGCTTAAAAAACTTAAGTAATTTCCCCCATAACATAAAGCTGGTAAGATATATAGCTGCAAAGCAATGTAATTTTTATCTAGCTCTAAAGTGCAAATGTTCTACTTTATTCTCATCTCTCTTTCTCAAAAAACTGTTTCCATTTTTTACAGGATGAAGTATCAGCTTCTCAGCCCAGCATTTCAACATCTACAATCACTGTCCACTTTTCTCATACTCCTCTGCCATCAGATACAGCTGGGTCTGTCCCCCCTTGGGGACACCTGAATGGCACCATCTTGGGTTCCTGTTACAGTAGCCCACCTTATCGATGGTTTCAGTTACCCACAACCAAGCATGGCCCAAAAACATTAACATTTGCCTGCATTCTTTCAAGAGAGAAACCACACTATCATAATTTTATTATGACCTATTGTAATTATTCTATTCTTAGCTAGTGTTAATCTCCTACTCTAACGTACAAAGTAAGCTTTGCCATGGGTGTGCACAAGTAGGAGAGGACACAGTATACAGAGCTCAGTGCTGCCCTTGGCTTCAGGCATCCCCGGCGGGCCTAGCACGCATCCCCGGGGATTGGGGATCAATGCATAACCACAGAGCCTCCTGGGCGCTGCTCCCTTACCTCTTGCTTTAGCTGGCCAAGCCTCCTCCTTCACCCTTGTGTACTTAACAAGTTCTTTTCTGAGTCTTCAATTCTGCTGCTTCTCCAAATAGCATCCATATTTTAAGGTCTAACTAAATTTCCACCATTTCTGAAAAACCTTCAGCTCCTGCCATATTCTCCGTGAAATTCCCAGTCTAAATGGTGATGTGTCACATATGCTGCTCCCAGAGCACATCGCTGAAACCACATGTGGGACTGCTAACACACGGACCAGGTCTTTTGTTTATGTTTTTAATATACATCGTGAAATACTTCACATATTCAGACATGTACAGTACTTTCACAAACATTCTCACATTTACCAGAGATGGAAGGTGTTTACAGAAGTCATTAGGATTCTGGGCACACAATTTGCTTGTATAAAATTCAGAAACTGGCTGGTATAACTAGAGCATTGGGCCTTTATTTAGGCTACAAAATCAGTCCCACACAGGACTCCACATTTCTTCCATATTTCTGGTGCTTTTCTGGATACAAGAGGGGTTTTCAGGAAGATCCCATAAAAGAATTTTTAAAAGTTTATAGGTCTGTGTGATGGCACGTGCCTGTAATCCCAGTACTTGGGAGGCCGAGACAGGAAGATTACTGTGAATTGGAGGCCAGCCTGGGTTATAATGTGGGTTCAAGGCCAGCCTGAACTACACAGTGAAACCCTGTCTCATAAAAAAAAAAAAAGTTTATAGTTGGGCATGGTGGTGATGCATTCCTGTAATCCTAGCACTCTAGGAGCCTGAGTTAGGAGGACCATGAGTTTGAACCCAGTCTGGTCAACTTAAGAGATTTAGCAAGACTCTTCCTCAGAAGTAAAAAATTTAAAAAGGGCTGAGGATGTAGCCCACTGCACAGGCCCTGGGTTTATCCCTAATAGGGGGGGAAAGATCCCTCAACTAGCTCCTCTGAGATGAACAATATATTGTGGCCCTGGGTATAGAACTAAGAGCTGCCCTAGGACAGAGCTGGGCTCAGACCTGTGATTCTACAGCACATGTGGCTCTGAGCCAGGCCGCAGGCTGTGGCCCATGAAGTCATGCTGGCCTGGTCCTAGTCTCTCTCCAGCCCCAGTGCCAGCCTCCTTTCCCTCTCCTGTCTCAGTCCAGGTCTCTACTATCCACCCTATGCCCCTGGGTCCCTAGTTTTGAATCTTGAAACTTCCGAAAGATTAAGATGGGCTTTTTAATCTTATACATTGTATTCAACAATGTTAAATATTTGTTAAGGGGCTGGGGATTTAGCTCAGCGGCAAAGCACCTGCCTGGCAAGCGCAAGGTCATGAGTTCGGTTTCCGGTACTGGAGAAAAACTAAAAAAACAAAAAAAACAAAAAATATTTGTTAAATAAGTAAATACATGAGTTGCTGGGTGTGGTGGCGCACGCCTGTAATCCCAGCACTCAGGAGGCTGAGGCAGGAGGATCCTTGCGGGTTCGAGACCAGCCTGGGCTACAAAGTGAGCTCAAGGCCAGCCTGAAATGCATAGAGAGACCCTGTCTCAAAAAGACCAAAAAACAACAACAAAACAACAACAACAAAAAACAGCAAAAAAAAAAGCCCATGAGCAATCAGGCTTGTACTGGTTTGAAAACAGGTTTCACATTTAATGTAAACGAAGCCATTTTTTTTAAAGCTATACAAGTGAAGGATGCAGTTCTCTCATGTACTGGGAAGAGCAAATGCAACACAGGCAGAAAGATGACTTACAAAAAAGCTGTAACAACTCCAGAGATACCTTCTGCTTCTGTTACCAAGTGACCGTGCATGTAAAACTGGCATCATTGCCTGGCCCTATCCACACGCTATAGGTCACTGGCTCTGAGGAGAGATCTACCTTTATAATGCCCCTGGTTCTTCTTGGGAAATTCTCTGTTCTTCAAGAACGTAACTCCAGGCTTATTCCTACAAAGCCAGTGATTGAATCTGGTAGTTAAGTCACCAGGAGAATAGCCATGGGGCCCAGCAGCTTTAAGCTCCACCAATTTGCCAATGCTTTTCACACCATATCCCCCTAAGGACCTTTATACAGAAGAAAGATAACCAACTCTCATTCACTTTGACTGCTCCCTAGGGAGGTCAGTATTATCCTTTTTTACATTTGAGGACACTGAGTCACATATAGGAAGAATCAAGTGCAGAATCATTAAAAACTTGGTGCTTAAAAATGGTTTTTTCTGAAGTGGAGTTTCTCGATGCCTATGCCTACTTCTGTGGGATGACCCCAATCCCAAGCCAGTGCTGAACTAGCCTGTGTGAAGGGCGACTTGGTTTTACTGTGGTGCTGAACTTTCACTAAGAATGACACTCCAAAAGCTAAAACACTCCTGGAGGTCTTTTACTTTGTTTTGAAGAGGAGGCTTTCAAAGACAAAAGTTTTGTTTGTTTTCTTATATAGACTCCAGGGTGATTTTGAACTTGCTACATAGCCCAGGCTTTGTAGCAAGTTCAAAACTCATGATCCTCCTGCCTCAACCTTCCCAGTGCTAAGATTAGAGGCATGTAGCACCATGTCCAACTGACAAAGATTTTTTTTTTTGCAGGGGATGGGTACTGGGGATCAAACTCAGGACCTTGCACTTGCCAGGCAGGCACCTGTGCCACTAAGCTACATCCCTGGCCCCAACTGACAAAAATTTTAAACTTTAGAAGACATCAGATTTAAAGGCAGTGGTGCCAAGAAGCCTTGAATTTCTGGGTAAGGGATTCTCATTATCCATCATGGTACAGGCTTTCTGAGAGTGAACCTAGTTTTGACTTATTTCTTCACTACCCCATGTAGTGAAGAAATACCTTGAAACTTTTGAAGTTTGAAGGTTCATACCTTCATACAGCACATGAACCTGGTAGCTCCTCCACCCTGCCATCTATCTAACAAATACCTATATTCATTATTTGCCTGTGGTCTGCTAGGCATTGTGCTAAGGAAGAACTGAGATCGTAGAGAAGATAAATTCAAATATAGTTACAAAGATAAGAACCTATTACAAACCAGGAAGAGTGCGATAAAGGAGGACATAACCAGCCAAGTGTGGAGGCCCACACCTGTAATCCCAGCACTCAGGAGGCTGAGGCAAGAGGATCACCAAGAGTTTGAGGCCAGCCTGGGCTATGTCGTGAGTTTAAGGCCTGAACTACATAGTGACATTCTGTGTCAAAAAATCAAAAACAAACACAAACAACAACAACAACAAAATGCTGAGAATATAGTTTAGTATGAAGGCTCTGGGTTTAACCGTTAGCAATAAACAAAAGATGATTTAACCTAACTTCAAAGATCTTTCCTTCCCAAAATCTCAATTTAGTGCAATGTAGGATTAATTTGGAAACCAAATCTGCATTTAAAAATTTCTGGTGCTACCACACATTAAGATGCTTTATTCAGCAAATATTACCGAGCAGCTACTCAAAGGAAGCCCAGCAGATCGCACTGGGACGTGGGAATGTGAAGGATAGTAAAGCAGACCAAGTCCTCACCTCCTGGAGCTTCCAATCCAGCTGGAGGCATTGTTAAAATAATCATGCAAACAATCAAGGTGCATCTATACTGCACTAAGTAGCTCAGAGGTGCCCTGCGTCTTGACCTGCTTGGTCAAGAGAAAGCTGCCAGAGAAAGCTGCACTGAGGAAGGTTCGCTGAGCTGAGTGCTTACACAGGAATAAAAGTGGAGGAGGCAAAGCAGGAGCTGAGAGAGAGCACCCAGAGGGAGAAGTGCGCACCAGAGAGTGGTGCAGGAGAAGCAGAGGGTGCAGGGCAAGATAAGTCAGGGACCACTGGAGTTACAGAAAGGGTCCTTGCACTAGAAGGGAACTGGAATGGAACCCAGAGCTGGTGGCTTCCTGGCGAAGGAAGTGGAGAAAAGTGGCTGGGTTTGAAAAATACCTGAGAGATGAACAGAGAACAAAACGACAGATGGACTCTAGGGTAGTGGGGAGGAGAGCAGGGTGCTTAAAGCAGTTCCAAGTTTCTGCCTTGCATGACTGAGGTGGGGGAAGAGATCCTACTCGGGGCAGACTTGACTTGGAGGGCAGAGGAGAAGCACATTTTCCTCTTTCTTGGCTCTTTTAGTTACATCTTTTGGAAGTATTTTTAATGCCTAGTTTGTGTTACTTGTATCTCAATATTTATAGACACATAGCTTTTCCTCCACTGGTTCTAAGGCAAATCACTTAGCCTCTCTGAGCTAGTATTCTTGCTTGCAAAATGATAATAAACCTTAACTCTCAGGGTTATTATCAGAATTACTGAGACTACGTATAATTCAAAGTTTAGAAAGAGCTGCTATAGCCAGGCGTGGTGGCACACGCTTGTAATTCTAGCTGGAGGCTGAGTTTGAGGCCAGCCTGGACTACACTGAGAGTTCAGGGCCAGCCTCAACTACAAGCAAGATCCTATCTTCAAATAAAACCAAAAAACAGCGCTGGGGATATAGCTCAGCAGCACAGTGCCTGCCTGGCAAGCGCAAGGTCCTGAGTTCAATTCCCAGTAACCCCCCCACAAAAAAACCCCAAAAAACAAAACAAAAATCAGCTATATTATACAAATATTAGTTACAAGAACCCTCTGTATTCAGCAATTCCACAGACACATATCCTGTGCAGATTTACTTTTCAAGTAGGATCAAATTCTACATACGGTTCTATAACCTGCTTTTTCTACTTAATATAGCATCACTATCTGACCTACATTACCAAGTTTAATGATAGTACAGTAACCTTGTCTATGATGAGCCACAAACTTACCTAAACAATCCTTTATCTTTGAAATTTTAGGTTATTCTCAAGTTTCAAAAATGCTACAAAAATAAAAAATAGCACTGTGTTTTCTGGGAGGCTGACGCAGAGGATCCCAAGAGC
>NW_004955479.1:10365661-10403618 GCF_000276665.1 Chinchilla lanigera | reverse complement strand
TTTAAAAAAAAACCCAGGGTCTGGCTATGTAGCCCAGGCTGGCCTTGAACTCATGGTGATCCTCTTATCTCAGTCTCCTGAGTGCTGGGATTATAGATGTGTGCCACTATGCCTGGCTCAAAAATATATTTAAAAAATATTTTTTTAAAGGGCCGGGGAGCCAGGTGTGGTGGCACACACCTGTAATCCCAGCACTTGGGAGTCTGCAGCAGGAGGACTGCCATAAGTTCAAGGCCAGCCTAGGCTCATAGCCTGAACTACATAGTGAGACCCTGTTTCAAAAGACAAAAAATAAAAATAAACCAATAAATACATGGCTGGGGATGTGGCTCAGTGTGAATCCTCAGCAACAGAAAAGAGAAAACAGCACTGTAACTAATATCTCTACATGTATATCTCTGCTCAATTGATTATTTCATTAGTATACTCCCCCAACCCACAAGAGTAGCTAAAAAAATTTTGGGCTTTCCCCCTTTCTTTGTGGTACTGGGTAATAACCTGCATTCTCAGCCACTTTTGTATTTTTATTTTGCAACAGGGTCTCATTAAGTCATTAAGTTGCCTAGGCTGGGTATGAACTTGCAGTCTTCCTGCCTCAGCTTCCCAGAGATTACAGGTATGCACCACCATACCCAGCTTGGGTACTTTTCAAAATACCAGTTATCAACCTGCCCTCTAGAAAACTGTACCAATTTAAGTTGTTTGGCACGCCAACACTGCAGGTTATAAATTTTTTCCATTTTTGCCAACATGAACTGTGCAAGACAGTTTTTTTGTTTTAATTCACATTTCTCTAAATTTTCTTAGTCATTTATATTTTCCCTTTTCATTTATGTCCCTTTCCTGTACGTTTTTTTAAAACAAATTCTAAATGACGATTTTCAAGTATAAAGGTGGAAAGAATAGTAAAAAGTATTTCTCTGCCCACCAACTAGATTCTGTAATTGCCAATATTTTGATTCTTCTGCCATCCACACTCATATAAACAACTATTTTTGGTACACAATGTTTCTTTGACCACTTAGCATTGCATTCTAAATACTTCAGCATACATCTTGGAAAAATAACAGCCTTATATAGAACTATAATAAAATGCTTACATCTTACAAAAATAATAATTTTTTAACATCATCTAATATCTAATCCATATTCAAATTCATATCTTTGTTATTCATCTGTTCATATACTTTACTGATTTTTTTGTTTTTGTTTTTTGAGACAGGGTCTCGCTATGTAGTTCAGACTATGTAGCCCAGGCTGACCTTGAACTCACAGCAACACTTCTGCCTCAGCCTTCCAAGTGCTAGGATTACAGGTACACCACCATGCCTAGCCCTTTATTATTTGACAGCTCTTTATATATTAAAAATATTAGGGGTCTTAGATGACCAGGATGGAGCAGCACATCCCTTTGCTGTATAGAGTTTCCTCTTTACCCGAAAGGGAAGATAGTGGATCCCCCGCTTCATCTTGGCCTGACAACATTGGGTTTTACTTTTCCAAGTACTGAGGATCAAACCCATGGAATGGAGGCTACCAGTTTAACAGGAAATGCCAAGTGGAAGTTCTGGAGTTTCCCCAACACTCCCTCGAAAGCAATACAAGATCCTGTGGGAAATTTCAGAGATCAAATGTCATCAGAAAAGAACATAAAGATTCTCTCAAAAACTGGGACCTCATCTTATTAAAAAGCTTTTGCACAGCAAGAGAAACCACCAACAAAGTGAAAAGACAACCCACAGTGTAGGAAAATTTTTTTTGCCAGCTGTTCCTCAGACAAAGGTTTCCTATCCAAAATATATAAAGAACTTAAAAAAATTAGACCCCCTAAATTTAAGGACTCAATCCAAAAATGGACATTTGAGATGAATACACTTCTCAGATGAAGAAGTACAAACAGCAAATAAATACATGAAAAAATGTTCCACATCACTGGTCATTCGAGAGATGCAAATTAAAACTACACTGAGATTTCATCTCACCCCAGAAAGAATAGCTATCATCAAGAAATCAACCAATAACAAATGCTGGTAGGGCTGTGGGGAAAAAGGAACCCTTCTCCACTGCTGGTGTGAGTGTCAGCTGGTGCAATGACTGTGGAAATCAGTGTGAGGATTCCTCAAAAAACTAAGACTTCTTGATATCTTCCTGAAAGAATTAAAAGCATCTTACCACAGTGATATATGCACACCCATGTTTATAGCCGCACATTTGTAACAGCCAAATCTTGGAAACAACACAAATGCCCACCAACTGATGAATGGATAAAGAAGATGTGTTTTTTTTTATACAACTGTGTACTATTCAGCCATAAAGAAGGATAAGCTTGACATTTCTATGTAAATGGATGCACCTTGAGACCATACTCTTACGTGAAATAAATCGACACACGTGTGAATACTGCATTGTTTCTCTGATATGAGAAACCAAAAGTGTAAATGAGAACCAAAATGTATAAAAGATATTGTGAAATAGGGAGAAAATGTTCAAATGGGGAGGGGAACAAGGGAGGAGGGAGGGGGGAAGGAAAGAAGGGGAAAGTAAAAAAAAAAAAATGAGAAAAGAAGGAAAACATGGAAACAAAGATTTCGTAAATGGGGTGGGTAAGAGAGGTTGAAGAGAGGGTAGGGGGATGGGGGGAAAAAAGAAATGTTATATCACGTACAGGTGCAAATTTTCTATGATGAATGTGATCACTATGTAGATTTAAGATGTACCAATGAAGTCTGATTGAAAACAGTACTCATCATTATATTACTATTTAGTAAGTGTGATCTTGGGCAAAATACTTAAGGTAGCAAACTCTCAATTTCCACATGTATAAAGCACAGATAATAAAAACATCATAGGGTTATTATGATTAAACAAAAATCATACATTTAAAGTGCTTAACAAAAACAGACGCATTATAAACACTGAATAGGTGGTGCACACCTGTAATCCCAGCACTCAGGAGGCTGAGGTAGGAGGATTGTCACAAGTTTGAGACCAGCCTGGGCTATAAAATGAGCTCAAGGCCAGCCTGAACTGCATACCAAGAACCTGTCTCAAAATGACAGAAACTACACACTGAATAAATTATAGTTGTGTTATTATTTTGAAATTTTATTCAGCTTGTTGTGAACCATTTAATTTTGTTTACTGTCACTTGCTTCACACTCCAATTGTAGGCAAGGAGGTATTACAGACAAAACACAGGTTAAAGAAATAAAACTGGAAAATATAAGAAAAAATTTCAACTATAAGGTCCAGTATATCTTTCAATTTTCTTTTAATGAATTCTTACAACAATAGACAATCCTGAATCTAAAATCCATATTAAAAAAAATAAATAGGCCTATTGCACTGTAATTTTTCCACAGCTCTGATCAACCTCCAACTAGAAGAGCAAAAGGAAGATTAATGGCTTCAGAGAGGGGACAAAACACAAACACCACAGATTTCAAATGAAAACAGCACAAAGTCCTATAAGTGTACCTTGAACATAGTAAGATTCAGTACTTGCTAGACATTAACATCATAAATTATTTAACTATTACTGATGCGGGATTTGTGTTAAAATATGTTGCATTAACTGACTACTGTGACAATGGACTCGCATTCTTTATACTGTTCTGTATACAAGACCACTGGTATGTGATTAGGGAATTGTCTCTATCTCAAAGTAACATAAGTCCACAAAAATAATCATAGCCTAGTGTTAAAGGGTACAGTTCTTTCATCATGTTTTCAATTTTGTATATATTTACTGATCCACTGACATTTTCAGTTAATACATTCTTTTTTTTTTTGGTTTTCTTCCGGCACTGGGAATCAAACTCACAACCTCACGCTTGCCAGGCAGGCACTGTGCTGCTGAGCTAAATCCTCAGCCCCTTCAGTTAATACATTCTACTGAGATTTAGGTATGTTTTAGTTACTTTTCTTTCTAAACTTGTCCACTTATCTACAAGATGTTCTTCAACTTAATGATGGAGCTATATCCCAATAAACTCATCATGCCGGGCATGGTGGCACACACCTGTAACCCCAGCACTCGGGAAGCTGAGGCAGGAGGATTGCTGTGAGTTTAAGACCAGCCTGGGCTACAAAGTGAGCTCAAGGCCAACCTGAACTGCATAGTGAGACCCTGTCTCAAAAAAAAAAAAAAAAAAAAAAAAAAAAAAAAAAAGGCAATAAATAAATAAATGGATAAATAAATAAACAAACCCACATACCCTGAATGCTCTCTAAAAGTGAATTGCAGAATGGCTGCATTCAGTTCTCTTGCAAGACCAGTAAGGTTAGAAAGTCATTAAGTCCTCTGTGCTGAGTCAGGACTGACTCTGTGACTGCTGCATCTTATATCTGTGGCTGTAGAGTTTCCTTCTTCCTTTTTCTTGCTTAGTATGGTAAATTTTTCTATTTTGTTAGATCTTTCATAGAACCAATGCTTGAATTTGACAACTCTACTTTTCCCTGTGTGTTCGTTGACTCATTCATATCTCCCATGTTTATTTATTCGTGTGTGGATATTTTATAACAACCTTACTAATTCTATTCTGAGCTTTACATTCTCATTTATATTTTGCTTTCTTGTTCTGGCATGTATTTTTTTTTTTTTTTTCTTTTTTTGGCAGGGGCTTGTTATGCAGTTCAGGCTGGCCTTGAGCTCACTTTTTTTCTCTGGTACCGGGAACCGAACTCACGACCTTGCACTTGCCAGGCAGGCGCTTTGCCACTGAGCTAAATCCCCAGCCCCCTTGTTCTGGCATGTATTAAAGCCTCTTACTACCATTCTGGATTTTTTTCTTTTTCTTTTATTTAAAATTTTGATTTACATATTTTGATTCAATGATAACTGATGCATAAAAGGTTTGTTATAACTTTATACTGATTTTTGGCTGGGTCTGGTGATGCGTACCTCTAATCCCAGCACTTGGGAGGCTGGGGCAGGAGGATCGTTATGAGTTCGAGGCCAGCCTGGGCTACAAAGTCAGTTCAAGGCCAGCCTGAACTGCATAGTGAAACTTTGTCTGAAAAAGACAAAAACAAAGCCTTGATTTTTAATACTGAATGACCTCTGATTCTCAGTTAATACATTTTTTGCCTTGAAAATATGGCTTTGTCTCATCTTAATGCTAAGATCCATATTTTATTGTCTGACATAATTTTGTCTCTACTTTTAACATTTATAACGGCTTTTTTGTTTCTTTATTTTTGAGTCTGGGTTTTACTGTGTAGCTCAGGCTGGCCTAGAACTTACAACGTTTTTTCTGCCTCAGCCTCCCAAGATTACAGGTGTGTGCCACCACACAGTTACAACAGCTTTACTGAGATAACGTATACATAATGGTATAAATTGTACTATGTTTTCTAAGGGCTATCACAAACTACAAACTTAATGGCTTAAAACCACACAAACTTATTTTCTTGCTTTTACTGGGCTAACATCAAAGTTGCTGGCCAGCTGGATCCTCTGGAGGCTCTGGCGAGAACCCATTTCTTTGCCTGGTCTGGCTTCCACTAGTCTACATTCCCTAGTTCCCGACCCCTTCCTGGTAGCCACCTTTTTGCATCCACCAACACACAGTACTTACATATCTATTTCCTTTTGTCTCTTTCTTATAAAGACACTTGTGATTATATTTAGGGCTTACCTAATCTCCCCATTTTGAGAGTTTTAATTTCATCATGTCTGTAAAATACCTTTTACCTTGTAACATTCACAGGTTCCAGGGTTAGGACCTGGCTACCTTTGGGGCCATTATTCAGTTTATCAAACTACAGTTCACTCATTTAAAGTGTACAATTCAGTGTATCAAAGAGTTCTATAGTCATCATCACAATCTAATTTTAGGTCACTTTTATCCCCCACAAAAGAAATCCTGTAGCTGTCACTCTCATTCTTCCCTCCCCTTTTCCCAAGCTCATGGCAAACACAAATCTACTTTATATACAGATTTGCTACAATGCATCTAAATGCACTCACAATATATGGTCCTTAGGTATTTTTTCAGAGCTGGGGAAATATGTAGTCCTTTGTGATGCTCAATGTTTTCAAGGTTCATCCATGATATAGTACATTTCTGTGGTTCATCCTCTTTCCTTTGCTGAATAAGCCCACTGAGTAGCTATACTACATTTTATTCGTTTATTCATTGGCCGATATTTGGGTTGTTACCACTTTTGGTTACTATGACTAATCTTGCTATGAACACTGTATGCATGTTTGAGTGTGAACAGGTATTGAGTTCTCTTGAGTATAGCTTAGGAGTAAAACTGCTAAGTCAAATGATAATTCTACTTTTAGCATGTTGAGAAATGCCAATTATTTTCCAAAGAAACTACACTATTTCATATTTTCAACAGCAATGTATAACTGTTCTTCACATTCTCACTGCTAAGGTTTACATCTAGATGTCCTCATGGGGGTGAGATACTCATCAGTGGACTTGTCCGCTGATGAGTTTAGGGCTAAATGTGATGCTGGGAGGTAAAGCCTGGTCGGAGGAGAGGTGACCACAGCGCAGCCTACAAGGGTCCATCTCTTCCCCACTCTTTCACTCCCCCCCCCCCCCGCTTCCTGCCGCCGCCACCAGCTGCTCCCCTCTGGGCTGCCGTTCTGCTTTGGAGCCAGCTGACTGTGGACTGAAACCTCCACAAACTGGGAGCCAAATATACCTCCTTTATGTTGTGAGTTGTGTCTACCGTATTCCAGCAATAAGACAGATTTTGGTATGAAGAGTGGGGCCATTATTCTAGTGGGTATGAAGTCTTCTCATTGCAGTTCTGATTTTCATTTCCTTAATAACTAATGATTCTTTATCATTACTTTTTAGTCATCAGGAAAATGAAAATAAAAATTTGCTTATTCATGAAAAATATTTAATAGTGCTCATTTTCTTTTTGGTCATTTCTATGACTTCCTTGGAGAAGTAGCTATCCATTCAAATCTATGACCATTTTTAAATTGGGTTGAGTTGTAAGAGTTATTTATATATTCTTGATACAAGTTCTTTTTTTATTAGATATATGATCTGCAAGTATTTTCTCCCATTTTGTGGGTTGCTTTTTCCTTTCATTTTTTCATTTTGTTTGTTTGTTTGTTCTTTTTCTAAGATAGGGTTTCACTATGCAGTTCAGGCTGACCATGAACTCACTTTGTAGCCCAGGCTGGTCTCAAACTTGAGGCGCTGTTCCTGCCTCAGCCTCCTGAGTGCTCGGGTTACAGGAGGGCACCATCATACCTGGCACAGTGCTGTTTTAGGAAAGAAGATGTGCAGATTTCATATTTATCAATGATATGATGGTAAGGGCTGGTTGTCAGACATGTTTGAAACGAGATGCCTTCTACCACATTCTTTTAAGGAAAGGCCTTCATATGCACTGCACTCCTAGAAATCATTGGGAAAACTCAACATAAGACTCAGAAACATTAAATAGCTAGATGTGGTGGCACATGCCTGTAATCCCAACCTTCTGAGTGGATTGCTTGAGCCCATGACTTCAAGATTAGCCTGAGCAACACAGTGAGCCCCTATCTGCATCAATCAATCAATTTTAAAAGTAAAAAATACTCAAATATATTTCTAAATTGAATCACAACATTCAGTTCCACAAAGAAATGCAATGTTTAATATATGTGTAATTTTATGTATTTGCAACTCAAATATCTGATTATTAAATATACCCAACTGTGTCTCATAAAGTTAACATCTTGAAATGATCCAGCATTTTGCTTTGGACATAAATCAGTAATTTTTTGCAAAATCTTGCATTGGTTTCTCAGCAAATACATTATCTTTTTTCCCATTGTATCTGGTGAAGTAAAAATACCTTGTTATAGTAACGATCCTTTTTGTTTTTATCTGCATAAACTGCTCTGAAAACCAGTCTTCCATCCTTGGATGAGGGTATGGTAGAAGCACTAACTACCAAAGTGGAAAGAGAATCAACAACAACCCTCCCAAAGTAAAAGGCAGTTTAGAACACAGATTCATTCTAACTTACCACATTTTCCAAAGGCGCTGCACCAAACACCTTAAAGACAGGGTTGGGTTTGGAGGGCGAGATACAGAGGACAATAGCTTGCTGTCCCACTCGAGTAGTATATTCATCTAATGTAGCTCGAAGTTTTCTGAATCAGAATGGAAAAAATAAAAACATAGATAGACATTACAGTGATATGGGCATAGGTTAAACTTACTTTGAAATCAGATAAGCATTGTTCTACCTAAAACATGAAAAGGAGCATGTTGAAGTGTGATACAAACTTTTCTCTAAAAGACCAACAGCTAGCACACTAATACAAGGGTCTCCTGTGATTCTGTCCTGAGACACAGCCATGATGAACTTTGAATGGAGCAAGTATCATCCTTCCTGACCTTACCAAGACCAACCACTAGTACTTAATGAGGATTACTGCTAAAATGTCCTCTTACAGGGCCGAGGATACAGCGCAGCGGCACAGCTCCTTGTTTGGCAAGCGCAAGGTCCTGAGTTCGATTCCCGGTACCAAAAAAAAGAAAAAAAATGTCCTCTTACAGATTTCATTATATAATTTCCATGCTTATGAAAGTCTCAAAAGATGTGCTTCTAACTTCTTTTACTAATATAGTCATTGCTTATTGTTCACTGGCATTTTAATGAAAAATATTACTTTAAAAAAGCTTTGCTTTCAGATTTTCATTGTGTCATAAACAATAACTCTCAGTCCTACAGGATTATACTCATGAGGATGGAATAAGAACAGCTTTTACAAATACAGCACCTGCCCCCATCTGTAAGAAATATGTCCCAAGTTCCCCAGTGGATGCCAAAACATATATATATTTTTTTTCCTATAGATACTGCTGATAAAGTTTCATTTACAAACCAGGCATAGTAAGAGATTAACAATAACTAGTAATAAAACAGGACAACTGTAACAATATACTTTAAGAGGTTATTTAAAAGCTATGAGGTATTTATTCTGAAATTTTCCACTTAGTATTTTCAGGCCATGTTTGACCACAACTAACTAAAAACATAGAAAGCAAACCCACAGATAAGAGATTACCATAGAGCAACAATGCATGAAACAGAAACATTGTACTTTTGTTCTCCCGTCACAAAAGATTATCCTGAAATTCTACATTTCATAATTCTTCTGAGAATACAGTCTACGCTTTAAGGTAATGGTGAGCAAGGCAGCACATACCAAACAAGAAATCTGGCAGCATTCCTTGAAGGAATGATTTACATTTGCTGTCTCCAATTCTTCTTCTCGATTCTCTCTTGAAGACACTCCAATCCTTTTACCTTCACCATTCTCCTGGAAACCCTCTTGTCAAGTTTAATCATGACCTTCATGCTGCTAAATCTAATGGTCAATGTGCACCTTATTCAAGCTGTAAACAGTATTTGACAGGGCTGGTCACATACCCTCCTTGAAACACTTCTTGCACTTGGTTTCCAAGACACCACTCTTGGTTCTCCAGACTCACCAGTTGCTTCGGAGACTCCACTGGTTTCTTTCATCTCTCCACCGTGAAAAGGATAGAGTTGTTCAGGCACCTAGGCTCATAGTTTTAAATGCTATACGAGCAATATACTTCTAACAGTCTCACCAAGAATTCTCTTTTGACTTCCACTCTCATTTATCCAGTTGCTTATTCTGCATTGCCATTTAATGGTGAAGAGGTATCAAACATTTAACATGTCCCAAAACAAAGCACTGATTCTGCCCCTACCCTCTCTCATATCTGCTCTTTCTCTAGCAAATACAATCTCCATCCTCCCAATAATCTGACCAAAAATCTTGAGGTCACTCCTTACTCCTTTTTCTCCTCTCATGTTCCATATCCAATCTGTCAAGAAATCACACTGAGTTGACGTGTAAATACATCCAGAATGTGATCACTTCTTACTATCTCTGTTGTTACCAACTGGTTTTAAGACACTGATCGTTTCTGGCCTGAAATACTACAGTAATCTGATTCTTCTACCTATTTCCATTCTTGTACACCTAGCGTCCATTCTCAATTTAATACGGAACACTGCAATAGACTGCAGGCCTTTGGCTGGATTCTGCAGATCTCTAGTGAAGGAACAGATCTCTTGTGCCCTTCCATGATTGACTCTGTGGGTGGATATTGTCAGCTACTCTTGTAAATTTCTGTGTCCTGCATCAAACCTGCTTCTCTCTAATGCTGACTACATCTCTCTAATGTGACTACATCTTCTCTCTAATGCTGACTACATCTCTCTAATGTGACTACCATATTCCCACTGAAGAGCCTGGGCTTTTAATGCTCCCACTCCCTGCAATGTTCTTCCCCTAGATAATCACAATTACTTTTCTCACAATTACTTTTCTCACTACTGAGACAAAATAGCCAGCAGCACCCAGTGATGCTGCTCAGCAGCACAGTGCCTGCATGGCAAACGTGAGGCCCTGAGTTTAATTCCCAGTACTGCCCCCACCCAAGGCAGTGGTGGACACTTGTAATCCCAGCACTCAGAGGCTGAGGCAGGATTGCCACAAGTTCAAGGGCAGCCTGGGCTACCTAGTGAGTTCAAGGCCTGCCTGAACTACATGGCAAGATCCTATCTCAAAAAAACTAAAAGTAAAACAAACAAAATATCCAGCACCCAAAATTAAAGGAAGAAAGGTTTATTCAGCTCAGTTTGCAGAAGTTTCAGTTCATGGTTGGCTGGCTCTAAGGCAGGGTGGCATGGCGAAGCAGTGTCACAAAGGAGTAACAGTTCACGGCAGGCAGAAGCAAAGAATCAAAGAAGCAGCAAGTGACCACAACAGCCCTTTCTGTCCCTTATGGTCTATTCATACTATAGGCTGGTAGCACTCAGACCTAGGATGGACTTTCCCATTGTTCACATCCAGAACTATGCCAAACCAATCAATGGAATAATTTAGTAATTACACACCATTAATCCCAGCATCACACACTCTAGATCCAGCCACCTCTGAAAAGCCCCACCTATGCTGATTAAACTTTGGGGGAACATCTAGACACAAGCTATGATATTTTGCACCACCACCACCACCCCCCGCCACAAAACTCAGGCACATCCCTTTAAGCAATAGGCATTTAGTCCATCTGCAAGAGTTGCCAAAATCCTAACAGTTTCAACACTGCTTAAGAGTCCAAATCTATAGTCTCCTCTGAGATTCCAGGCAAACTCTGTGCAAATGTAAAGAAAGTTAAATACTTCCAGCATACCATGGCACAAGATAAAACATTCCCACTCCAATCAGGGGGATAGAAAGAAATGAGACCAAAGCAAGTACAAAACCCAGCAGGGCAAACATTAAGTCCTTGTTGTAGTCAGGGTTTACAAGGGAAAAGATTTAATACAGGACACATAATTTATTTTATAATATTACTTTGTAATATTCACCAAAAAAGTCAAGTGCAAAACAGTGCGGGGGGAGCTGGGGATTTAGCTCAGCGACACAGCACATGCCTGCCAAGAGCGAGGTCGGGAGTTCAATTCCTTGTATATGGGAAAAAAAAAAAAAAGAGTGTGGGAGATCTGTCCACACACTAGAGACCCAAAGAATCCAGCTGGAGGCCTGGATCCCATGACAATGTCCTGCATGCATCCAGCTGAAAACCTAAAGTCTTGTGGCAATGTTTTCCACGAGTCTAGCTGGAGGCCTAGAGCCCACAACAATGTCTCACACAAGTCTGTATCAAGGATCTGCACTGGGAAGGCCCAAAGGTCAGTGGTTGATGCCAGAAAGTCTTTGCTAGCCAGATGAAGGATCTGTACCAACAGGCAGAGGGATCTGTACTAGAGCGAGGAAGTGACGCTCAAAGTAAGGACTAAAGCTTCCCCCCAAAATAACACTAGCCATCCTCAGTGACAGCAAGGACCCAAGGGCCCCTGACGATGAGAACAGCCAAGTTTGTATCAGGAAAACCAGTGTGACAAACTTCTCCAGTAGAATCAAGAGCACACCATCTTCCCCTCTAGTTCTCTTTTTATGCTGTTGGCAACAATCTTCAGGTGGGCCTTCCACACCCAGCACCATGCTGATCCAGTTCAGCTGAATGTTACAAGTTGACAATTAGTTAACCCACCCCAGTCCTGTAGTTCCGTGTCTAGCATCTGAGGCAGTCTATGGTAAGATGTTAACTCCAAAGGGTTTAAGTGGCTCTGGTCCTATAGCACTGGAGATGGTTGCAGCTTCCACAGCTTCTCTCTTGAGACATCTCTGCTCATTCACTGCCTCTTTCCTTAGACAATCCATGTTCCTGGTTTCTCCAACCTTCTGGGGTTTCCACTGCACCTTCGGCTTCCCCCTCACAACTTCACACTGCCTGGTCTCCCAGGCCTTCTTCTGAAATCTAGGTGGAAGCCTTCCTGACACCATAACTGTTCCATTCTACATGCACTTAGAACCAGCACCATTTGGATGATGCCAAAGACAGTGCCAGCTGGAGCAACAGCCAGCTTCCCTCTCTCTTGGCTGTAAGGGATGAGTGCCTAGGTCACTGAGCACTATGAACCCAAACCTGAGGAACAGATTTTCCAGGCTGCTGCCATTCTGGAACATGGTACTCTGGGGCTCTCAAATTCTTGCACTTTTGCAATCTTGGGGCTGCAAAGGCTGGAGTCCTGCTTTCTTATTATTGTCCTCAGGCCATCTTTTTCATTATCCTCTTCCTTCTCAGCAACCAAGTTCTCAGCTCTATCTTTGCAGTCCACAGCTTTACTGGGTCTTCCTTTCTGGTCAAACTCACACTTAAAAAATCATTTTGCTGGGCTCTTTGCTCCTGATTCTCAACATAGTTCTAGCTTAAATTCCCCAACAGTAACCATGTTACCACAACATTAGACTGCCCTGAAATTTCCTCTGCAAGATTAATTAGTCTGCTGTCCTTAATGTCAAATGGCAACATGAGCAAAATGCAGACAAACTTTCTGCCAAGGCATAACACACACCATCTGGAGTCTAACAACCAGTGTAGTCTTTCTTCCCAGTAGAAACCAGTCTTTACCAGCAGCATTTCTATCAACATTCTGATCTGAGTTCTGACCAGAATTTCCCATCAAGTACAGCTTAAGCCATTCCGGGGCTGCTTCTTCAGCCAGCATCTCCAAACCATTCCAAGCTCCAAACTCTTTCCACACGTCAGTTCCAAAGGCTCCTGAACTGTAAGCTCAGGTACAGTCACAGCAACAAACCCATTGCTGGTACCAAATCTGTCTTAGTTACTTTTCTCATTGCTGAGACAAAATACTCAACACTCAAAGTTAAAAGAGGAAGATTTCTTTTGGCTCCCAGTTTGTAGAGGTCTCAGTCCATTGTCAGCTGCCTCCAAGACAGGGTGGCATGGCAGAAGGGCATCACAGAGGAGAAACTGTCCATGGCAAAACAGCACAGGCAGAAAGCAGCTACCAGTGAAGTAGTAAGTAGCAATCAATGGCAGCAGCCCCTTTTCTGTCCCTTATTCTACCCAAGCTATCCACCCGCAGGGTGGGTGGTACTCAAACCGAAGGGAGGCCCTTCCCATTATCCATACCCAGAACTAAGCTAAGTCAATCAGTGGACTAATTTAGTATTTACACACCCTTAATCCCAGCATCATACACTCTAGATCCAGCCACCTCTGCAAAGCCCCACCTATGACCCCAGGAGACTTGGGGGGACATCGAGACACAAGCCATAACAGTCATTCCTTCAGGTCTCTACTCAAAGGTTGTTTTATCAAAAAGGATTTCCCAGACCATTCCTATGAAGAAACTACTATGTCTCTTCACCTTCTGATTTTCAGGTTTTCTTTTTTTTTTTTCTCCGGTACTGGGAACCGAACTCACAACCTTGCGCTTGCCAGGCAGGTGCTTTGCCGCTGAGCTAAATCCCCAGCCCCCAGGATTTCATATTCCACTTTATTTTTTTCCACCATACTTATCATCTGACATAGTAGATGTTGACTTTTTTTGTCCCTTTATTAGAATATAAACTTTTATGGAATTTGTTGTTCACTATTGTTACCAACGTCTAGAATAATACCTGGTACTCAGCAGGTATAGAAATTTCCTTCGAACAAGTTAAGGTGATATACATCTGTTAAATCATATTTCTAGATTTTCATCTATTTAAATTTGTAAGAGTAGAAACTGTCATTCACAAAAGACTCCAACCTGGTGTTCTTGAGGAACCTAATAACACATGTTCTGTCATCCACATATGAAGCATTTGAGGAACAGTAATGCTACAGATAAGGAAGCCCTCACCGAAGCAACCGTGTTTGCTGTCTCTTCCGGATAGAGGGATTAGACTCAAACACATGAGGCCGTTTCCGTTTCTTCCCTGTTGCCACAGCAGCTGCAGCAGCCATTCCCACAGGACCTGAAATAATAAGTATGTGCTGAGATTAGGCAGAAGCCTGCAACTGCACCAGACAGAAAACAATTAAAGACATTAAAAAGGTGGCTTTTCTTTTCTAGTATGTTGTCAGTGAATACAGATGGTTTCATACGAATCATGTTGATTTACCAATAAAACTTACAGTGAACCTTTTTAAAAAGCAAATGACTTACACCTCCCCACTACACACCAGCTTGAATTTTGTATAATGCTGTTGTTCTGTTTTGTCAGCATGCCCATACTGTTATGGCAATATTCTCAGAGGTGCTAGAACAATTGCAGCATTGAGAGGAAGGCTTGCCAAGACTGAAACAAGTTACCAGCTTCAAATTCACTTCCACTCCTGTGCCCTTCCTTATTATTCCAAGACACTGCCAATTAGGAAACTCAGAGATAATCAGTCACTCTTGGAACTCCAATAAACAATACCTGCAAGAGGGGTATCCAAAAGAATAACATCTTAACTGGAAAACTTTTCTTTCAGATCTGGGAAATGTGCCAAAAACAGAGATACTGACCACAAGGTCAAGTTGATGAAAGTGTTCTGGCAGAAAAGTGATGAAAACGTTCCCATGCTATGGAGAAGTTAATAAAATTTCAATGGTATGCCTGGAAATTAATGTACAATGATTTTTTGAAAGGTAAATGAAGGGTAAGGAACTACAATAGCCAACTATGATACCAGGGATCTCAACATGTCAGACATTTTTTTCTTTTTAAAAAGGCATTTTACCTGTATTCTAAATGGTGAACCCTATAAATGGATTAAATGAAAATTAAATTTAACTGTTCCATCTATACCAGCATGTATATTCTAAGTGGTTGAATTGAAATAAGCTTTCCTGTAAACCTAGATGAGTTTCTGTACATGTTATTGGAGTACAGTCAGTCTGACTTAAATATAACCCAAAATATGATTATTTCTTTCCTATCATAAACAGCTGATAAGGGGAAAAAAACTGGTACATTTTCCTCCCAACATTTTATTTTATAAAAAGGTGGCAAGAATATGCAACTTATGCAGCGTACGTAACTGAAATTATCTGTTTTTTTCTTTGTTTTGTTTTTCCAGGGATAACCTTGCACATGCTGGACAAGTGCTCTACCACTTAGCTATACCCCCTGCCCTGAAGTGATCTGTTGAACTCCATATATCTCCTTCCCCTCAGGTCCTAGCAGCCACTACTCTATTCTTTGCTTCTATGAGTTGACTATTTAGATGCCTCATCTAAGTGGATTGATGAAGTACTTCTGTCTGTGACTATCTTATTTCAGTTAGCATAATGTCCTTGAATTTCATTCATGTTGTCACATACGGCAAAGTTTCCTTTTTTAAAGTTGAGTATTTTCCTCTTATGCATAGATATATACATACTTCCTTTGGCCATTCATCCACCAGTGGTAATTCAGATTGTTTTCACATCTTGGCAATCACATATAATGCACCAATGAACATGGGAGTGCAAACAGCTCTCTGAGTTCCTGATTTCAATTCATTTGCATAAGTAACTAAAACTACTGGACCATATCATAGTTCAATTTTTAACTTTTTGAGGAAATCCTATATTGTTTTTCATAGTGGTTGCACAATTTAAAAATCACCACCAACAGTGTGCAAGGATTCCAACTGCCCAATAACTTTTACAATATTGGTTATCTTTCTATAATAACCCAGTAGGTATATGGTGTTATCTTATTGTGGTTTTTGATTGGCATTTCCTGGTGGTGTTGGTTATCTTTTCATATCCTTTTTGGCCATTTGTATATATTCTTTAGAAAGATGTCTACTTGGGTCCCTTATCCATTTTGTTGTTGTAGTTGTTTGTTTGAGACAGGGTCTCACTATGTAGTTAAAGCTGGCCTCAAATGTGCATCACCACATGCACTGATCCACTTTTTTAATCAGGTTATTTCTTTGCTATTGAGTTGCGTGTATGAAAACTTTCATACACATGAGAAATGTTGAAAGACTTTTAATATTTTACTGTACCTATGTGTCTACCTTCCTATTCATTATTATTCTTTATGCATTTCAAAGTAAACTGTAAATATAAATATAGAAATTAAACTTTAGTAAGCACATCATCAATTAGAGTTCAATATTTGTTTGCATTTCTCTCCTTAGGTGACATTTACATGAAATACAGAAACCCATGTATACATTAAATACATTTTTATTTTTACCTTTTTGGTTTTTTTTTTTGAGACAGAGTCTCACTGTAGTTCAGATTGGCTTTAAACTCACTATATAGCCCAGACTGTTCTCAAACTTATGGGGATCCAACTGCCTCAGCCTTCTGAGGGCTAGGATTTCAGGCGTGTTTCACCACGCCCAGCTCTATTTACTTATTTTTGGGGGTTTGTTTTGTTTTGTCTGTTTGTTTGAGACAGGGTTTCACTATGTAGTTCAGGCTGCTCTCGAACTCATGGCAACCCTCCTGCCTCAGCCTCCCAAGAGTTAGGATTACAGGCATGTGCTGCCACATCTGGTATGATACATTTTAATGAAACATACTGTATATGTTTATGAATCCCAATCTTCTATGAAGATATAGCCACAGAAAGTTATTTCATGCCCTTTCTAGTCAATTCTCATCCTTATCTCCTGAAGAGACTACCATTTTGATTTTTTTCATTCTATGTTAGTCTTTCCTATTATAGAACTTCAAATAAACAGAACTATATGTATATACTCCTTTCAGTAGGGTTTCTTTCACTTGGAATAATATTTTTAGATTTATCCATGTTCCTGTATCAGTAGTTTGTTTCTTTTTATTGCTGAATAATATTCCATTGTAAAGATAAATCAACTTGTTTATTCATTATCTTATTGATAGACACTTAGGCTATTTCCAGTTTGAGGTTATTGTGCATAAAGCTGCTTAATTTTATCAATTTACTGGCACATGCCTGTAATCCCAGCACTCGGGAGGCTGAGGCAGGAGGACTGTTGAGTTTGAGACTAGCCTGGACTACAAAGTAAGCTCAAGGCCAGCCTGAACTGCACAGCGAGACCCTGTTGCAAAAAAACCAAAAATAAATAAATAAATAAATAATCAATTTATGAATTCAACACAATTCAAATGAAAATTTCAATAAGGGTTTCTGTGAACTTATAAGCTGATCTTAATATTTAAATGGAAGTGTAATAGTCAAGAACAAGCAGAACAACTCAGAAAACACTAAGAACCACAGGAGAGGGAACACTTATCCTACCACATATTTAATCATCACTATAAAGCTACAGTTATTTAAAAAGTGAGGAATTGGATCACAGATAAATAATTAAACTGAAACAACTAAATTGCAAAGTTCATAACCACCTTTTCGTGTCAGCAGACAGAGGTGGAAAATAACAGATCATCAAAAATACGTTGTGGACTGTCCACATGGAAAAATACTCTGGCTCAGAGAAATGCAAATTAAACCAGCATAGAGATTGCTTCATCCCCTTCAGATGGACAAAAATGAAAAAGACAGATACAAATGTGAGGATGAAAAATAGCAGGCGTTCTAGTACACTGTTTGTAGGAAGGTAAAGTCATACAATGACTTGGAAAGACATTTGGCAGTGTTTGTAAAGGTGAAAATGTGTCTATCTTACGCCCTTCAATTCCCTTGCTGTATGCACCCGCGAGTAGTGTTTTGCAAGCCCCAAGCTGTGACCCTTCGGTGGTTCACGAGCCACGTTTTTTCTAATAAAATAGAATAAACTAGGCCATATCACACAGTATATCACTTGAAGAAAGGGTAGGTATTGTTTTAGCTATATGTGCATTTATTTATTTTGGGTTACAGAGAAATCACACATGTAGACAAGAAAACATGTAAAATAATTATCATCTGCAGCAACTCTAGTAGCAAAAAATGGTATCTACCAGAAGAGATATTCAGATAACGAATGCAATACCAAGTAACAGCTAAAATTAAAATATATATCTATATTACCAACATGGATGAATCACAGAAAAATTCTAAGTGAACAGAACATGTTACAGAAATGTAGGATTAGAGTGCTATCATTAAAATGTAAAAGATGCAAAACAATGCTAAACATGTTTAATGATATATGCACATATAGCAAAAACATACATATATATAAAGAAATGCAAGAGAATGATAAAGACTAAATCCAAATGACAGTTACCTCAGTGGAGGGAAAAGAACAAGATTAGAAAGAGGAACAGTACACTAGAAGTTTCAACCACATCAGTAATTTTTCTTTCTTAAAACAAACCAAGCTTGAGTAAATATGTTAAAACAGTGGTAATAATTGACAAAGCTGAGTGGTAGGTGTATGTGGGTCTGTCGTGTCAATCCTGATACTTTTTATATTCAAACAGTCAAATATTTTCTACTTTTTGGACACTCACCAAAACATTACATTTAAAGTACTAATTATAACTATAGACCATGTGAATTCTTTCTTCATTTCTTTAATTTGTTACCCTATCCTTTCTTGCTTCAAAGGAAATAAAGGACTAAATTCAATTTTGCTTAAGAAAAAGTCTTCTAAAATTCACATTGATGATTGATGCCAAAAAAGTCTGACTGACTTGCAATACTGTTTATAGTACCTGTTGACTTCATTTCATTGTGCTACTTCTAGGTTTTTTACTATTTCTACTCTTCTTCCAATGGATTGAATACTTCTGGAGCACGCTCTTGGCTGTCTTATTCATATAATTTATATCTACTATTACAAGTCCTCGACAGTTGCTGAGTGATGGAACAGTAAGTTATTTCTACCAGCTGGGTGTCAGTTTCCACTTCAGGTAAATGAAAATGTTAGACTAAAGTCCTTCCCTGATCTTTTTTTTCCCCAGTGGGATTTGCAGGGTGCTGGAGATCAAGCCTAGGCCTTACACATGTTAGGCAGCCACTCTACCACTGAGCTGCAACCCAAGCTATCTCCTAACCTTAACACTGAAATAACACAGTATAGCAATACTGTAAATCCACTCTCAAAACCATTTTCCTTCCTAGGAAAGTTGATCTGGATTTATTATGTAAGGGTGCCCTCTTCTGGAAAGTGTAAGAATTTCACAAAATACATGTTAGAAATATTTCACGTGTTTTGCCACTAGGCCTTTTAAAAAAAATTGGTAGCACTGGAATAGAACTCAGGGCCCCACACGTGCTGGGTAAGCACTCTACCACTAAAGCTAGCATTCCAGAAATTACACTGTGGATAATAACGCACAGTAATACGATTTTTCTTCACAGCATCTGCCTTCGTCCCCATAAATATAGCACACATATTTAAAATGTAGCATGTAGGCCATTCCTGATCATTGACTTCTAGCCCAGCCTTTCCTAATTATCTTCTAAGATAAATACTCCTTATATGACGCTAGACCCATCCAGGCACAGTTTACATGAAGTCTTCTCATCATGGTGCTAAATATATAATGTAAATAGAATGATTTAAAATATAGCTCAGCATTAAGTCATTTTGTGCCCAGAGAAAAATCTCAGAACCTTAAATTGGGTTAAGATGATTCAACAATGCTAGTAGCCTCAGGTATCTGGCAGAGCAAACAAAATCATCTCTAGATAAAAATGACATTATTCTAGGCCCAAGATTATTTCTAAAAATAACTTTCCAAGCACACTGTCCAGCATTCACTTAACTATAACCAATAAATGCAGAAAAGAGTCAACATGAGCAAGAAATGTCACTAGCAAAAGAGGCAAACCCAGCTGGGTATAGTGATTCATACCTATAATCCCAGCATTCTGGGAGGCTGAGGCAGGAGGACTGAGAATTCAAGCCCAGCCTGGGCAATTTTGCAACTGAGCAAGAACTCACCTTAAACTTTAAAATTGGCCTGGGGCCAGGCGCAGCTGCTCACCCCTGCTATCCCAGCACTTATAGGGAGGCTGAGGAAGGAGAATCCAAGATTGACTCTACTTGGGCAATTTATAGAAACTTTTTTTTTTTTTTTTTTTTTTTTTTGGTTTTTCTCAGGAACCGAACTCACGACCTTGCGCTTGCCAGGCAGGCGCTTTTGCCGCTGAGCTAAATCCCCAGCCCCTATAGAAACTGTCTTAAAATAAAAAGGGTTGGGGGAGTTGGGGTAGAGTGCCCTGGGTTTAATCCACCAGTACCCATCCTATTCTGCCCAAGACTGGGAATATAGCTCAATGCAAAGTCCTTGGATTCAATCCCCAGTACTGAAAAAAGAAAAGAAAGAGAAAAGAAAAAACTTGGAAGCTCAGTTACCAGACAAACTGGAAAATCCTGTTAACTCTACTCATGGAGAATTTTTACAGCTTTTTTTCACTACCCAACTGGAAATTTTTTTTTTTTTTAAATTGTTGACAGTATTTTCTGAAGGAAAATAAAATCACACTAGAAATTCTCGGGCTTTGGGTTGTAGCTCAGTGGTAAAGCACTTCTCTAGCATGCACAAGGCTGCTGGGTGCCATTCCTAATACCACCCCACTCCAAAAAAACACCCAAACCCTAAATCTAGGGAGAAAAAGAAAAACACCAGCCAAAACTATTATCAAAATTAGTAATAAAATGGGCATACTTTAAAACCCCTTAGAGGCTAAGAGGAAAATTAATAAATTAGAAGAAAATACATAAAATGAAGCTTAAAGAGACAAATGGCCAAGCCTGGTGGTACATGCCTATAACTCCCACACTTGGGAGGCTGAAGCAGGAGGATCACTGTGAGTTTGACACCAGCCTAGGTTACACAGTGAGTTCAAGGCCAGTTCACAACAATAGCAACAAAGGGAAAGGAATAGGGAGAAGGGGCAAAAGGGAGAGAGAGAAGGGGGAAGGGGAAGGGAGGGGGGAGGAGGAGAAGGAGAACTTCCAAGCCAAGCCGTTACCTGCAGCAGCCAGATGGGCTGTCACCTCGTCGGCCGCAGTAGAGTTGAGTATATCTGAATCATCATAGGAGGTGTCCTCAGGGGAGGAAGGGGAGTCTTCATCAGCACTCAGCATGCTGTGCTCAGTGTAAGTGGCCACGTGGACCTGCTGTACCTGCTGGGCCACTGCATGGGCTTCTATGGTCGCCATGTGTTCAGTTTGGGTCACTCCGTGTTCCTCCATGAAGATCCACTGCCAGGGGGGCGGGAAAGGAAAAGAGGACTCAGTGTGTAATGTAACAAACACAGTGCTAAACTAAGAGGTGCTTTCTTCAACAGCAGAGAAACTTGGACAAGCCCGATTTTACCACTTATCTCACCACACCCACACACAGAAAATAGAAAACTTCATTCAAATATGACATAAAATGATGGAAGATGTTCCTGATGTGAAATCATTTTGATGGTAATTGGCTCCAGTCAGGTCACAGAACAATAAATCCCCTTGATACACATAGCAATAAAAGATATTTAAATGTAACAATGAAAGATACTTAAAGTATCTCAGTGACTAGGATTTGACATTATGGAGATAAAAACACTTAGTAAATAAATTAAATGCTTAACATTTTCTTTGTATCTTAAAGACAAATAGGGGGGGCTGGGGATTTAGCTCAGCGGCACAGTGCCTGCTTGGCAAGCACAAGGTTGTGAGTTTGAGTCCTGGCACCGGAAAAAAAACAAAAAAAAAACAAACAAAAAAGACAAATGGGAGCTAAAGGTTTTTATCCCAAAATATAATTATTCAAATTAATTTTTCTGCTTACAAAACTGTGCTTCTTGCAAACCCTAAAATGATGCAGTAATCTATAAAGCAGCAAGTTAAAAGTTTGCTCTCCTATCACACTTTTAAGTTCCTTCCCTTCTCTAAAAGTTCATTATTCTTGAAAAAAATGGAACATAGGTTCATATCACACATATTTTTTGCCTTTCTCATATTATGATATATCTGGACAGCTTTGACATGTTAAAATATACATATCTATCATGTCCTTTTCAAGCAGCTAAAGAAAACATTGTGTAGATATACCATGATTTATGTAACCAATCACCTACTGATGAAGGCTGCTTCCAATGTGCTGTTAAAAACATCAGCGCAGTGAACATCCTTGTATATAAAGTTTTGCATACTGATTCCTCAAAAATTTAAAATAGAAATACCATATGATCTATCAATTCCACTTCTGGTACTTACCCAGAAGAACTGAAAGCAGGATCTCAAAGAGATATTTGTATACCCATGTTCATAGCAGCATTATTCACAATAGCCAAAAGGTGGAAGCTACCCAAGCGTCCATCAATGGGTGAATGGGAAACAAAATGTGGTACATCTATACCACATATTATTCAGCCTTAAAAAGGAAAAAAATGCAAATTAGGAATAAAGGGGAATGTCTTTACCTTGACAAAGAACATCTACAAAAGTCCTACACCTAACATTATACTTCATGATGAGAAATTTTTTCCCACTAAAATCAGGAACAAAACAAGGATGTTTCTTCTCACTTCTCTTCCACATTGAACTGGAAGTCCTAGCTAATACAGTAAGACTAAAAAAAAAAAAAAAAAAAAAGAAATAAAGGGGATCCTGATTGGGAAGGAAGAAACAGAACTGTTTTTTGTTAACACATGACATGAGTGTCTATATAAAAAAGTCTGTAACACTCAACCAAGAACTCTTGGAACCAAAAGCAATTACTGCAAAGTTGCAGGATACAAGGTAAATATATGTCTTCCTGTGTATCAGCAATGAGAAGCAGAGTTTACAATCAAAATATAACACCATTTATATCAGCACCCCCAAAAAGTGAAATACTAAGGTATAAATCTAACAAAATATGAAAAAAATTCATGAGATTAACTATAAAGCTCTGATTTAAAAAATCAAAGAACTAAATAAACACAATTTAAATATTTAAATAAATAGATATTCTATGTTTATGGGTAGGAAGACTAAATACTGTCGACACATCAGTTCTTTTATCTCTAGATTCAACATAATCCCAATGAAAATCTCAATGAAGTTATCTTGTGGATATCAACAAACTGACAGTAAAGTGTATGAGGAAAGGCAACAGACTTAGAATAGCCAAGAGAATAATTTAACAGGATTGACACTAGCTGATTTCGAGACTTATTATATAAACCCACAGTAACTGGGGACAGTATGGTATTGACAAAATAACTAAGTCAATGTAACAGAACAGAGAGCCCAGAAACAGACCCACATAAATACAGTCAATTGATTTTTGACAAAAGAACAAAAGCCAACATGAAGGCTTAGCAAATATAGTCTTTTTTTTAATGTGTGCTAGCACAAATATATATCGACAAATTTTTTAAAAAATGAATCTAGAAATACTGTTATGGTCTAGTTCTAAAGAGGGCAGGGCTTTTGGAAAGTGACTGGATCATATGGGGACGCTATATTCGACAGTGGGTTAATCCACTGATGAGTTCTTCATAGGCCTGATTAGAGATGCACCATGGAAAGGTAAGCTTTTAGAAGGGACCTCTCCCTCCCTCCCCCACCCTGCCCCCTCCTTCCTAGCTTCAATGGATTGAGCAGTTTTCCTTGCCATGCCCTTCTACCATGCTATTTCTGCCTTTGAGCCAGCAAACTGTGGAGTGAATCCTCTGAAATTAGAAGTCAAATAAACCTTTTCTCCTTTTAATTTTCAGGTACTGAGCATTTTGATTCAGCAACAGGAAAAAGCTAATACACAGACTTTCCTTATGGGAGGGTGCAACCTGAGTATTTTCTGCAGGCTGGCCTTGAACTCCTAGGCTTAAGTGATCTTCCAGTCTTAGCCTCTCAGTAGCTGAGACTAAATAGGCACATGCAACTCTGCCTGGACACATCTTACATTCTTCACAAAAATAAACTCAAAATGAATGATACAGCTAAATGTAAAGTGCAAAACAATAAAAATCCTAGAAGATAACATGGGAGAAAAATCTAGATAATCTTGGGTATAACAATGACTTTTTAAATACAATGCCAAAGTCAAGATCCATAAAAGAAAGAACTAATAAGCCGGACTTGACAAAAATAAAGACTTTTGCTCTGAGAAAGATACTGTTAAGAGAATGAGAGACAAGCCCACAGACTGGGGAAAAATATTAGCAAAAAG
Source organism: Chinchilla lanigera (assembly GCF_000276665.1). Lineage (NCBI taxonomy): Eukaryota > Metazoa > Chordata > Mammalia > Rodentia > Chinchillidae > Chinchilla > Chinchilla lanigera. The sequence continues at coordinate 10,379,237 of NW_004955479.1, read as the reverse complement.
AAATATCTGGTAAAGGACTGTTACTTAAAATAAAGAATTCTTAAAATTCAACAATAAGAAAATGACCACCCCAACTTAAAAATGGACAAAAGACCTGAAGCGATATCTCACCAAAGAAGGTACACTAATATAAATAAACAGATGAAAAAATGTTGATCATATGCCATTGTGAACTGCAAATTAAAACCACAGCAAGACACCACTGTATCCTATAAGAATGAGTAAAACTCAAGGTGAATATACAAAAGCTCTGGCAACACCAAATGCTGTCACAAATGTGTAACAGGTACTCTCATTTATTGCACAGTCACTTTCAAAGACAATTGACAATTTCTTACAAAACTGAATATACTCTTTGGTTTTTTCCGGTACCAGGAATTGAACTCACGACATTGTGCTTGCCGGTAGGCACTGTGCCGCTGAGCTAAATCCCCAGCCCCTGAATATACTCTTAATATATGATCCCAAATCACTCTCACTGTTATCTACCAAAGAATTTAAAATTTTAAGTCTATATGAAAACCTGCACACCGGTGTTTTTAGATCTTTACTTGCAAATGCTAAAACTTGGAAGTGACCAAGATGTCTTCCAGTAAAGGGACAGATACAAAAGTGCTGTTTATTCAGAGAATGAAATATTACTCAGCACTAAAAAGAAATTAAGGCATGAAAAGATATAGAAGAAATTTGTAAGTGAATTACTAGGTAAAAGAAGCAATCTGAAAAGGTTACGTACTGTATGATTTCAACTATATGACCTAGAAAAGGCAAAACTATGGAGACAGTGAAACGATCAGTGATTTATAGACTGGAGGAAAGAGGATAAATAGGTAGCACAGAGGACTTTTCAGGGCAGTAAAACTACTGTGTACATAATGGTGGGTATAATGGTGGATATTATAATGGTGGACGTTATACATCTGTTCAAACACACAATATCTAACATCAACAGTGAACCCTCATGTAAAGCCTGTATATGAGAATGATGTGCGAATGTAGACTCATCTATTAGAACAAATGTACTACTTTGCTGTAGGATGTTGATGGTAGGGGAGGCAGTGTGTGCATAAGAGAGTAGGGGGTATATGAGAAACCTTTGTACCTTCACTCAACTTTGCTATAAACTTGAAACTGCTCTAAAATACAGTCTACTTGAAACTAGTTTTTAAAAAAGGAAATTCTGGCACAAGCTACAACATGAATGAGCCATGAGGATATTTTGCTCAGTGAAATAAGTCAGTCACAATGAGGAATACTGTATCATTCCACTTATATGAGGTAGTTAGAGCAGTTAAAAATCACAGCCACAGGAAAAAAAGTAGTTGCCTAGGGCTGAGGAGAAAGGTGAAAGAGGAGCTGTCTCATGGATAGAGTTTTAGTTTTATAATATGAAGAGGTCTAGAGACTCCATGTACAACATAAAAGTACTTAATATTACTAACCCATCTGCTTAGAAATGGTTAAGATGGTAAATTTGTTATACTTTATCACAACTTGCAATCTTAAAAAATCCCTTACAGCATTCTGTACAAAGAATAAGTGACTAAAAAAAAAACAAAAAACAAGATTGGAGCTCAGTGGCAAAGCACCTGCCTGGCAAGCACAAGGTCGTGAGTTCGGTTCCCGGTACCAGAGAAAAACCAAAAAAAAAACCAAACAAACAAACAAACAAAAAAGAATAAGTGACTAATCTTAAACAATAAAACTAGCCATTATTATGTTTATAAAAAACTTTACATATTACTTGATAATTGTTTTAAGAATGGATTTTTAATGTTAAATACTGGCTTCAAAGGACATGTGTATTTTAAATTTTGATCCATATTGAAAAGTTGAGTGACTAATTTGTATATTAATATCTCTACTTGTATAAACCCACGAAACACATACACAAATTTGAAATTTGACTATAATAATATACAGCATTGCATATCTAGAGTTTACCAAAAGAAATGGCAACCATATAGATATAGAAATAAGACTTTTATGGCTACATGTAAAAAGAACATAATTGTCTATATAAAAGTCTTATTTTTACTCTACTGTAAAAGTCTCACTTTCCATTTTGAGGATTTCTAAAATCCTTTGTACCACTGAGTTACTGCTTCCTTCACTGACTTTCTTTTTCAGGCCAACTGTTTCCATGAAGATGACCAAATTCTTGCTTTAATCTGAGGTACCTGATCCCGTTTTATATTCCTGTGCAGTTTCCAATCTTTGTCTTGCTCTACCTTTCCATTGTTTCTTTTCACTCTCATACCACTGTGCATATGACAACTCATCCTTGTAAACCAGTAATTATTTACTTTGGGCTTATTCAATTAGCTCAAGGAGTATTCTATATGTCAAAATAAAATTCACTTTAACTATAAAATAAAACAACCACAAGGTTCCAAATCCAAAAAGATTAGGAACCACTCAGCTACCTATCATATGAACTTACTTTCCTTCCTGAGGTCATCTCCCTAGCTGTGTGTCTCTGCATGCCAAAGTCCTTTCATAAGAAACTAATACTCTCCTTTCTCCAAGTGGAGCTCTTAAAAAGGTACTTGGTAAAAGATGATGTATTTAATAGACATTTAAAAAGGAAACAAAAACAAGGTAAAATGTCAACATTTAAAAAACCTAAATGTACATGTGAATTCTTTGAGTTATCTTGTAACTTTTCTAAAAGTCTGAAATTGTAGTATTTAAAAAAAAATTTAAACAAAGGTACCTGATAAGCTGCTCTACTTCTTTCATATCCTGTTTTGTGTGAATTTCAGAATAACCAAGAGATATATCCTAGCCTACAGATACTTACTTATTTTAAATGCAATTTAACACACCAAGTCACACAATTAAACATTATGCATAAGAGGAAAATACCAATAAAATGCTATTTCCCCCATCATCTCACTGTTCTTCGAGGCTAAGAGGCAAATTGCTGTAGGCATTTTAGAATTCTAGGTACTTCAAAATTGTTTTTAAATGATTTGGGATTACATGGCATCTAACTGCTTTTCAAAGGGATTTGTACGCTGTGCATTGGCATAATGGATTTCAATTCTTTGCTCCAGAATGCAGTTCACAGCATAAATCAATAGGAATGTCTGCCTTGTAGGCTTGTCACTTCGCCTGGTGCCTCATCTCTTTCCACCTCCCTCCCTGACGCCACCGTCCAGTCTTTCTAACCATTTGTATTCTGCACACTCAAAAAAGAAAACACAAAGATATTTCTAGCCTCTCTGAGCCACAGGGAGACACTTGTAAATGTTGCTGTCAGTGCTTTCATAAAATCATAAATTAAGCAGATTGTCTAAAGCCAGATATGACTGATGTGCACATATTGCTGGCGATCTCACACTCCACTCCCCTTAAGTCAATTTTAGTGAAGCATTTTAGCTTTTGTCCATGAAGAGTCAGATTCTCTGGCTAGCAAAACTGACGGGAAAATATATTAGATAATGTGCATTTTTCAAAACAACACGGCCAGATATCCAGAACGCCTGTGCAAGTTAGTTAATAACCACTAAGCCTCAATTCTGTCATTTTTAAAAGAAAAAAAAAAAAAAAGATAATATCTAACCTCAAAAGGATGATGTGAGGATTAAATGAAATGATCCAGATAAAGTCAGGAACACAGTGCCCGGCACATTAATTATAATGATGTCAGAATCCATGTGACTTCGTGACTCCATTCTTTCTGACTCATTATCAGGCTAGCCTCACAGGCACTGAGCCTCAATTTCATCTTTAAATTAGACATCCGTCTCTGAGGATTTGGTTTCCTTAATTATGTGCAGGACATTTTCACTACAAAGCCCTATATTGTACTAACTCCAGCAACTGAAATACATTTCTTTTAGGCATAAAGAAACAGTAGGAAACCAATGCCTCCAGCATAATTTCTTGATAGTGCACCAAGTAGAGAGGCCCACGGCTGGGGTATAGCTCAGTGCTTGAGCAGCATGGATGGGTTCCATGCCCAGCACTGCGGTGGTTGGGGGCCTCAGTAGAGCAGGCAGGGATTCTTCTGTACTGACGTGAGAAGTAAGGTGACAGTACCTATGCAATCATCCAAATAAAAAACCTCTTTCTAGCCTACCCGAACTAGCGGTGTTCAACAAATTAATCAACACTTCAATTTTTCAAAAAATCATTCCCTCAAATACTATCATGGTTACACTGTTTTGAAAGTCTTTTTCTCAGCCTGATCTCCTACACCCAGGGTGCCATCTGGTATAGATGTTTCTACTTCTGCCCTTACAGACCAATTAGAGTGGGACCAAAGACAGTGGAAGATAGAACAGGAAAGGACTGCTCAGAGCACCTGGTACTCAGGGTCAGTAATACCTGGGGAGCTACTGGAATTCCGAGGAAATGTCCGAGGGAGTTAAACTTAATCTAATCCACACAAAATGGATGAGATTAATTGCACAGTATTTTAAAAATCTAAGTAGAAAGAAGAACAGGTCAGGGAATCTAATCAAAGTACAACTAAATGTAAAAGAAAGCATTAGTCCAATCAATTGCATTATCATATCAAAAGAAAAACTTCAAAAACTGCCTAAGAGAAAAATCTCAAATTAAGCCTGTGTCTACAGGAAAACCTAGAGAGGCTCAATTTACATTCTTGGACACATCTCAAATCTCAAGTATATATAGAAATTACACTCAACAGAACAAAAAAGCCTAAGGTCAACAATGGATTTGCTTCTTGGGGGACACAGTAAGGGATCAAAATTGCACCACAGCAGGAAAAACAAAATGCACAAAAAAGAGTGAAAACAAAAACACAGTAAAATGTAGTTTAATTCTGAGTAAAAACAGAGCTTAATTTAAGACTAGAAGAAACCATCTGACCATGAACATTCTCTTCTAAAGAGTGATATATAACTTGTAGGGAAAAAATTTGTCCCCTCATACAAACTAGTTTCTACAAAGAGAGAAAGAAAGAAAACAGAATGTAAAAAATCTGATGATGTAAAAGCAAAGAGAAGCCTGACAGAAATCAGGAGACAGGAAGGGGAGGAGTAGAGGTAGAGAAACAGCTAGAAATATGTACTTTTCCTGACAATGGGGGAGCAAGAAATAATACCCCTACGAGATGGAAGAATTTAATATTACTGTGTAACTATCAAAAACAGAGGGGCAAAGCTCAGAGCAGTGGCACCTATAATCTCCACATTAAGGAGACTGAGGCAAGAGGATTGTGAGTTCGAGGCTAACCTGGCCTATATAGTAAATTCAAGGCTGACCTGGATTATATAGAGAGACTTTGCTTCAAAAAACAAACAACAAAATAGAGGGGGAAATGAAGGGATACTATAAACTAATAATCCTTACATTTCACAGGAAGAAGTCAATAAGGTCAAAATTTGATAAACTAAGAAAAATGCTACAGACATTTTGGAGCTCCAGGGGCTCAATATTATTATTTTTATAATACTGAACCTAGGGTGGCTAAGCAGGGTCGGGCCTGGTTAGTACTTGGATGGGAGAACCTAGGGTCTTTGTACTGATCTAAAATCCCAGCCCTTTTTATTTTTTATTTTGAAAGAGACAGGTCTCACTAATTTGCCCAGACTGGCCTCAAACTTCCTCCTGCCTCAGGCTTCCAGAATGCTCGGGTTTCAGGTATGAACTACCACGCCAGGCTCAGAAGTTGATATGACTATGATCACATAAGGTTTTTCACCCCAATATACTGATTAAATTCATAAATGGCTATTAATATTTACAAAAACCCAATAGTATTAGGTAACTAGCTTTATCATATAACTTCATAATGCCTTAAAGATGAGTAGATAGTTTCATGAATATCATAAGCTCACTGAAAGCAGGACTTGGGTTCATAAAGTACCTATAAGCAGGCATAGTGGTGCATACCTGTAATCCCAGCCCTCCAAAGGCTGAGGCAATAAGATCACCGTGAGTCTGAGGCCAGCCTGGCCTACATAAGTGAGTTCAAGGCCAGCCTGCACTACATAGTTGTGGAGAAGGACATTCTTTGATTAGAAAGCACTGAGGACACACAATGATTTGTTTATTATTGCAAAAATGAACTGAAACCTTTCACCTGAAGATAACAGTGTAATGAATTGCAGGAGATCCCTATTTTTCAGTCTTGCCCTGCATTGTAAAAATTAATGGGAAGTAAGGACTGTGACTGTAGTGGATTGATAACTGGTGGTCAACTTATAACCCCCAGCTGAACTGAGTAAGCATGGTGTTGGGTGTGGGAGGCCCACAGGGGATTGTTGCCAGCAGCATAAGAGGCAGAACTGGAGAAGGATAATGCTTTAATTACTAAAATGTTTGGTATTCTCCCATTTGTACTAGCTACACCCTTGGTTCTCGCTCAATAAAAGGTGACTGAGATTGGTAATCAGGGATGCAGCCCGAGAGGCTGTAAATCCCCTGATCCACGGCTTTCGCCTCTCTCGTTTTTCTTGTCTCTCTTACTTTTCATCTGCGGGCACCTCGTTCTTGGGACCTGTCACCCTGACTAGAACAGCACATAGTGAGACCCTGTCTCAAGAAAAGAAAGAAAAAAACCCTAAATAAATAACAAATAAATAGTATCTCTATGAATAGTATGTCACAATTTCCCCCTTAACACATGCTTGGGGGTATTTTGATTCACATTTTAATTACTAAAGCTAGGTACAGGCAATTACAGTTTCTTCTCTACAAGGTTGCACAGGATATTAACTTCTTATCTCTCATTTCTAAGACCTCCTCTATTCTTCTCTACAGTCCTCTTTCACTGTTCCTGAAGGGTTGGCTCCAGGACCCTCATGGATAACAAACTATAAGGATTCACAAATCCCTTATTTAAAATGGCATGATATTTGCACAGAACCTATGCTTATCTTCCCATGTACTTTATCTTACTCTTTTTGAGGCAAGGTCTCACTATGCAGTTCAGGCTGGTCTTGAACTCAGTTTGTAGCCCACACTAGCCTTGCACTCCCAATGATCCTCGTGCCTCAGCCTCCCGAGCGCTGGGATTACAGGTGTGTGCCACCACACTCAGTTCTTTCCCATGCACTTTAAACCATCAAGAGTACTTACAACACGTAATAGAGTATAAATACTATTTAAGTAGTTGTTAAACTTATTTCTTTACAAAATAATGACAAGAAAAAATCTGTACCATGTTCAGTACAGATGCAGGTTTTTTTCTGAATATTTTTTAATATTTTGGTTAAATCTACAGATAAACAACAGTGAGTGCTGAGAGCTGCTCTTCACCTGCTCTGGCCTCAGTCAGCCAACCACATTTTCCAGATTTGTCTGCCAGATTACTGCAAAGGTTTTATATGGGAAGAGCTTAAAGGGGGAGAAGGTATTTCCTTGCTGCTTTCATTCCTATCAGCATTACTCCAGGACCAGGGGACAGCTGCTCTTCTAGCTCCATCTGTACCCTTGCTTCTCCCCCAGTGGCTGAGCACCAGCTGCAGGGCGTCCTCTCCGGTCAGCCTGCCAGCTGTGTGCAGGCCCCTCTGAGCTCCTAGATTCCACTCTTCTGTTCTCCCAGCCTAGGGATGTTAGCTGCTTCCTGTTTGGATTAGCTCAGTGCCTATTTTTTCTTCTGTCAGCCTTCCCACACCTGTGTGACCAACTCCTAGAGTTAACCTCTGAAAAACCTCACGTGGTTTTCTGGACCCAGAGGCACAGGAAAGAAAATATGTACCCTCGTTAGAAATTACTCATAGAGCAGCAGTGTGGGTCTTCTTATGACCTCAATAAAGAAGTGATTCTCAAGCCCAGCATGTAATCCTGGGAGGCTGAGGCAGGAGAATCACCTCGAGTTCAAGGCCAGCATGGCCTACATAAGTGAGCTCAAGGCCAGCCTGCATTGCGTACAAGACCCTGTCTCAAAAAGACAAAAAAAAAAAAAAAACAACAAAGAGATTCTTGAGCCATTTTTGTACAACCACCATTAGGGTTTTTGTTTCCAGACACTGATGAAGTTCAGTACAAAATTGTAGGTTTAACAAATCATTAAGAAGAATACAAAATGCCTTAGAAAGACAGAAATAGGACACTGAAAAGCGAGAAGAGGGCACAGACAGAGTACGAGATACAAGCAAAATTTTATCTCTAAGTTTTAAGCATTTTTCTTATTGCACATGGGACCCCATGTGTATACGGGCCTGGGCAGTCTCCCCTGTGCTCTGCTTCATACCTGCTTCAACACTGATCCTCACTGCTGTAGATGCTGAAGCCACAATACAGACTTGAACTCCTGCTCTTCCACTTACTGTCACCTTAGACAAGTCTCAGTTAGCCCTTACGCCTTAGATTGCTCATCTGTCAAATGGAGAATAACCTATGAACCTATTTCATGGAATTATCGTGAGGACCAAGTAAACTGTTCTCTGCAAAAGGGCTTAAAATGAGACACAGTATTCAGCGAGTACTACATAAGTATAATTTCTTATATTATTTGACATACAAAGACCCATAAATTATAAAAATGCTAAAAGTTGCATGTTTTTTTAATCCTGGAGGAAACAATGTTTACAGATCACACAAGGAGTTTTGACCATAAGACAGCCTCTATCAGAGAGCAGTTCTTGATCTTTTCTTAGCCACAGAACCTTTCTTTTGTTTGTCTCTGGTTGTTTTTATTGTTGTTTTTTATTTTTGTCTTTTTGAGACAGGGTCTCACCATGCAGTTCAGGCTGGCCTTGAGCTCACTTTGTAGCCCAGGCTGGCCTTGAACTCACAGTGATCCTTCTGCCTCAGCCTCCCAGTGCTGGGATTATAGGTATGTGCCACCATACCTGGCCAGATCCTTTTGAAGGTAGGAAAAGCCACAGCCTTTTTACCTAGAAAAATGCATATATACATAGTTTTCCAAAATATTTCAATGCTCTTTCCTTTAAATTAAGCATCAGACCTTTCATGTCAGTATGGCTATAAGAAAGCTGAAACACTAGAGGGTGCCACAAGCAAAGGAAAAAATATAAAGAACGTGCAAGGAATTTCAGGAGGCTTAAAGCTCTTCAATGGGCACAAACATCCTTCCACAGAAGAGAACCGTTAGGTGAATCTACTACCCCAGATGTTTTAAAATGTGTCCACTCTTCTATAGGCTCTAGATTAGCACCGTCCAACAGGACTTCCTGCAATAATGGTCATGTTCTGAGTTTGTTCTGCCCAAAACAGTTGCCACAACCACATTGAAATGTAACTACTATGGCTAAGAAATTAAATTTTTAATTCATTTGAGCTTTAAGTTAATTTTGTTGAAATGTGGCATGTAGCTATAATGAATAGTGAAGTTCTACATTCTATTTTTAAGTTTTGAAATGACTTGTTTCTAATCACACTGCTAAAGTCTAATGGGAATTCATATAATTCAAGCCACTCTTCCATAAATATTCAATATTTCAGAAATAGAAGGTTGTTAATGCCTCCTCTCCACCGTATAGTTGTACAGAATTAAAAGTAAAGCTTTCTTTTACTCTTTACAGAGGACTTTTCCTATTCATTTCCTGAGTGCATTAATTCAAACATTCTTAAGTCCATGCATTTTAAGAGCTTTTCCAAAAGTGTGTATTAAAAGAATGAATTAAGCCAGGCGTGGTGGCACACGCCTATAATCCCAGCACTCAGGAGGCTGAGGCAGGAAGATCACTGTGAGGTCAAGACCAGCCTGGGCTCCACAGTGACTTCAAGGTCAGCTCGAACTACATAGGGAGACCCTATCTCAAGAAACCCAAAAAGTTAAGTAAATAGGCTTTGTTGATTAAAAGAACAAATCCTATTCTATTGAGAACTGCCAAAGGCTAAGGGAACACTGTGAAGTCAAGACTGCCAGGATGTGGGGAAGGATCCTGAAGGGGAAGACAGCACCTTCAGGCTTTGGAAGGAAGCACATGGTGTGGCAAAGAAGCATCAGTGAACACCACATAGCATAGACAAGGTGAGTCCAGGACAGAAGGAACACAGCTCTCCGCTGCCTTCACACCACATTCTTTACACTCAAACTTAGTCTGCTAAAAATAAAGCTAATGCTGACCCACCTGTCAAAGAGGAAAGCAGTCTATCCACATTGAACACCACGTTACAGTTTACAACCCAGGGTCTGGCACAGTGCTCTGAATGGAGTAGGTACCTAATAAACGCTGGTGACAATAATGAAAAAGGATTAGAAAAATGCATTTGCAAACATTTAAGTGCTTATTAGCAGCTACAAATATCAATAAAAAGCAAGTGAGTTGCTGAAGCTATACCTGGTTTAGAAACATGGCGCTGGCAAGTTGGGTGCCCAGGCACTTGCAATGGGGTCAGAATGCAGCTGGCTGGGCTCTTTTTGAAGAATAATTATTTGCCCACAGCTGCTCCCAAATTACCAAAAATCAAATAAGTAGTTGTCATGTGATAGCCAGATTAGAGACTGCCTCAATTTCCATTAAACAGAAATAACATAAATTGCCACAAGTCCCGCCCCTCAGTCTGAGGCCAGCACAAAGGACACTTTTATTCAGACCCCACACTGTGAGACACAGCATTGTTGCCCGGCTGCTTCTGTGGCAGGCCTCAGCTCTGCTGGCTTTGTCACTGCACACCAACCTGCAGGGAAAGCTGGTTCTGAAGGACGGCTTGATGCCTGGGTTTTCCTTGGACATAACTGAACCAAGGATTTGCTCCTACATAAAATTATGAAAGTGTAAAAGTGCCAGTGTCACAGATGCACAAATCTCTGAATCTCTGCCACTTAATCTTTCATTCATTCAATAAATACATACATACATACTGAATTCTTCCTTGTTGTCTGTTTTGATTTTTTGTTTATTTTGATGCAAGGACTACGCAGTTCAGGCTGACCTTGAACTCATGGGGCAATTGTCCTGCCTCTCAGCTTCCCAAGTGCTGGGATTAGAGGTGTGCGCCACCATGCCAGGCTGTCTGTTTGTTTTGAGACAGGATCTCACTATACAGTTTAGGCTGGCTTCAAACTCTTGCCTCAGCCTTTTGGAGGGCTGGGATTATAAGCATGGGCCATCACACTCAGCCAAACTGAGTTCTTTCCAAGGATTCCTACTTTATTTGCAACATGAATATTCCAGTAAGAACTATTACTGGCATCTGTGTACCTATAGTTTAAAAAATATGCTTATAGAAGTAACACATCTTTTTTTTGGTAATTAAAAAATACAGGTATGAGAAAACAAAAAGGAGCGCAAATCACCACCATCTGAGAAAGTCATAACCGAGTTAACATTGGTATAGACGCTTCTAGTAGTTCCCTGCTAGCTCTATAGTTGATAATATTGTTTCACAAACAAATGTCAGTTGATATTGTACAAATGTATATGTATTTTTTCATTTAACAATAAAATTTATAATGTTAACATTTTTTTACACCATTTAAAAAAATGCTTAGGGGCCGGGGATATAGCTCAGCGGCACAAGCACCTGCCTGGCAAGTGCAAGGTCCTGAGTTCAATTCCTGGTACCAGGGGCTGGGGATTTAGCTCAGCGGCACAGTGCCTGCCTGGCAAGCACGAGGTTGTGAGTTCAATTCCCAGTACCGGAAAAAAAAAAAAAATTCCTGGTACCAAAAAAATAAATAAATAAATAAACTAAAAAAAAATGCTTGAAGCATTCCCTGTAAAACTGTATAGAAGTTAGTTTTCTAATCACTTAAAGTCAATTACTTAGGTCATTTCAAATTTTTCACTATTATGAATAGCATTGTTACTGTAATTCTGGTATTTTTTAACTGTTGAATAAATGAATCAACAAGTAGTTTACTAGGCTAAGTTTTAAGCACACATCCATTTCCTTGGTTCTTAAAGGACATTAAAAACTGAATAACCATAACCAGTTAGGATTCTGGACATGCTCTTTTGGCAGGCATAGACACGCTGTACACTAAAAATAGCAATCAAAACAGAGATAAGCACAGCGTTCCTGGTGGTAGAGAGAGGGAAGAATAAAAATATTAACCTAGGGGTTGGGGATATAGCTCAGCAGTGCAACACCTGCCTGGCCAAGTGCGAGGTCTCAAGTTCAATTCTGGGTACCAAAAACAAAAAACAAAACAAAACAACCAACCTGTTAATCTTAATAATATAAAAGAATAACCAGACACCTGTAGCCCCAGCTATTCAGGAGGCAGAAGGATCACTTGAGCTCAGAAGATTGAGACCAGCCTCAAACTAATGAGACCATGTCTAAGAAAGAAAAAAAGAAGGAAAGAAGCAAGCACACAACGATGTGGTAAAATAGAGCTGCTGGAAAGTAGAATATAGGAAGAGGAAAGTATGGAGGCATTTAATAAACCCATTTTCCAAAACAGCAAGCTAAGAAACCCTACAACCCTCATTCTGAAAGTTGATGGATAAAAAAATAAAAGTTGGGCTGGATATGTAGCTCGGTGGTATAGTGTTTGCCTAGCATGCACAAATCCCTGGGGTTAATCCTCAGCACCATTAAAATAAACAAGCAGGGGCTGGGGATTTAGCTCAGCAGCAAAAGCGCCTGCCTGGCAAGCACAAGGTCTGAGTTCGGTTCCCGGTACCAGAGAAAAACAAACAAACAAAAAAAAATAAAATAAATAAGCAAAAGTGTACACCTGTAATCCCAGATATCTGGGAGCACAGGGTAAGACCACTGTGTCTTTGAAGAGAACCTGGGCATCATAATGAGACCTCCATCTCAATAAATAAATGTAAAATTATAAAGATAACACATGACCTTTGAAATAATATAAATACCAAATATGAATGACAAAAAAGAGGGTACAGAAAAGTTAAATTTTTATTTTTCATATCAAAAAATCCAAATATTGTCTAAAGTTGATAAATGAAGGAAAAGAAATTTAAATACACATAGCTTTTTTTTTTTGTACTGGGAATCGAACTCAGGACCTTGCGCTTGCTAGCAGGCGCTGTGCCACTGAGCTACATCCCTGGCCAAAACACAGATAGCCTTGTGGAAGTAATCACAGAAAAGATAAACACAGAAATAGTGAAGCAGTCTTTATAATGTGTCTCTGGACAGTAGAGCTGGGAATGGAAGGGAAGGGAGAAAGGCAGACTCACAGTCATTCACCCTAAACTCTCCAGGACTATTTGATTTGTCAAGATATTCAACCACACCCTGATAAAGACTGGCTGAACAATCTGCAACTGTTCACTTTCCCTCACAGACACAGCCTCTTATCGTCATTAGTGGTCACACCCAACTACCATAGAACATTTTTCCTCTAACCAGAGGCAAACCTAAAATACCTATGACCTTAAAGACTATCTATTCTGCTTTGCTTGTTTTATAGATGAGGACCCAGAAAAGTCAAGCTGAGTGACCCAAAGTCATATTTCATAGTTGGTGGCAAAATTCAAACCCAGCCAGGCATGGTGGCGCACACCTATAATCCCAGTACTCGGGAGGCTGAGGCAGGAGGACTGCTGTGAGTTTGAGGCTAGCCTGGGATACCTAAATGAGTTCAAGGCCAGCCTGAACTACATAGTGAGACCCTCTCCAAAAATAAATAAATAAACAAACCCTCAGACCCACCTCTCCTGGCTCCTAATCAAGTGTTCCACCTAGGCTGGGGATTTAGCTTAGC
>NW_004955479.1:10329829-10365549 GCF_000276665.1 Chinchilla lanigera | reverse complement strand
CCCTCTGTCCTGGAGCAGAGTCATTAATCATTATTTGCTTGAGCTCCCTAACTAATGTACTAGCCCACACTACTATCCAGCCAAAATCTGCTTTTGAGTGCATTTGTATTATGAAATGTTACACACATTGAATTGAAGTGACTGTTCAAAGTGCACCTGCAGTTACCCATCCCAGTTCACACACCTATTCCTCCCAGGATGTAGCTACCCACTGTGAGGCTGGACAGCATCCGTCTGTCTGTCTGTCTGTCTCTCTCTCTCTGTCCCCCTCCCTCGCATCTGCCCCCCCTCCTCTGGACTAAACCCAAGGCCTTCTCACTGGCCTACATCCCCTGCCCTTTTTAAATGTTTTATTTTGAGGCAGGTCTCATTAAGTTACTAAGAATAAATGTGATTCATATAGTTTCCAAAATAATCTTCTGTAAGCGCCATGACAGTCAACCGATTTCATGTTCTTCTTCACAAATGTTAAATGTTTCCCTAAGTACCCACTCTTGTTTTCAATGGATAGAAAGGGAATAAAATCATTTAAATAAAAAAAGGTTGGCAGCACACGGAGCCAATTTTTTAAAGAAAGAAAATGGAGAATTAAGCACATAACTTTTGTGTTTGTAGTCACTATACCAATTTATAAAAATTACTATTTGTTTTGTTTTGTTTTTTGAGACAGGATCTCACAAGTAGTCCAGGCTGGCCTTGAATTCATAAGGGAGCCCAGGCTAGCCTCAAACTGCAGCAATCCTCCTGCCTCAGCCTCCCAAGTGCGGGGATTACAGGTGTGTGCCACTGTGCCCAGCTAAAAATTATTTTTAAAGTGAACTTTAACAGTAGAAAGTCCCTACAGATTATTATTCATTTGAGAGGGAAACATAAAAATGGGAAACAAGCCAATCACCGGAAAACAAGTATACACAGGAAAGTCCAGATCTAAAACTCCCAAACCCCAGTATTTATTGTATTTTTTTCTAATTGTATACCATTTATGGACGATGTACTCACTGTCTCACCAATTTAAAATAAACACAGTGAGTGTTCGAAAGCATGCTCCTTACATGAGAGTTCATCCTAAGGTCTGTGAGACAACAGCAACAATGATTCACCAGCAGTAATAGGAGCAGCCTGCGCAGCAAGCCTCCTACTTCTTGCTCACTTCCTGTGTCTTACCCTCTCTGAGCCACTGTGAATCTGAGAACACTTATAGTTTGGAAGTGGCCAGTACCAACTGAGGCTTTTAAAAAATCAAATAATGTGTATGAAAGCACTTTATAATAGCAATGTGAAACAGAAACATAAGGTATTATGTTGTCTCATTGTGGAGCCAGCGGAGGAGCAAACAATGACTGCATCTGTCCACGCAACCATCTATCCACCACTGAAGTGCCAAGATCCTAAGGCAGGACCAACACAAGCTCCAGGTCCAGTCAGGGAAAACCCACTTAAACCAAAGCAGCAACTGGAGCCTTCAGGCTGCTCAGGACACTCAGACATATTTTGCCTAATGGGCAGCATTTCTTAAATGTGAATTGATGGCCAACACTGTAAAATCAAAAGATAGCATAAAACTCCACATTTCTGACCTCCCTTAAAACAAAAACAAAAACAAAAGGACTAGGAATACCAGGAAGCAGCACTGTGTTACAAGCCTTACTTTATAGACAGATTCCCTGGATTAGAAAAACAGTCCTGAGGGCTGGGGATGTGGCTCGGTGGTAGAGCACGTGCCTAGGGTGCACGAGCCCTGCGTTTGATCCTGAACACCACAACCAACCAACCAACCCTCTGACATTTGCTAGGTTACATGTTCCTTAACCTCCCTGTGTACATCAGTTCTCCTGCTTAAAAAAAATGGTGATAATGTATTATATTGTAGTGTTTATGTATTAAATGAAATTAAGAAGTAAGGCACTCAGCACAATCCCCTACCAATAAGTGTTACCTGTCACTATTATCATGTCAGCCTGGCAACAACCCAACTGGCATGTGGGAGCACATTGTGCTTATTTCCCATAACAACTGCATTCCCTTCAGGATGTCCACTCTTGGGCTGCCCCACTCTCCCACTCTATTAAGAACCACTGCCTGTCAGTCGGCATAACAGGTTGCAAACTCTAACACAGTGGTGGCGCACCCATGGCATGCACGCTGCAGTGGGCAAGCACAGCGTCACTATCGACACTCAGGCCAAGTCGGGTAACAGTTGTTTTTTCCTAAACTAAAACCTCAGGATTCTGGTTTAAATGCAGAGTTGGCACTTGGCGATAAATAAGTAGGTTTGGGATTGTAGTTTGGGCAGTCCGTCTCTGAAAGGCTCATCATCACTGCCCTAACAGAACAAAGACTCTGCACTGTAACCGAGAAGTGCTGAGAAAGGCAACGAGACGGGAATAGTGGCACTTAAAGAAGAGGGTAAGCCATCAAATCAGTCAACAAATATTCTCCCAGGCCCAGGTTCTAGGCAGAAACAGTAACAGGCAAGATGGCAAGGGAACCAATCTTAAACTACTGACAATTTTTTTGCTCTTTGGCAGTGCGGGGGGGTAGATCCCAAGTTCTTTACCACCAAGCCACACCTCCTGGCCAGAAGCTTATATTCTGGTGGAAGGAGCCACAGCAAGAAAGACATATGGGAATAAATAAGAATGTCAGGAAGTGATGTGCTGTGCAAAGACAAAATAAAGCAATGTGATTTTTTTTAAATGGCTGGAGGGAGCAAGGATGTGTTCTCTGACGAGGCACATTTTGATTGCCATGGGAAGAGCTTGGGAGAAATGCTCTCCAGGCAAAGGAGACCCCAAGAGTGTGGCTGGAACACAGTGAACAGGGGAAGAAGGCAAGAGAAGCAGAAGAGAGAGAAAATGGGAAAGTGATGTGCTGGAAGGTCTTTATGGGCCTTGGAAAGAAGTCTGGGATTCACCTGGTCAGGAGTGATCTCAGGAGCAGCTGCAGGAGGTGCTATTGGGAGACAGAGCCCAGTGGCAACATTCCAAGGAATGCCGGCAGGATCAGGCCGGCTCTGAGTGTGCTACAGGTTGGGGGAGCTTACAGTCTATGGATAGGAATCTCAGTTCCTCTTACAGCTCAGTGGCACCTGAGCTAAGGAAGAGCTCTTCCTTACAACAACACAAAAGGAACAAGCCAAAGTAGAGAGAAATTTGTACAAAAGTAAGGTTTCAACATTACTTGCAACTTTATAAGACAGTTATCCTTATTCAGAAAGAGATGAGAAGAGTACACTAAAAAATTAGTTTATCTGAAAACTAGTAAGCTGTACTTTTGAGAGACAGCACTGTCTCTTCCACCTACAGACAGATATAGGTTACAAAACCCTCTGCAATAACTGCAGGCCACCCTCATAGTTCCAGGATCTCAGATGAAAGCACACTCTAGCGGTGTGGAGAATGGCGTGGGGAGGACTGGAGCTAGAGCAAGCCGTCAGGTAACTCAGTAGTCCATGAGGAAGCATAATATGGGGGTGTGAACTAAGATACACTGTGTGTGAAGTATTTAGGTGACGAAAAGCAAAGGGACTTAGTGAACAACCGCACATGAGCAGTGAGGAGAGCTAAGCTCAGGATGACACCACACTTGTAGCTTGGGTGAGCAAGTGGTCACGAACCAGGCTAGAACAAGAGAGGAGTGAGAGCTGCCAAAACAGTGCCGACGGCTCTCTCCTTCGGCTGCCCAGACACCCAGAGATCTGCAGCCTGCAGGGAAGCCTGGGGCGAGGATGGGCTCCTCAGCAAGGGCGCGGTAACAAAAGCAGACAGTACGGATAAAACTGATGGGGAACAATGCATAAGGTGGTGCAGTACGAAAAGAAAACAGGGATGTTCAAAGGGGTAAATGGAGAGAAGAGATGGGGAAGACAAGATGTCAGAGGGAAAAATGAGAACCAGGAGGCAATAGTGTCAGGGAAGCCAACAGAAGGGAGAGGGCAACAGTTCAAATGCAATGCAGAAGAAAAAGCTGAAATAATGTCTTGCCAAGAGGTCCGATTACGTTCATTCATTCAACACAGACATGACAGTCACTGCTAATGCAGTCAACAAAAACTGTCCCCAGCTCCTCCACTTTTACATCCTACAGATGGAGATAAATAAAAATAATAAACACATACTATTTTAGGGCCAATAAGTACTAAACAGAAAAATAATGACACCAGGTTAGGGAGATGGGAACTTGGGCACAGGAAGGATGCTGGTCAAAGCAAGCCTTTCTGACAAGCTCTCCAAGCTCAGGTCCGCACAAGTGAGACAGATAGCGGGAAATACAGGGTAAAGCGTTACAGGCAACACAAACTGCACATGTCCACACACCGAGGCAAGAGTGTGCTTGACGCTGGGCCCGGTGGCGCATGCTTATAACCCCAGCACTCAGGAGGCTGAGGCAGGAGGATCATTGTGAGTTTGAGGCCAGCATGGGCTACAAAGTGCACTCAAAGCCAGCCTGAACTGCATCGCGAGACCCGGTCTCAAAAAGACCAAAAAAATAAAGGAACAGCAAATGGACCTTGTGCCTGTAGCCACTAAGCTCAGAGAAGACTGGCAGATGAGGTCACAGAAGTCACTGCCCAGGGACAGGCTTTGAAGGCCAAGAGCTACTTTAGATTTTGGATTTCACTCAGAAGAAGATGGGAAGTCATTAAAATGTTCTGAGCAGAGAGAGAGATGATCTGATTTTCTGATCTGCATCTTCAAAAGGTCACTCAGGGTGGTGCAAGTGGACTGAGAGAGGTAAGAAGTGAAGCAAAGAGACAAATTATAAAGCTGAAAGATAAATGTGGCTTGAGTCAGGGAGCAGCAGTGAAGGTGGTGAATAGATAAATTTTGCATGTTTTGACAGTGAGACTGCTAAGATTTCCTGAGGATTTAGACGAAAGGCAGAGTGAAAAGAAGTTGAAAATGACTCTAAATGACAGGTGTTGCCTCATGATTTTGCTCTATAAAACTTTCTTTCAGAAGTGGGCTCATTGGCAACCCATTCGGGACCCTCCTGTCTCTCAGGCGCTATTCCTACCCCCTATTCCTTTTCCCCAATAAATTTTTGTATTCTTCAAAAAAAAAAAAGGCAGGCGTGGTAGCACATGCCTATTATCCCAATACTCAGCAGGCGGAGGCAAGAATACAGCTGTGAGTTCAAGGCCCAAATGACATAGTGAGACCCCGTCTCAAAACAAACAAACAAAAAAGAATGATTCTAAAATTTTTGATCTGAGTAACTGAAAGTATGTGATAGTCATTTTCTGACAGGAATAAATGTCAAAGGAATAGCTGGGATGCCTACTAGATTGCCTATTAGATTTTTAAGTGGAAATACTAAACTTGGCTGTAAATTGGTAGTTTTTTATGAGCTGTTTTTAGGGAAATTTTATTTTCATTCCTTTTTTGAAAAATGTAATTAAAAATTTCACTTATATTTTTAGAAAGGATGAGGTCAACATTCATTATCTAGAATCATTAATTTGACTAAGCAGTTATAGAAATATTGTTACCTTTTCTTATAGAAATAGTTACCACAATACTAGTTAACAATTAAGTATTACATCTGTTCACCATTTCTGTCGAACATTTTTCCTTATTTATGTTAGACAAA
Source organism: Chinchilla lanigera (assembly GCF_000276665.1). NCBI lineage: Eukaryota > Metazoa > Chordata > Mammalia > Rodentia > Chinchillidae > Chinchilla > Chinchilla lanigera. The sequence continues at coordinate 10,359,957 of NW_004955479.1, read as the reverse complement.
AAACAAAAACAAGGTAATTACGCAAGTGAAACTTGTTCTCCAACTATGCTGGAAAAAGTCAAGAATGTGCTGTGGTTGGGCGTGGTGGCACATGCCTATAATCCCACTCTGGGAGGCTGAGGCAGGAGAATCCCAAGGTCACATCTAGCCTGAGCAATTTAGTTATTTAGGGAGACATCTCAAAATTTGAAAAAAAAATTAAAGTGTTGCGGATGTAGTTCAGTGTGACCTGGATTCAATCTCCAAGTCGTGGTGGTGGTACTGGTGGGACTGCTCTATATAAATTACTATAAACATCTACTTCCCCTCCTTCAAAAGACAGCTGTAGCAGAAGCAGAAAAATGTCAGAACCTGGAGTCTGCAATGGCTGCTTTTGACTTCTAGTAGTATAGGCTTGGGAAAATTCATAAAGTCTCTAGCAGTGTCTGTTTCACCTGTAAAACTGAGAATGACAGTACTGCCTCAGAGTAGTGATAGTCACTCCACTATAACACTTACTGAGCCCTTATTAGGTACTTTTCCACACACAATTTTATGTACTCTTTGCAACTCCAGGAGGTATTATTATCCTCACTGACATATGATGAAATGATGCACAGTGAGGTTAAATAATTAATTGTTCTAGGAAAACTGGTGGCAGAACAGAATTTAAATACTGGCAGTATGCATACTACTTCACAGTTTAAGACATTTTCACATTTTAAGACCTGGTATAGCATGGTATTAGACTAAGCAGTAAAAAATTACCTTTTATAGATCTAGAACATCAGCAACTTGGCATGGTTCGACCTTGACTATTATGCCATATTACTTATTTAAAAATGAAATGTGAGAATGTTTAGCTATACAGGACTATGGAAGGGACTACTTTATGTATAAATACATGGAGCCATGCTGAGTTATAGAAACAATTGTGAAACTGGAAGCAATATGAAAAGATAATATGAAAATCCATTCAAATTACACATCAGTAACCGATAATCAAGAAATTCATTACACAGCCATCCCAACTTTCCACCTACAGCTTCAGTATTTTTGAGGCTTAACCTTCTGAACAGTATGGAAACAATCTCAAGCTAATATCATTTTCCCTACAGTACCCATCACATCTGGTGTAACATTTATCTTCTTTCTTACCCAACTAGTAAGTAAGCTCGTGGGGACAAAGATTTTTCTTTGTTTTATTCAGTGCTTTATCCCCATCACCTAGAACTGTTCTAGGCTCAAAAGAACCACTTAAATTCATTCCTTGAAGAAATGAGAAATTAGAACTTCCTAAATTACTTGACTAAGAAAACATAAATATATGAACTATACTTTAAAACAAAGATAAACAGTACTTAAATATGGTTCTGTAAATAATAACAAAACAAAGCTTTTTAAATAAAGTGGCTCCTACCCATAAACACTCTAAAAAGTGTCAAATATCTAAATTTGAGCTGTACCCCTTCAAAAATTAATCATGAATTACTTAAAATAAACTTTCTTAAATTACAAAATTAAATTTAGGATAGCGTATAATAAAAATCACTGGTGTAGCAATAAGGAGAAATCATATTGGATTCTAGACGAAGATAGAAGTTAGCGGAAACTGAAAGCACACATTTCAAGACTGAAAGGAATGAAATTTTGAAATTTCACCTAAAAGGAACAATAAAATACCCATTTTAGAATTTATTTAACTGATAAAAGATATCCCTAAACTTAAAAAGTTTCTAATAGATTACCCTAGGTCTCTAAAGAAATCAAAACTGTCTAAATAACATTTGCACTATATTCTCTAAATATGTGTATGTGAAATATATATATAATACTAAATATATTACATGATTATTAACATTGCATTTGGTTAGAGTATTTTAAAGAGTGCAGGGCACTGTACAAGGGAGTGAAGATGATAATTATCCTATAAGAATAAAATATTTTTCTCACTTATGTTTTCTCAATGTGGTATTTGATAAAATTCTCAAAACCAGAAGGGTAAAAAGAGGTTATCAAATGTAATTTGCCATATACATTTATCAGCAGCCACTTGGTTCTGGCCACAATGGGCATCCTGCAGCTGGCTGTCACCTCATCAAAAGCTGCTTGTCATCCACTGCCTAGCCTCTCAGGACTAAGCTCACTTAGGTCAAAACAAGTCAACCGCCTTTCTCACCAGCAGTAATATGTTGGAATAAAAGTGTCAAGTATAATTCTGGCTGCCAAGATTTTGTTCTTAAGAAAAGATCTGTAACTATTAAGAAGAACATTAAATTAGAGCTATTGCCTTAAAAAAAAAAAAAACAACAAACAACGGTATCTGCATCTGTGGCTTGACTGCTGTAACACTGCAGTCCTGGTGTGTAGTAAAACCAAAGGAAAGGAAAGCAACCAGAAAAACCAACATACATCACAACTCCACCAAGAGTAAACTACTGAAAAGCACAACGAGTGTGACGGTAGGAATGTAGAGAGTCAGGGTCATGCTTGAGAACAGATTCTGAGTATTGTGTGAGACTGAATATTAGCGCTGCGTATAGTTCTGGAAGGTCACTAAAGGAATACTGTAGTAGTTTTAAAGGATAAAGTGGACTTGTGAGTACTGATACCAAAGTATGTCCCCAATACACTACTGGAAATTGGAAAATAGATTACAAACTGCTAGAATCAGTGAGGCCCCATTTTTCTTAAGTATGGATATGATTATGGGCAAAAACAAATAATCTAGAATGACACACTGAAACTGGAGACTGCTTTCTGTCTGTGCAGAATGAATTATGGATTATGAAAAGACTTTTCCTGTTTGATAGATTTCTTTCTCCTTTTAAAATACTAAGTATGGGCCAGGCATTTAGCTCAGTGGCACAGTGTCTGCTTGGCAAGTGTGAGGTCCTGAGTTCAATTCCTGGTACAATAAAAAAGTAAGTATGTAATTACTTTCCTAATAGTGGCTATTGCCAGGTTTAGAGAAGACAAGGAATGACAAGCCTTTCTCTTCAGCTAAGGCAGTCACAGACACATACACTGACCTTCAAAGCTGCCCAGTGAAAGCCAGGCATGGTATCACACGCCTGTAATCCCAGCACTTTGGAGGCTGAGGCAGGAGAATTGTTGCTAGTTCAAGGCCAGCCTGAGCTACAAAGTGATTTCAAGGCCAGCTTGAACTGTATAACCAGACCCTGTCTCAAAAAGATATAAAAAAAAAAAAAAAAAAAACCTAAAAAAAATAAGTTGCCCAGTGTTCTCTTTGGGCCTCTATTTCTTTAAAGCAGTATTCTCTGTGGAACCTCAGAGTACCAAAGGAGAACTTCTTCCCCTGGGGGGATGAGAACACTGTGGGGAGCACTGGCCATGAGTCCTCCTTACCCCCTGCAGCACCTCTAAGAAGCCCCTGAAGGCCACAAATAGAAACTAAGTAATACAGGTATTTCTGTGCAGCTGGGAAACTGAGGCCCAAGTTAGCCTCTGGTTGAGACCTTTGTCTTAGTGACCTTGGGTCAGTTTATATACTAGGTATTATAAACACGGTCCCAGAGACCTGTGAGGTTTTCATATGCATACAAAGTTTAAAGAAAACTAAAAGCACACATGGATCAGCACCAAAATACCAAAAGAAATACTGCATAATTAAAATTTATAAATGAAAAAAGAACAAAAGGGGCTGGGGATTTAGCTCAGCGGCACAGCGCCTGCCTGGCAAGCACAACGTTGTGAGTTTGATTCCCGGTAGCAGAAAAAAAAGAAAAAAGAAAAAAGAAAAAAAGAACAAAAAATAAATGTATAATTAAACATCAAAAAAGAACCATATGCCTCTTGATGGTCAACATGATTCAAACATACCACACTCCCTGATGCTGTTCCAAATATGTTTCCCTATTTTCTGTGTTCTATGTTTAGCCAAACATATCTATCAAAGTAATAAGCTGGGCGTGGTGGCGCACGCCTGTAATCCCAGCACTCCAGAGGCTGAGGCAGGAGGATCGTAGCAAGTTCAAGACCAGCCTGGGCTACAAAGTGAGCTCAAGGCCAGCCTGAACTGCATAGCAAGACCCTGTCTCAAAAAGACAAAAAAAAAAAAAAAAAAAAGTAATGGCTGGAATCAGCTGAATCAGTCACTGAGAAAAACAAGCTGAAGAAAAGCAGTAGCAAAGAGCCAGTCTGTGACATGTTGATCAAATAGACAGGAACCTAAAAGCGCAGCACAGACACTCAAGCACTCAAAGACTGGGACAGCGGGCGTGGTGGCACACCCCTGTAATCCCAGCACCCGGGAGGCTGAGGCAGGAGGACTGTTGAGAGTTTGAGACCAGCCTGAACTGCACAGTGAGACCCTGTCTCAAAAAGACCAAAAAAAAAAAAAAAAGAGGCTGGGACAAGAGGATTGCAAATTTGAGGCTAGCCTGGGCTATGGATTGAGACTGCATCAAAAACCAAACATCAAACAACAAAAATTACAGGTGCCTGGTATAGTGAAGTCATGCTTTGGTCAGTAAAGTCAAATTCCCAAAAGACTTGAACCACTTAGACTAATAGGCAGTTCCTAACAGGACAAATTTTAATAGATATAATCATTTTCATTTTTGTTCTTTAAGAATCCCATTGTAGAAAAATATAGGCTGGTGGTGCATGCCTATTATCCCAGCACTTAGAGGCTGAGGCAGGAGGATCATCATGAATTTTGAGGCCAGTCTGGGCAACACAGTGAGTTCAAGGCCACTGTAAACTACAGTGAGACCCGATCTTAAAAAAAAAAAAAAAAAAAAAAAAGGAAAATACAGGATGACAGAGACTTAGGTCATCAACACAGAAAATAAAGAGATTCAGGCATTCTGGTTCAGACTAAACTACATATGGAAATAGGGCTGGGGATATAGTTCAGCGGTGCAGCACCTGCCAGGCAAGAGCGAGGTCGCGAGTGGAAATGAGTATCACACGACATGTAACACATGCAAAATATGGGTATTGACCACACCTGTATTTACTGCTGGGCATGTTCTTTTAAAAGACATGGGAATCCTGTTATATTTCATTAGCACTATGAAAAGACCCAGTGTTATGAGAAACAGCTGGAAAAATAGAGATGTTTAAATCTAGAGAAGAAAGGAGTAGGAAAAGGACCACTCTTATTAAATATAAAAGGACTACTATAAGGAAGAGGAATTAGACATAGTAGGAGCTTTCATAAGAAACAAGTAAGATATTATTATGGCAGGAGGAATTCTGGCCAAAAGATCATTTTTTTCTTAAATAGGAGTATGACGACACAATGGGCTACCAGGAAACAGTTCTTTATGCAAAGCCTAAACGACCACTGGGGGGCACTGGATATGTGAGTCCTGGATGTAGCCTAGCTCCATCCAGAATGCACAAAAGTGGAGGGGGAAAATACAGAGATTCCACCCCAGGAGATTCTAGACCTTGGAGGCACCAGGTGTGTAACAGAAAGACTGCCTTGAGTCATTTAGATACTTACAGCAAATAAGGTGGGATGCAGCTCTTGCCCTTCCCCTACTGGAGAGTATAATCTATTGATACATAATTCTGCTGCAGCTAGGAAAATGTACAGATGCATACAAAACACAATTATGTAACAAGGTAAAAAACAGTTGTACATAAGAGCTTGACCCTCTCTGTGAACTGTACCACTAGAAATTGAATCTTTTTTTTTTTTGTCACATTCCCTAGAGAAAAGTAAAAAAATAAAACAAAAAACCTCTTCTGCTTTTAGTTTCAAAACATTTTCTATAGTTTCCCTATTGTTCAACAATAAAGGGGGGCCTGGGGATTTAGCTCAGCGGCAAAGCACCTGCCTGGCAAGCGCAAGGTTGTGAGTTCAGTTCCCGGTACTGGAGAAAAACAAACAAACAAAAAAAAAAAAACCAATAAAGGGAAGTAGTTTTATTACATACTACTCCACTATTTTTATCTTTGAGGATTATATACAGTGAAACTAATAACCCAACAAGTGTTACACAATGCTGCAATCTCAACCATGTCTGTAATAGCCTAGAGAACTTGGGACAGGACTTGAGTTTCTCCATGCCTTTAAATTTGTACACTATTCTAACAAGTATAGTCTTCTGACCTCCCAGAAGAAGAAACGTACAGTACAGTACAGACAGCCTGAACAATATGGAAAGAAAAAAACAGATGAATAAAAGAGAAGCAGACAAAAATAATCAAAGTTCAGCTCACTACTATTATTTAAGTAGGGACAACCAGGCCTGCAAACCTCATTTTTGTAAGGACATCATCCTACATACCTGAGTAATGTAGCATGAACAACCTTTAAAAAGCATGAACAACCTAAAAATGTCAGCTACTTAGGCAGCTGGGAATAAATATATTCTTCTATTAGCCAGCAACTGCACTCCTTGGTATTTCCCTACATTAGCTGAAAACTTATACGCATACAGAAACCAACACACAAACATTCAGAGCACCTTTATTCATAATTGCTAAAACATGGAAGCAACCAAGATCTTTCATTATATAATGGGTAAACTATAATACATCCATACAGTGGAATACTAGTCACACTGAAAAGAAATAAACTACCAGCTGGGTGTGGTAGCACACATCTGTAATCCTAGCACTCAGGAGGCTGAGGCAGGAAGATCCTTGAGAGTTCAAGACCAGCCTGGGCTACAAAGTGAGCTCAAGGTCCAGCCTGAACTGCATAGCGAGACCATCTCAAAAAGATCAAAAAAGGGGGGCAGGTTCTTCCCGTCTAAATCACCACAGCCTATAGTTACATAATGCTGAACACTTTTACAGTTACATAGTGTTGTGGTTTACATGTTAACACAATTTGCATATAAATATTTATTTTTGAAATACAGTTTATATACACGATCTACACAGCTTAGAGTTCATCACTGTAGAATGCTGAACACATCTGAATGCAGGAGGGTGAGCGTGTGGGGAGGCTGAGGCGGTCAGGTGGGTGGGTCAGCTCCATCCAGAGGAGACGCAGCCAGGCGGGACCACTGAGACTCCGTGTTGTGTGCTCTTCCTGCGCCTGCCACCTCGCAATGGCTTGGTTTGCTGATAGAGCTAATTAACAAGAAGTCCCAGTACAGAACAGGACAGCGACATCAAGTCACCAAGAAAAGGAAAATTATAAGCAGTACATAGTATTCTGGTTTATATAGCACAGAAGTATGCATTGTAGGGGGTTTTTTTTCCCATTAAAAAGTTAAAACCAAAATAGTACTTAATGCTTAAAGAGATATTACCTGTTTGATAAATGTTACTAGAAAAATCGCTTAATATAATTTGTAAAACATGCTAAACAATATGGCCTATCCCCTTCCAGATGCCACTTGCAGTGTTTCCATGCTAAGAAATATACCATCAATATCTGGTAAAAGCAGTAAATTGAGCCAGGCATGGTAGCATATGCCTGTGATCCCAGCACTCAGGAGGCTGAGGCAGGAGGATTTCTCAGAGTTTGAGGCCAGTCTGGACTACATGGCAAGATACTATCTAAAAATCCACCTCCCTCCAGAAGAAAACCCAAAACACAGTGAATTAAGTATGCATGTCTCATTTGTAGTACTCATTTACTTTCTTCATTTTTTTCAAATAAGACAACTAAAACGGGATTATCATCTTCATGTGGCTGTTTTGCAGTTTTTGTTAAGTTTTAAAACAGGATCATTTTTATATTAAGAGTTACCAAAAATATACACACATAAGGGGAAATGGGGAAGCAAAGAGAAAAATGAAAATATTAACTGTGGTATTTGAGTGACCAATTTTTATCATCTTCCTACTTTTAAGATTCTCTTACTCACAAAAACCCCCCACATATATTACTTTCATATCCTCATTATATGAAATATTACACAGCATTTAAAATTAGTATACTGTAACTACATGTATCAACAAATTTTAATTTCTTATACAAGTTTCAAAACATGTATGACTATATTTTTTCTATGGATACATACATGCAGGAAGGATTATAAAAGTTCAGGGAAATGATAAATGCAATTCCAGTATCACTTATTCCAATTGCTTGGGACCATAAACGTTTTGAATTTAGATCTGGATATGGAATATGTGAATATACATAAGATATCTCAGGAATCTACCATGAAACGAGGTTTCATATCACCTTCTGGCCTGAAGGTAATTTTATACATTTTTAGTATGCCCACGTTTTCACTGTGATTTATCACATAAGGTCAGATGTGGAATTTTTCACTTGTGGTATCATATTCGTATTCAAAAAAATTCAGATTTTGGAGCATTTCATATTTCAGAGCTTTAAATTAGGAACCTAACTAATTCAGAATAATGGTCACACACAAGCACAACTCTGGTACCAGCTGTTTCTTCTCAGCGTTACTCAGGTATAATGACTGAAGTCCAGGTTAGTTCCTGTCCTGTCCAATTATACCACAGCACTGAAAGCCAAAGCAATGAGCTCCAAGAACTAAAGGTAAAGTCACAAGATGTATAAAAACACTCTTTAGGGACTTTCAACATGAAATAAAAAGTGTAAAGTTTTGACTGTTAGAAACGCCTTACTGCAGGTCTCTGATAACCTGTTTTTGTTATTGTCGTTGTTTGTTTGTTTTCTGAGGTAGGGTCTTGCTATGTAGTTCAGGCTGGCCTCAAATTTAGGGCAATCCTCCTGCCTCAGCCTCTCAAGTGCTGGGATTACAGGTGTATACCACACGCCAGGTCTTATGACCTTTTTTGAGATGAGTAGTTTTTATTTTTATGTTAGTATATGTAATACACAGTGATTACAGTCAGCTTGGGGGGCTGATACACATACAAATCACATCTTGGTTCTTTTTACTTCCCCAGGCCCCTCCCTCCTTCCCCAGATCCCCTCCCTCTCTACAGAGACCATCTCCCTATTTCTTAACATGGCTCTTTTATTTTGTTCTTTAAATTCTTTATATTTTGGGTCTCTAAGAGAAACCATGTGATACTTAACCTTTTGACTTAGCACATTTAGTATTATGGTCTTAAAAGCCATTCATTTTCCTACAGCAGAACAAACATTTTTAAAAAGCAGAGATGGGGGTGGCTAACCAAGATGCTGTAGACACAGTCCTATTCCTTCCCGTTTCCACCTTCACTTCTACTTCCCATTCCTACCTTGTAGCCCTTAACCAAAAAATATACTGCAACAGGCAGTATATCTGAAAACCAAGTAAGGAGCAGGTAACACTTAAAGGACTTTGGGATTATCAACGTGTAGCTAGTGAATGGAGACTTTCTCCCTAAAAGGAGAAAAGATAGCATGTTTCATTCCCACTGTATTCCTGGCAAAAACAGGAAAAGAAAAAAGGAAGTGTAATCCTCAACCGTGTAAGGTTATCCCAGAGGACAAGTTTCACTTAATAGGAAAATTACTCACTTAAAACTCCTCTGGTAGCATACGCTTTTGATCCCAGCACTCAGTAGGCTGAGGCAGGAAGATTGCCGTGAATTCTAGGCCAGCCTGGGCTACACAGTAAGTTCAAGGCCAGCATGAACTACAAAGCAAGACCCTGTCTCAAAAAACCAAAACACAAAATCAAACTTCTACTAAGATCTAAAAATATTTTTTAAAAGTAAAAAATAAAACTACCTACACCAAGATCTGCTCTATAGCTTATATGGAAACAAGATTTTTACTTACTATTCTTTAAAAATGCCACATAAATTACTACATAGGGGATGTCTCAGAGAAATTTTACTTTAATATGTATTTTTACTAAAGAATGCCAGAATTATTTTCCCAGTTATCACATGGTTTTTATTATTATTATTATTATTATTATTATTATTGTCTTTTTGAGACAGGGTCTCGCTATGCAGTTTAGGCTGGTCTTCAACTCACTTTTAGCCCAGGTTGGCCTCAAACTGACAACGATCCTCCTGCCTCACCCTACCTCACCCTGCGGAGTGCTGGTATTACAGGCATGCGCCACCACGCCCAGTTATCACATGGTTTTAGTTTATCACCTTATGGTATGCCATGGCAGAGGCTTCCTTTAACCAACAACAGAAGAGGAGGGGAAGCAAATGAGGAGGAAGAGCAGGGGAGGAGGAGGTAGTCAGTGCCCAACATATTGTTAGAAACCAAAATGCATTTCTTAACTCACTATGAAAAATGAAAATGATTTGTTCACACTCCACCTGTAGTCCCTTTTGAAAAGACTTTCCTAGGTCAAGCATAGCAGGGGTCTACTGAAATTTAAACTGATGTCTGCTTTTCAGATTAAATCCTCCCTACTCAAGGAAGATCCCTACAGATATAGACCACTACAAATATAAAGGCAAAAAGCACAGGACTCACTAGTACAAACACAGCAAGGCTCAACGTGTTAGCCTTGCAGGTATTATCACCTCATACTTAGTTCTTTACTTCATCATTTCCCTTACAAGATACATCACCTACATTGTATTTGTTCACTCTTTCCTTACAATGCCTGTGGACAAGCTGTCCGATCAAGACTGCATGGCTGAGTGTGAGACTGCCTACATAACATTACTTTTCTTCTACTTAAATGTCACTATGTCATATTCATTAAATAAACATTTGGTAAACACCATCACTCTGTAAAGTTCTGGATCTTTTACAGAGGAATTATCAGCAGTAGTCCTTCTTTTTTTTTTTTTTTTTTTGGTACCAGGAATCAAACTCATGACCTCAGGCTTGCAAGGCAAGCACTTATGCCCAGCCCAGCAGTAGTCCTTAAAGTGAACTATGGGAACCCAGGGTTCCTCAGACTTCCAAGGGATCAGAGAGGCTGAGACTACATTCATAATAACTTAGCTGTTATTTACCTTTTTTTTTTAACTGTGTTCACATTTATACTTAGGATGCAAAAGCAAAGCTGAGCTAAAACTGACAGCACAATTTAAGGTAACAGCATCACACTGCACTAGTAACCATTACATTTTTTGCCATAATGTGCTCCCAGTAAAAAAGCCAGTGGGGCGCAGGCTATTTGATTCAAGAATGTGTTTGCTGAAAGAGCAAAAATTATTAATTTTTATTAAACCTTCACCTGTGAGTTCTCATCTCTTCCCTACTCCGCTCAACCAATGAAAATTACACACAAAGCATTTCTGTCACACTGGAAAGGAAGTATAATGGCAATTGTGAAAGCATGGCACCAAGCTCTGAGTCAAGGCATTAGCCACTTTTCCACAAGGAATAGCACTTTTGCTTGAAAGAAACTATACAGTTATTCAGACCTGAGTATTTGACATTCATGTTCTGAAAACTTAAGTGAGTCCAGCTGGGTGTAGTGGTACACACCTGTAGGTGCAGCACTCAGGAGGCTGAAGCAGAAGGACCGCCACAAATCTAAGGCTAGCCGGGGCTACACAGTGAGTTCAAGGCCACCTAAACTACATAGCAAGATCTTATCTCAAAAAAAAGAAAAAGAAAGAAAGAAAATTAACTGAGCCTGACACTAACAGTATTTGTTACCAATAAATGATAAACTTTTTTGTTTGTTTGTTTGTTTTTCCGGTACCGGGAATCAAACTCACAACCTTGAGCTTGCCAGGCAGGTGCTATGCCACTGAGCTAAATCCCCAGCCCCTAAATGATAAACTTTTAACATTTTAAATGATAATTAGAATTTTGGGCTTCCAGGAAAATGGTGGAGTGGTAAGCAACAGAGAAAGAGCTTCTCTGAGATTTGCTGTACCAACACTGGAATATGGCAGCACAAGGAAGAGAAGAATGAGAGAAGTGAGTCCCCGGGACCCAGGAAGGATCTGAGGTGAGAAATGAAGTCCACAGAGACAGCAAAAACAGAAACTTCAATGAAGTAGAATTCTGGAGAGCTGCATTTGCCACAGTGAGCTTGACAGCTTTTCATTACTCAACATTTTCTCTGGTGAGATCACTGCTGATATTAATATTTTTGTGCTAATATTTAGTAGCGTTGCATAACTCAGTGAAGTTATTTTCCAATGACCAATCTATGTTGTTACAAAATTATTCATGGGTTAATAAGATCCATTCAAATTACATGACAAAACACCAGGTGTCGTGGTGCACGCCTATAATGCCAGCACTGGGAGGCCGAGGCAGGAAAATCACTGTAAGTTCCACACCAGCCTGTGCTATATGGTAAGTTCAAGGCCAGCCCGAACTACACAGTGAGACCCTATCCCAAATAAATAAATAAATAAATAAATGAATAAATAAAATTTAAAAATAAAAAAAATATATATGAATGACAAAGCAATAAATCTTAATAGAATACTGCTGTGGTTTCATATTCCACATTACAACTCACCTTTAAGAAACTACTGCTGGGTTTTGGTTTAATATTAAGGAATAATAGATAGGCATAATTATCTAAAAGCTCTTAAAATACTCTTCTCTTCCAACTTCATATTCAGTAGGAGACCAGATCTTCCTCTTCTACTTTAACCAGATCAACGTTCTGCAGCAGACTGAGTACAAAAGCAGAGAGAAGAATCTCCGCTCTAGTCAGTCATTAGTGATTTGCAAAAACTGTAGAACAGCTGAGCACTGTAATGCCAGCTGCTTGGAAGACTGAGGTAGGAGGATCACCACCAGTTCAAGGCTAGACTTTGCAATGTAAAGAGACTCTGTCTCAAAATTAAATAATAGAAAGGGCTAAAGGTATAGAGCTTATTTCATATGTATGAGGCCCTGGGATCAATCTCCAGTTCCACCACAAGGAAAAAAAAAATCCAACTGTAAAACAGTACCAGTCTTTTCCTGTAACTGAGTTTTTATTTTTTGGGTTTTTTTGTTTGTTTGTTTTTGTCTTTTTGAGACAGGGTCTCAATATGCAGCTCAGGCTGGCCTCGATCTTGCAACTATCCTCCTGCCCCAGCCTCCTCAGTGCTGCAATTACAGGTATGTGCCACCACACCCAGCTGTAATCAAGTTTTTAAAAATAGTTATTTTTAATAGAAATATCTTTTTATTTTAATTATTATTTATAATGAATAAACATTTTAAAATTTCTGAGGTAAATAGCAAAAACTGTAACTCTATAACTGTGCTGGTGTGGTAGCACATACCTGAAGTCCCAGCACTCTGAGAGGCTGAGGCAGTGAGATTGCATGTTTGACTCAGGTTCTGAGTTACTTTCTTGTCTCTAGGATAAAATACCCTATACCCACACAACCTAAAAAAGGAGAAGTTTGTTTTGGCTTACTGCTTCAGACCCTGGTTGGCTGGCTCCAAGGCAGAAACAGAACGGCAGAGTTGGGTAAAGAGGAAAATGTGCTCACCCATGAGGCCAGGAAGCAGAGAGAGAAGGTAGAAGCTGGGAAATTTACCCTTCCAGGTCATGCACCCAGTGAGCCGCCTCTTCCAAGCAGGCCCCACCTCCTAACAGCACATTTACCTATGAACATTCATCACTGGATGAATCCACTGATGAACAGAAGGCCCCCATGATCCAATCAGCTTCCACATAAATTTTGGGGTACCTTTTAGATCTAAACCATAACATTCTACCCATGACCTCCAAAAGACTCCATGTCCATCTCATTATGGAAAATGCATTTAGTCCATTTCTAAGAGTTGCCAAGACTTAACAGTTCCAGCACTGCTGGAAAGTCCAAGTCTAAAGTCTCTTCTGAGACTCAAGGCAAACTCTTTGCTGTGAGCCCTATACAAAACAAAAGGAAAGTTAAAATACTTCCAAAACACAATGGCACATGGTAAATATTCCCATTCTAAAAGGCAGAAATAGGGAGATAAAGAAGAATGGAACTAAAGCAGGCTGAAATCCAGCAGGCAAACATTAAACCTGTAGCTCTGCATCCTGTATTCACAGCAAGTTGTGGCGAGACATGAGCTCCAAAAGCTTGGGCTGCCACACCCCTATAGCATTGCTATTTGCAGTCCTTATGGCCTTTCCACTTACTATGCACATTTCAATCACCATTCTGGTCTTCTGAGCTCTGACCAGAATTTCCAATCAATTTTACTTACTTTGGTTATAGCATTCTTCAAACTCCTTCTGCATGCCAGTTCCAAAGGCCTCTGGACCATGTGTTCAAGTATTGGTACAGACATACCAATGATCCCACTCGTGGCTCCAATATCTGTCTTAGCCAATTTCCCATCATTGGACAAAATCCCCGACACCCACAACTTAAAGGAGAGGTTTATTTTGGCTCACTATTTCATAGTAGACTGGCTCCAGGCAGAAACAAAAATGGCAGAGGGGCATGGAGAGGAAAAAGGTGCTCAGCCATGGTGTTCAGGAAGCAGAAAGAGAAGGGATAAGTTGGGGAGGGAGATACCCCCTGCCAGGTCATGGCCCCTGGTTGAAATGTGCCAACAGCACATTCGGCCATGAGTATAGTGTTTCTGTGATCCAATCACACACATAAGAATTTTGGAGGACAGTTTAGATCTAAGCCATAAAACTGAGGAACTTAGCAAAACCTTGCAAGTAAAAAATACCCGCAAAAAGCTGAGGATGTAACTCAGTACAAAGGCTTTGGGCTCAATCTTCAATAGAGAGAGTAAAAAAGAAAGTAACTCACATATACAAAACTTCTTTGAAGTCTTCAATTCTGTTTTAAATGGTAGAAGGCTTCTGAAAAGAACCACTGGTTTATAGTATAAAAACCTTAAGTAATAACCCAAGGTAGAAGTGATGACTGCCATAGCCCTTCTATTTTTGGATATCCTGGGTCTTCCTACATTGAAACAATACTACCTGGAATTATTTTATCTCGCTATCAAGACAAATAATTCACTTAGTAAGCATGAAAAGGGCCTGAGCAATACCAAGATAATGTGTTAAAACAATATGAAGGGGCTGGGGATTTAGCTCAGTGGCACAGTGCCTGCCCAGCAAGTGCAAGGTCATGAGTTTGATCCCCGGTACCAGAAAACAAAACAAAACAAAACAAAACAAAAACAATTTGAATTGATGAGGTTTTGTTCTTTACTTGTTTTCTAAATAAGTAACCCGAATTAAAATTGGTTTTGTTTCCCTGGTATAAACTGAATCGGTCTTTAAGGAATATTCTTTCACAAATGACAAAATCATATACAATTCTCTTAAGAATGCGTCCCACACAATCAAATTAGTGATGGAAGCCTATAGAATATGGTTCCCTGTCCTTCAGCAATAGGGCAAAAAACTTGAAACCCTACATTGGTCTTAAGGATTAGGATAAAAAAAAGTCATTAAAGAAATGAAAACAGTACTTTATCCATATACGTTACCATAGCATTTGTGAGGGTAGTGGTTTGCAGAAAGGGAAACTGAGGGAGGGAAACTCACTTTGCGCTGTATTCGTTTTTATACTATGTGACTTTTTAATTGTGTGTATACAATTAAAAACTCAAAATTAGGTATTTTTAAGATACCATTTCCATACCACTCATTTCTCTAGTATTTTATCTAATTACAAAAAGTACGAGTAGATATATAAATCACTGGATGCACATCTGTCAGGGCCAGGGATATAGCTCAGTGGCCAAGTGCCTGTCTGGCAAGCGCAAGGTTCTGAGTTCGATTTCCGGTACAAAACAAAACAAAACAGAAATCTCTGGATGCACATTTGTCACTTCAGCAATGAACACACAGCTCACTGCTGACAGACACATCAAAAGCAAGCTGTCCATAAGCCAGAAGTGAGCAGCCACTGATACCTCAAGAAGTATCTGAATACCAGGGAACCTAATGATACCGCCTATCTGCCCAACATAGCTGATCTAGTTGCCCCTTCATTGGTAGCTCTTTTCCTTTTTATATTATCACAGCATTTGTTTTAAATATTTCTGAAGCACAACAGGTAAGTTTCCTTAAACCACACAGCAACACTAAATTCAATGTGTATTTAACTTATAATATCTATCAAGTACTATGACTTAATAATACAACACTTGTAACCTGTATCAAAGTACAACTGTATCTAAATACCTAACAAAACAATGTACAGAGTCTGCCAAAATAATGTATATACTTCAGCAGTTTGCTGTACTAATAAATGTCTGCAAGTTAATAGCCAACACTTTGAGCACCTCTTGTAACTGTGGAGGCCAAAGCTAACTTGCATTAATCTCTGTTGTTTTTTTTTTTTTTTTGCGGGGCGTGTCTTTTTGAGACAGGGTCTCACTGTGCAGTTCAGGCTGACCTTGAGCTCACTTCGTACCCCAGGCTGGTTATGAACTCACAACAATCCTCCTGACTCAGCTTCCCAAGTGCTGGGATTACAGGCACACACTACCAGGCCCAACTGCATTAATCTCATGATGTCTCAATAAATTTTTCTTTTTTGTCTTTTTTGAAACAGGGTCTCACTATGCAGTTCAGGCTGGTCTTGAACTCACTTTGTAGCCCAGGCTAGCCTCGATCTCACAATGATCCTCCCGCCACTGCCTCCTGAGTGCTGGGATTACAGGCATGCCTCAATAAATTTAGTATTAAAATATTTATATAAGTTTTTCTTTCCCTGATGTATACATTTTTAGGCAGACTGTAATTCTAATCATCCATGAAAAATATTTGGGATATTAAGCTTACTGAGCCAATCTTATAATGTAATTACAGATAATCCTGAATTTAAACATGGGTCTACATCACAGTTGGCTAACTGGTATCTAGAACACAGGAAAATCAGAGATACTGCAGAATTTACTATAAATTTATTACACTACTCCTACAACTCATGCTGGGTTCTAGGCCACATATGCTATCCAGGCATGCTGACACAGTACAAAAGAGTCAGGGGAGTTTGATATGAATAAGGCAACACTTAATGAAGTAGCTACCATGTGTTAGGGATTTCATATAAATTTTCTTCACAAATCAATGATAAAGGCATTATTATCTGTCTTAAAATTAAGGAAATTGAGGTTCAGAAGAGTTAATATACCTAAGGTTGCAAAACTTGTAGGTGGCATTATCAGGATTTAATCTCAGAGCCGGTAGTGGATTGAAAACTGGTGTGATGGTCAACTGGATGGGACTGAGAGATGCCTACATTATTAAAGCACACTTCCAGAGCCTGGGTCACAGAAACATGACCTTGGGAACTAGATCTGCTTCCTGGCCCCTTCCGCTATAGCTCTTCCCTCACTCTCTCCCTCTTGGCCATCCTGAGGTTAGTACCTTTCCTCTGCATGCTCTTTCCATGATGTCTCTGCCTCAGAGCCAGCTGATCACAAACTGAAACCTCTGAAATTGTGAACCACAATAAACCCTTTATCCCTTAAGTTGTGTCAGATGTTTTCTCTCAGCAACAAAAAGCTAATACAAGTGGCTACCAAAAAAGATATGTCCATGTCCTAATCACTGGAATTTGTGAATGTTAACCTTATTTGGGAAAAGGGTCTTTGAAGATGTAACTAAATTAAGAACCTCTAAGTAAAATATTATCTTAAATTCTGTGGGTGTGTCCTAAATCCAATGACAAATGTCCATATAAGAATGAGCCAGATGGAGAGTAAACAGCAGCACACAATGTGACCATGGAGGCAGACAATGGAGTGATGTGAGCACAAGTCAAAGAACGCCACCAAAAGCTGGAAGAGGCAAAGAACAGATTCTCCCCCTAGAGTCTCCACGGGAGCAGAGCCCTGCAGACACCTTGATTCTGGATTCTGTCCTCTAGCTCTGTAAGAGAACAAATTTTTTTTGTTTGTTTTAAATCAGTAAGTTTGTGGTAATCTGTTATGGAAGCTCTAGAAAAGTAGTACCACCCAGTGCACCCTTTCCAAAAAGACTGAAGGATGTAGGGATATTTAAAATAGAGAACACTCAGAAGACTTTATAATGAAAATGGAAACTATACTGGCTTTGGAAAGCCCTGGATCAGTAAATAAAAGTTCCAAAGAGAAATTTCAATGGAAATGAAACTTTTTAACCACCTAAATGTCTTAAAAGAATAACCAGACTTCTAGAAGGTAGATAAGTTTCCTATTACTACATGTGTTCAAAATCAGACTAACGTCAGGGAATACAGCTGGCTCAGGATGGCTTATAATCTCTTTCCCCATGAGTTTCTAAAATTATAAAATGAGGTCAGGTGTGCTGGACCACACCTGAAATCTCAGTGCTTGGGAGGCTGAGGCAGGAGGACTGCTGCAAGTTCAAGGCCAGTCTGAACTGTGTAATGAAACCTTGTCTCAAAAAGACAAAAATAAAATTATAAAATTTTAGATGGTAAAGTCATAAAATTTTAGATTAATAAAAGCCAACCAGTAAGGTAATATGTTACAAGTGAGTTTTGCGAGGTTTCTACAATCATTCAAATAATTCTGACAGCTTTTTATATATCAGGCAATCCTTACTGCTATGTCAGTGCTTGAAAATAAACACATATTATCCACTCCTGGGCAAGACAGACATGTATCAAGTAATGTGCAACAAATGTAAAATTGCATAAATGGGCACATAAGATGAAGAAAATACTCAAAAATAAGGGAGATTGAATAAAACTTTCCAAGATCATCCTCAAGCAGAAACCCAAAGAATCTGTAAGATTTTTCCAGACAGAGAAGGAGAAAAAACCTTTCTAGGCAGAAGGAAGTGAAACAAGAAGTCTTATGGTTAGGGAAACATGATTGGTACAGATGAGTTGAAAAAGTCAATACAGTCACATTAAGGCGCTGTGTCTTCATCCTAAATTCAGTAAGAACACAATCAGACTTGTGTATTTAGAAAAGATCAATTCATTCCAGCTGTGCTGAGAATGGACGAGTGCTGGGCTAGAGTGGATGCAAGTGGACCATCATATGTTACCGCAACAGTCCAGGAATCAAAAGCAATTCAGGCAAAAGTGGTACTACTACAAAAGAAGACAGATTAGGCTTATTTAGGTTACAAAGGACTTGAAGATGTGGAAAGACAAAAGGTCTTTAGGTGTGAGAAACTCGGTGAAATGGCACTATTCATTGAGGCAAGCAAGAGTAGAATAGGCCCAAGTTTGAAAAGGGAAGTTTGCCAGGCATGGTGGTAGCACACGCCTATGATTCCAGCACTCAGGAGGCTGAGGCAGGAGGACTGTTACAAATTTGAGGCCAGCCTGGGATACAAAGTGAACTCAATGCCAGCCTCAACTGCATACTGAAACCCTGTCTCAAAAAGACAAAATAAAGCCGGCCATAGCTGTGCACACCTGTAATCCCAGCACTCAGGGAGGCTGAGGCAGGAAGATCATTGAGAATTCAAGGCCAGCCTGTGCTACAAAGTGAGTTCAAGATCAGCCTGAACTGCACAGCGAGACCCTGTGTCAAAAAGACAAGATAGATAAACCACCACTTGACTGGGCATAGTGGCACATGCCTGTAATCCCAGCACTTGGGAGGCTGAGGCAGGAGGATCATTGTGAGTTCAAGACCAATTTGGGCTATAAAGTGAGCTCAAGCCCAGTCTGAACTGCATAGAGAGACTCTCGTCTCAAAAAGACAAAAACAAAAAAACAAAAAAAAAGGGGAAAAAAATAAATAAACCACCACTCAAAGGGGGAGGGTAGTTACTGTTAAAGAAAATCATTCTTAACCTAAAATGTTCAAAATAGTGCTACCCTAAAAGATTCACTACTGTAGCACTCTAAATTAGTACTAAATAAGCCCAAAAATTAAGATTACCTATCTAAAGGACACTGAGTATATACCATTTATTTGGCTATAAAACGGATTCCTTCAGAAGGAAGACAATCCACTGTGGTCATATCCAAAGTGAAAATTTACTACTGCTTTCACTTTTCAGATATAAAAACTGAAAATAAAATTTTAAGAAACAAAACATTGGTACTTTCTATTCCCAAGTTCTCTACCTCCTGCTTTGTCTAGAAGATACTAAGTTAAGCACCTTCACTGTCAGGCATAAATGATAGAGGAAACAGAACAGGAATACACTGACAAGGCAGAAGAAAAAGACACTGCAGAGTAACCAAGAAAATTCAGTCAAGGGTTTAAAAGCTTTGTGGACCTCAATTAGCTCCTAAAGTTTAAAAACATGAATCCAAAACCAAATGATTTTCATTAACAGGAATGCTCAGCAGTATTACCTGCTTACAAGCAGGGCCTTGAGAAGGGGCTCCAGAAGGCAGCACTGTCATCTTAGAGCTGACAGCTCCATGTGTTACTGTCCCTGGAAATGGTCCATAGGGGAAGATCTGGAGGTAGAGAACAGTAATATTCATGATCCTCATCCTGCGTAAGCCTAGGTTAATGTGTGTCTTAGTTTCTAAAAAAAAAAAAAAAAAAAAAGTACTGGTGGTGCATCGTTATAATCCAGCATTCTGGGAGGCTGGGGCAGAACAAAAGTTCAAGCCCAACCTGGGCAACTTAATGAGACCTTTTTTTTTTTCTTTTTGGTACCGGGAATTGAACTCTCGACCTTGTACTTGCCAGGCAGGCACTGTGCCACTGAGCTATACTCCCAGCCCCCTGTCTCAAGTAAATAAATAAATAAATACATAAATAAATAAATGAAAACTTCAAGGGCTAAGACATACCTTGCCTCTGTGTTCAATCTCCAGTTGGGGGTGGGAGGAAGACGTTTAAAAAATAAAAATAAGTAAGTAAATAAATAATTTTTTTTTAAAAAAGCTTATGGAATGAGATTATAAACAAAAACTAGCCAGACACAATGGATCATGCCTATAATCCCACCTATGCAAGAGGCTGAGAAAGGAGGATCATGAGTTCAAAGCCAGCCTGGGCAATTTAGCAAGACTGTCTTAAAACAAGAAGGGCTGGAGCCAGGCGTGGTGGTGCATGCCTGTAACCCCAGCACTCAGGGAGGCTGAGGCAAGAGGACTGTTGTGAGTTTGAGGCCAGCCTGGGCTACAAAGTGAATTCAAGACCAGCCTGAACTGCACCAGTGAGACTCTGTCTCAAAAAAGATCAAAAAATAAAATAAAATAAAGTAATAAAATAAAATAAAAAGGGCTGGTGTATAGTTCAGTGCAATGCCGAGTTCCATCCCCATTAAAAAATTAAAGTTTCTAAAATAAGTTACAGAAAGTAGGGTTAATTTATCCTGGAGAATAATTTTTTATAAATTTAGGGTAGACTAAGGAACAAAGTTTAAAAAGTCTGCAGTAATGTGCAGTAATATCGTAGACCTTCACTTTCACCTACCATTCACTGACTCACCCAGCTCAAGTTCCATCCAGTCCTACAAGCTCCATTCATGGTGTTTTAGACAGACAGAACACTCGTTAAACTGTACATGCTATTTTAACTAGTTTTTCTGTTGGATATGCTTACATACACAAATATTTGCCATTGTGCTACAACTGCCTACAGTATTCTATATAGTAATATGCTATACAAAGCTTGTACCTTAGGAGCAATACAAACAGCATACAGCTTAGGTGTAAAGTCAGCTATACCATCAAGGTTAACAGAAGCACCCTGCATGATGTTCCCAATACCACAGAATCATGTTTCTTAGAATATGTCCCTATCATCATGCAATGTATGACTGTACTTACATGAAAAATGACTTTACTTCAGATACTAACTGCAGTAATTAAGGAACTATTTACCCTAGGTATATTGACCATTCTGTACAAAAACTAAAAACAAAAGCAAACCAACTTTCAGAGGAATTTAAGACAAAACTAAAAAAAAAAAAAAGACAAAAACTAAATGAGTAGGCAGGAAAACTGGGTTGCATTACTAGCCCTAAAAAGAACTTTGCCGGGTGTGGTGGCTCACACCCATAATCCCGGCACTCAGGATCACAGTGACTCTGAGGCCATCCTGGGCTACATAGTGAGTTCAAGGCCAGCCTGAACTCCAGAGATCCTGTCTCAAAAATAAATAAATAAAATAAAATAAAATAAAGCCTTTGCTGTATAAAATCTTTAGAAAGCTAACTTTAAAAAAAGTCATTACTTTTATAACATTAGAAATATACATATTTTTATATACATACATATTTTATTGAGGGAGAGTATGAATGAGATTATTTACAGAAACACAAATATTTCTATTTTACGCACTTAAAATCTTTTGAACTCCTAAAAGGCAAAGCTTTTTTAACGAAGGTATTTCTAACACTACTGTATTACATTCTTGCTGCTACTAATACTTAATTTGCTATCAATGGGAATAACTCAAAATGTCTCAGGACAAAAAAAGCCAAATAATACAATATTCATTTCATAAATTATCCTGTAAACAGGAATCTTTGCTCAGGAACTATGATGGCAGAGTGGAGAAAAAGTAGGTTAATATGTGAATGAAACTGAGGTTAACCCAGGGTCTAGTGTTCATTCTTCTCTATGTAAACTCTCATGGGCAAGCCCTTATACCCTTACTCCATGTTACCCTTGCCTCGGCAAAACCAGAGCATGGAACAGACAGTACGCATTCCCTGGAGTAAACAGGTGTTTGAAGAGAATATTTTAAATGTCATTAAAATAAACGCATTTGTAATTATCCCATTAAGAATGTTTTAGGACAAAAGTAAATGAATAATATCAAATACAATGTTAGACATTTTGGTCAAAGATATTACACAATTATATACTATTCTATATTATCATGTACATTATGTGTAATAACTGCATGAACATGCATACTTAGTTCATATATAAGTATGAACAATATACTTATATATTTTAAAATTCTATACAAAGGGTGATCAAAATATAGTGAATGCTTCAATTTTAAAAATTTATTATAGTATGCCCAGGTGTGGTGGTGCACACCTGTAGTACCAACACTCAGGAGGCTGAGGCAGGAGGATTGCTGCAAGTACAAGGCCAACCTGGGCTACACAGTGAGTTCAAGGCCAGCCTGAAGTATATACAGTGAGACCCTATCTCAAAAAATCAAAAAACATGCTTGGGATATAGCTCAGTGGCACAGTGCCTGCCTGGCAAACATGAGGTTGTGTTTGACTCCCAGTACTCCCCTGCAAAAAAAAGTGAAGAAAAAAAAAAAAAAAAAGGCACATGTATTAAGGTCCCTCAAGACTACCTTTTGCTTTCAGCATTCATCTCATCCATTACTCATCACTTTCTGAAGCAGTTCTGCGAATCTTCAAGGTGTGATCAAAAACATGGTGAAAACTGGTAACAAGTAGTAGTGAATAGAAAAGCAGGTTCGTACAAATATTAGTGTGGCCTGTCAGCTGGAATCACCATCTTCCAGTAATTTGCCAAAATGAACACAAAGGGAAAGAGGAGAAGAACCCAATATATGTTCTCTGGGCCTTTGAGAAAACATGGGGTTGCTCCTTTGGCCATACAGATATGCAAACCTATGGGAAGGCTGATAATGTAGACATCAAGGGAATAGGTACTGTTCAAAAAGAAATGCCACACAAATGTTACTATGGCAAAACTGGAACAGTCTACAATGTTACCCAGCATGCTATTGGCTTTGTCATAAACAAGAAAGTTAAGAACAAAATACTGGGCAAGAGAAATATGTGTAAACTAGGAATATTAAGCACTTGAGACAGCTTCCTAAAACGCATCAAGGAAAATGGTCAGAAAAAGCAAGCCAAACAGAAAGGTACCTGGGCCCAAGTGAAGCGCCAGCCTGCCCCGCCCAGAGAAGCGCACTTCGTGAGAACCAATGGCAAGGAGCCCGAGTTGGGGGAACCTATTCCCTATGAATTCATGGCATAAGCTGGGGGTATAGTTCTGCCATGTAGCAGTTAATTAGCAGCTAAGGTGTTCCAGGCCCTGCTTAAAAATAAAATACCATCCTGAATTGTAAGGATGGTTTTCTTAATCAAACAGCAGTGTAGTGCTCTTATCTCAAAGAAAAATATTTGGAGCAGACTCTCACTGTACCTAGTCAGTCATGTCAGGCCTTTACTCTTCAGTGTTTTTCTTAATGAAAGATGTGAGGGACTGAGCAGGTGTATACCTAAATGGCCAATATTTATGTTGGCTTGAAGATCTTCTAAATCACCATACGAAAAAGATGTATCAAAATAAACTGAAGGCAGTATATGACATTACCACTAAATGGTTTAAAGCACACGAATGCATGCAACACACACATACACAAAGTACAATGTGCCCTCACCCAGTTTATTCCCTGGATCTGGCACCCTGAGGTATCCGGCTCTTCCCCAAAGTAAAAATGAAAACTGATTCAGCGCACTGAAGCAGCCACAACAGCACAACTAAAGACACTTACAAAAGAGGGCTTTTAAAATTGTTTAAAGGGGGCTGGGATTTAGCTCAGCGGCAAAGCGCCTGCCTGGCAAGCGCAAGGTCGTGAGTTCGGTTCCCGGTACCGGAGAAAAAACCAAAAAAAAAAATAAAAAAAAATAAAATTGTTTAAAAGCAAGAATGATACAATGTTTGAGGCAAGGGGAAGTACTATGAGGAGAATTAATGGCAATGTATCGTCTATAATTTTTAAAAATTTAAATATTAATATTTTCATCATACCTCATATATTAAAATATGTATGAAGGAATTACGATTAAGATTTCTTTTTTGCTTTCCTACAATAAACACACATCATGTCTTTTTACCTTAAGGAGAAAATATATTTACTGTCTCACATACTGTAACACAGACTCAGAATTAATTTTAAAAGTAATTTTTATTTAGATAAAACTTCAGAGCCAAAAATTTAAAAAGGCAAAACATTTACTATTCAGTCACACAACTGGGATATATTAGGATTATTTCTTTCTTACAGTTAGGACCAGAGCAAGTTTTGAGTCAAAATGTTAGTTGTGCCAGCCACAGTGGCACATGCCTGTAATCCTAGCACGCAGGAGGATGATGAGGTCAAGGAAGTCTGCAGTACATAGGGAGTTCAAGGCCAGTTTATTCTATACAGTGATAAGATGTGAGCTGTATGAAGGAGCTCCTGCTTAACAGACTTTGGCTGTTTTTTTTATTTGTGGGCTATTTGGTTTTTTTGTTGTTGCTTTTGATTTTTCCAGCCCTAGGATAGAACCCAAGGCCTCACACAAGCTAGATAAGTGCTCTACCACTAGGCTACAACCTAGCCCACACAGGCTATTTTTATATAGATGATGTATTACCAAAAAATTGCCTAATGAAAGACCAAAACCAAAACTGTCCAAAAGAAAAGACAAAATACTCTAGAATTCTTTGTGGATAAAGTGAATACAAAGATCACAGCAACGTGGATGAACGTAGGGACATTATATAAGGTGAAACAAGCCAAACACAGGACACTGAGATTATCACTCATAAATCACAATCAAGACACTGATGACAGAAGTACAGGGTAGAATAGTGTTTACCAGAGGATGGGAAGGGTAATGGGAAGAAAGTGACACACAGGGGTTGGTTAATGGTACAAAACAATTAGATTAAATTCTTGTGTTCTATAGCATAATATGGTAAATACTGCTAATTACTGTACAATTCAAAATAGCTAGAATAGAGGATTTCAAATGCTTACAACACAAAGAAATGATAAATGTTTGAGGAAACTGACATGCTAATTACTGATCTGATCACTGCATTGCATAAATTTATGAAAATATCACACTGCAGGATTCTCTATTAGAGCCTCCTTCTGCTGACAGCTCAATTTCAGCCCAGTGAAACTGAATTCAGATTTCTGGTCTCCAGAACTATGAGAGAATAAATTTCAATTATTCTACACTTTAAAAACAATTACACTGTAGCCCATGAATACTTACAATTATATGTCAACTTTTTAAAAAAGTAACCTACAAACACAAGCTAATTACAAATTATATAATACTGGGGCTGGGGATTTAGCTCAGCGGCAAAAGCGCCTGCCTGGCAAGCGCAAGGTCATGAGTTTGGTTCCCGGTACTGGAGAAAAACCAAAAAAAAAAAAAAAAAAAAAAAAAAAAATTATATAATACAAGTTTATGTTTAAAATCATTTATTTATTTATATCTCTCTTCAATTTACCAATATTACTTTTACAGGACACTATAAACATTGCCAACTGGCAGTCATTATTTTACTTGTAAGGATGGCGAGGAAAAGTGTGGAGATGGCTGGTGACACATGCTGGCCTAGCAGGCCCAATGTCCTAGGTTAGATTACCATCATCACCAAAAAATCATATTTTACAAAGACCTTACCAATAGGTCAATAATATTTCAATTCATGATAAGAAAAGTTAAAAAAAAGAATGTCTTACCCCACCTTATTAGATTGAAATGTGTACACTTTAGAAATTTTCCAAAATATAAGCAGCTCCTAACTTAAAAGTAAATTTTTTTCCTATGAGCCAATTTGTTTTCTTTCAAAACAGACTTTTGGCCAGGTGTGGCAATACATGCCTGCAGTCCCAGTACTCAGGAGACTGAGGCCGGGGGATCGCTCCAAGTTTGACGCCAGCTTGGGCTACATAATGAGTTCAGGAGAAGGCTGAACCACACAGCAAGACTGTGTCTCAAAGAGCCAAAACCAAACCAAACCAAAACAAAAAACATTTTCTTAAAAAGAAAGAAAGAAACATGACCCCTCTCCCAAAGCCTATTGTACTTAAGAGTACATGAACAGTGACGTATGAGTGTAAGTCCTGGAGTATGAAAAAACAAGGAATCCAAAAAGGAAACTTGGCAAAATTCCGAAATTGGTTATGCTTTGCTTTGATGCTCCTATTTTCCTTTTGGTCACCCTACTCCCAACTGTAAGATGATCCTCACCTGAAGCACTCATTCCAAATTTCTTTCCCTTGATCTATCTCAGTAGTCAAGATAACTGATTTCAGCCAACACTTAAGTATTAGCATTACTAAAAAGGCTTTTCTCTGTGTCAAGAGATCTTGAGAATCTCATCAAAGTGAGCCTGGACCTTCTCCAAAG
Source organism: Chinchilla lanigera (assembly GCF_000276665.1). NCBI lineage: Eukaryota > Metazoa > Chordata > Mammalia > Rodentia > Chinchillidae > Chinchilla > Chinchilla lanigera. The sequence goes on along the minus strand of NW_004955479.1, from coordinate 10,333,234 downwards.
AAAAAAATTGCATATGCACTCACACAAAACTTTTCAGGCAACTTCAAGAGATTCAGGGTTAGGGCCGAGGACAGCTCAGTGGCACAGCACAGGTCCTGAGTTCAATTCCCCGTATCAAAAAAAGAGAAAAAAACCCCAAAGAAACAGGAGATTCAGGGTCACACAGTCAAAATACATCACTGAACTTCAAAACTATGAACTTTACATTTAAAACCCTCGTATTTGACATTAATATCATATGACCTCAAAACTCTTCAAGAGATGCCAGGCATGTTAGTGCACGCCTGTAATCCCAGTACTCAGGAGGCTGAGGCAGGAGGATTGTTGCGAGTTCGAGACCAGCCTGGGCTACAAAGTGAGCTTAAGGCCAGCCTGAACTGCATAGCGAGACTAACTCTTCAAGAGGAATTCTTAAGAAATTGGGCCAGGGATATAGCTCAGCGGCACAGCGCCTGCCTGGCAAGTGCAAGGTCATGAGTTCGATTCCCAGTACCAAAAAGAAAAGAAAAAAAAAAAAAAAAAAGAAACTGGCGGCTCACATGAATTTGCCAATATGTTTAAGAAAATGCAAAGGGAGAGAAGGAGAGAGGGATAAAAAGAGATGATTATGTATCAACTCTCTGCAAGGAATGTGATCATTATGTACCACAAACATGTACTGGTAAAAAATAAAAATTGAGAAACAAAAGAAAAAGCAAAACAAAAGAACCAACAATATGGAGATGTTGGAGGCAGTTCTGTCACTGGGCACCCTAAAACTTTAAAGTTACCAATCTCATAAGAGAAAGGGAAAAAAACAAGATGAATTCTAATCATGGATCATCTATTAATTTGAGTTTTAAAGGCCTGACCCCTGTATTTATTAATGATCTAGAAATCTGTGTCTAAACTATCATAAAGGTTGGCAAAATCGTACATACATACACACCTTAAATGACAAATCCAGTCTGTATCCCAATGAACTCTGTAGTAATTTAGATGCTATGCCTGAATCCAGATGTTCCCCCCAAAGTCTCATGTGGTCGTACGTGGGGCTTTTCAGAGAGGGCTGAATCTAGAATGTGTAATACTGGGATCAAGAGTATGCGCTTACAAATTAGTTCACTGACTGGTATGATGTAGTTCTGGGACTGGATAACGGGAAGGCCCTCCCTGCTGAGTCTGAGCTTGGATAAAATAAAAGGGACAGAAAGTTTGTCACTTGTAGCTTGCTGCCTTCTGCCTGCCATGAACTGTTTCTCCTCCATGATGCCCCTCTGCCATACCACCCTACCTTGGAGCCAGCCAACTACAACTACAAACTGTGAGCCAAAAAGACCTTCCCTCCTTTAACTTTGGGCATCAGGTATTTTTGTCTGAGCAATGAGAAAAGTAACTAAGATATATACCTAGTTTCTCTTAATCTGGAGCTTCTTCAACCATACAGCATTATCGTAACTGTTCAGCCACTCTTTTTCAACTTTCCTCTGCAGCCCCTCTTCTTCCGCTTGACTCTTGGAAGACCACCCCCACTAAGGTTACACTTAATTTTTTCCTCACTCCTAACATTATACACTATTGTCAGTTTCTATATGACCTTATTCTGATGAATGCAAATTAATCTCCATGTCCCCTTGAGGTCCAGTTCATTCCCACAGATAACCCATCATACCTTCCTCCTCAAATTCTACTTTTTCCTATGCTGTCTATCCTAAAGGTATCATCATCCATTAATCAGACTTTAATCTGTAACTCCCTGAACTCAACAGTCACCCAGATCTGACTGTGAAGTAAAAATTTTCTCCAGAGCCAGGTCTGGTGGCACACACCTGTAATCCCAAAACGCAGGAGGATCATTGCTAGTTCAAAACCAGCCTGGGCTACAAAGTGAGCTCAAGCCTAGCCTGAACTGCATAGTGAGATCCTGTCTCAAAAAAGACAAAAAAAAAATTTTTTTCTCCAGAATTTATCTCCTCTTAACAGTCTCAAAGGTATCTCATCCAATATTCACATCACCTATCTAAATCCAGAGTAAGAGTCGGGGCTGTACCTTAATCGTAGACTGCTTGCTTGGCATGTGTGTGGCCCTGCCTACCATGTACAAGACCCTGGGTTCAATTCCCAGCACTACAGTAGTAGCCAGAGATTTCCTTCTCCAACCTCTGATGGTATCAAACACCTACAGAGTAAACATACTTGGGAGCACAGCACTACAAACTTCCTCAACAGTTTCACTTCCTACTACTCTACATCTAGAGTAAAAGCTACTTGCTATTTCTCAAATTCCACTACTGATGCCCTTCCTCTAGCCTCCTCTTTCCATCAGTAAAACAGCTGCCCACTTTTCAGTCCTTCTCAAACCTCCCTTTCATGTCTTTCCTAATCTCACCTTGTCTCCGTACCCTCACTGTCCTCTCCCCAGAAGAAATCCCTTTCTCTTCCTAGCCCCATACCATTCTTTAGTTTCCAACAAGTTGTCTTACGTGTAGTTAGTTAAGGCCACTCTTTCTCCCTTCCTACAGCAGGCCCATGGTTTGTGATTCTAGCACCTAGCACATGCCTGGAATACAGAATGCCCTTAATCAATGTCTAGTGAATGAATGGCAAAACTCCAAAGAGATGACACACGTAAGCAGGGTATGCTTATATCTTAAGGAGGGTATGCTTCACCCTCTTCTGAACATAAAACAAGAATGAGGCCCCTTGATCCCCAGCTCCCTGTATCTAGCCCACTGCTTAAATAGCTTTAAGCAACCTTTCAAGGGGACATTTCCTCACTTCCTCTTGTTCTTTGTAGGGTTAGCTGCCAGCCTAACCACATTAGCATTCAGTAGCAGCAACAAAACAGACTCTAAATTCTAAACAGCAAGGACTACAATTACCAACAGTAACTGGCAAGAACGGTCATAACATATATGCATACAAGGATCACTTTTCAAAAAAAAAAATACTGAAAAAGACCCAGTATAGTTTACTCAACAGATATCACTTAGAAATCTTAAGAAAATCTCCACTTAAATTATCAGCAAAACTCGATGTTTGTAACCATAAAAATCAGCATCTGTATTAAATGCTGTACTTAAAAAAAAAAAAATTAAAAATAAATAATTAAATAAATGCTGTACTTATATACTAAAAATGAAATTACTATAAAAAGTAGTAATCTAGATCACTAAACTGATGACCCATATAAAAGTAGCTACTTTTTAAAATACCTCCAAAAATATTCCAGTGATCATCCCAACCTATAAAACTAGATTATTTAGCCAAGTATGATGGCACACGCCTGTAATCCCAGCACTCAGGAGGCTGAGGCAGGAGGATTGATGCAAGTTCAAGGGCAGCCTGGACTACAAAGTGAGCTCAAGGCTTGCCTGAACTACATAATGAGGTGAGACCCTGTCTCAGAAAGAAAGACAAAAAAGA
>NW_004955479.1:10325960-10329706 GCF_000276665.1 Chinchilla lanigera | reverse complement strand
CTCTCTCTCTCTCTCTCTCTCCCCCCTTCCCCTCTTCTCCATTACTAGACATGGTTTCCTCAAGAAATTATCTAATGGTTCTATAGCTGGTGGCATTTTAAACTGTTTTGTGGTTGTGCAAGGCAAACTACCCTGCCTGGGATACAAGACAAGATTCTTTATGGTTATATTGTTTTTAAAAGTGACTGCTATTAGTGCTATATTACATACAGTATTTTCCTCAAGGAATCACAAATATAACAGGTATACCAGAAGGGCAAATGGTTTGCTTTTTAATATACTTCTTAACATCTCAAAAAGTTATACTTTTGATTTTTCTTCAATTCATAACAGAAGGTTTAACTTTATAATACATAAATGTTCATATTTTAGGATGCTTTAGCCATAAAGGCCACATGATAAAGCCTTTTTTGATGTCTTGGTAAACAAACTGCATTGAATGAGATTGAAAACACATTACCCTAATTTTGCACTTTAGGAAAAAGAGTGTGTATGCATATATATATAATATATATCTCAATCGTATTTTTCTCAAGTATCAAAAATTTATTTTCCAAGTTTTGTCCATATTGCATTAGATTAAATACAGCATTATGTTTGCTCCAGGATTGAAAACTTCCAGTAATTCAATATGGTTATAATCTCCCAGAAATATCTGAAACTGATTTATTTCAACTCCTTTTACTATTTCACTTCTAGTCTGTTCACCTTAGAATTCTGATAAAAGTATTAACTGAATACCCAAGAAAGTGGAAAATCCACTCTAATTACCAAGAAGTAATTTATAATACATAACACAAAAAAATTAACGTGCATCCTCAAGCTCAAAAAACATTTGATTTGGTCTAAATGTAGTATTACTAAAAGAAACTTAACAAGCAAGTTTAAAAAAAAAAATCACTGTTTAAACATTTGTGGGAAAGTACATTTGGATAAGCTCAAATTGTAAATAGTAGCTTTACCCAGGTAGGGTGGCACATGCCTGTAATCCCAGCACTTAGGAGGCTGAGGCAGGAGGAGTGCCACAAGTTCAAGATCAACCTGGGCTATATAATGAGTTCAGGGGCTGCCTGAACTATACAGCGAGACCCTGTCTCAAAACAAACAAACAAAGGAAAGAAAGAAAGAATACTTCCTTTAGCATAGCACATTTTTTGAAATTTTTTTTCACAAAATCAAAGATTGATATTTATTTTTTGGATTGGTTTTCCAAATGCTATTTATATATGTATTAATAACCACTACACACAGTCATATACAAATATAACATCAAATATCCTATTTCCTGGACCGATTACAGGCCTAGAAAGATTGCCGGTAAATTCCTGAGTTTAGAGGAGGCATTTGTGAAACTCAAGAGCTTAGAGAGAGCCCCCTCACCCTTCAACTTTCAAAGAATCAGCCTGCTTAAGCATGAAGCACTGGGCTTGTCTAAAGACATCAGACAGAGCCAGGCGCAAAGGCCCACACCTGTAATTCTAGCACTTGGAAGGCTGAAGCACAAGGATCACAAGTTCAAATCTCACCTGGGCAACTTAGCAAGACTGTCTCAAAATTAAAAAAATAAGAGGTGAGGGGGGATGACTCAATGTGAAGGCCCTGGGTTCGATACCCAGTACCACAAAAATGCAAAACCAAACCAAACCATCTAACAGATGATGTCCTATACATTAACTTTCTGAACAGTAGGTTTCTAAAGGCTGACAGTTCATTGTCCTCCCACCCAGAAACCAAAAAATTAAGCCTGCCTTTCCAAATATGAAAACAATTTAATTTCAACGGCTGTTTATCATTATTATAATTTACCAAAAAACATTTAGCGACTAACTACATATAAGGTATAAAAATTTAATCCTAGACAAAAAGCTTAAATATCCCTTAAAACATCCACCCACTTGTGCTTATTCCGAATAATATGCTTCTTGTGGCAACAAGGGAACCTGGTTGAAACTACATAGTATACAGACAACACACACAGGTTGGATTTCAGCTTTCTAAAGAAGCGATGTTTGTAAAGTATGTGTTAAGAAAACAAAAAAGTTTGGGGCTCCAATATACATCAATTGAGAAGAAAATCTGAAATCCTTTTTCCTTTAATCCCTTGTGTATGCGGACAAGGTCCCTCATTATCTCAGATACCTATTGTTCCTTCTCTAACTCTAGGAGCTCAATTTCTTTAAAACATGGTAAGAAAAGTATTTGCACGAAAACTTCTGGCTTGGAGATAAATTATTTTCAAGCAAAAAGTCATTTTTCCGCCTATAAAGTCAATTTTGAGAATGTGATGAAGTCAAAGGAGTTCAAATAAGTAAACAGTAATTTTTAATCTGATTGTTTTTGTTGAGGGGGGTCTTTGAAAGCAACAGTCTCAGTCTAAGACAAAACTGGCTGGAATGTAGCTTAGTGGTAGCGCAATTGCGTGTCCAAAGCCCCGGGTTCCATCCAGTGCATTACAAAAAAAAAATTAAAAAAATTTTAAAAGCCCCTTGACAGTCTGGTATGGGTGAGCACGCCTGTAATCCCAGCACTCTGGGAGGCTGAGGCCCAAGGATCGCAGCAAGATCGAGCCCAGCCTGGGCAACATAGCAAGAACCTGTCTCAAAATCAAAAAAGGGGGGGGGGGCCGGTGACATGTCCCAGTGTGTGCAAAAGCCCCGGGTTGAACCCCAGTATCATCAAAATAAAAGCAAAAAAACCTTGATACAAAAAAATTCTGCACACATTTTAGGACCAAATTAAATACACTAATATGATAATTTTGTTTCTTTTTTGCACTCAAAAGGAAATCACACTCAGATGCACAGAACTAGTCAAATTTCCACTACCTTACTGGATGACTTCTCAAGAACTTTCAAACAATTCTAGGGAGTCAGCATACCACAGAATCAAAAAAGCAAAACACACACACAACAGCATCTCCACCCTCTCTTCCCTTCCCCTAAGTGAGGTACAGTCCAGTAATTTAATGTTCAAGGCCAAAGAAAAAGGTAGTTCTCAAGAGCCCGGGCTGAAATGCAAATGGGAAAAGACCCACAGTGAGCACAGAAGTCGTCCTGGGACAAAAGCTGTTCCCATTCACTGTCCAAGCTGACAGGCTCTCTCACACACCTCTCCCAATACATGATCTCTGAACGCTCATAAAAATGTGAATTCTTCTCTGACCACAGGAAATTTAGCACAAATGACACCTGCTCTAAAGTAAACAATTAATATACAATATTCTAATTTAATAGTTGGGAAGAATGGTTGGACACCCGGCAACAGCTCCTCCAACTGGCTGGAGTAGATACCATCTGAAACCCTAAAAACACTAAAATTTTGAAACAACTTCAAGTTTGGTGGGCACAAGTCAGATGCACCGTTAGAAACTTCAGGACCCGAAGCAACGAACAAACAACAGGTGAGAGGGGATGGACAGTATCGCACGGCAAACCTTGGAGCTCCCCGAAAGGCTAGTGATGCAGGGCAACCCCAAGCCCCAAACCATCCTCGAGCCCCTGCCTCTCCAAAAGCAAAGCTTCGCATCTTCCGAGGGGCGCGCCACTCTCCCTTTACCCCGGGGACCATCACCCTCGGAAGGCGCATCTCCGCTGGGGAAGAAAACACAATGTCGCTGCTTATTTCTGCGTACAAAAGGACTTTGCGCCCTCCTCCTCCTCCTCGAACTGCCGCCCGGGCCGCCTCCGAACAACTTGCAAGAAGGTGGGCAACGCGCCATATTCCGGCGTCCCCCGGTCTACCTGGGT
>NW_004955479.1:10284288-10325400 GCF_000276665.1 Chinchilla lanigera | reverse complement strand
CGGCCGGCCGGCGGGCGGGCGGCGTGTTGCGGCTGCGCCGGGGCTGAAATAGCTGGAGATTGCGCGGTAGGGCACTCACCTCAGAGCGGCTGCGCTACCGTGGGCCTGCGCCGTGGAGACTGCGACCGCGCCGGCTCCTCGCAGCCTCCTGCCACCAGCGGCAATGGCGAGCGCTGCCGCCTCTGCCGCCGCCGAGGAGGGGGAGGGGAGGGAGGAGGCACGCACGCGACGCACGGCTCGGCTTCCCCGCCCGGCCGCCGCCATGATGGGGAGGTCGGCGCGGCGCGGCTCCGGCCGGCGGGCAGCGCGGGGGGCTTTTGAGGAGGCTTTAACCGCCCCCGAAACCACTTCGAGTTGTCTTGTCGCTTCAGAGATTCGGCAGGGGCTAGAGCTGCTAAAGGAATAGGATTGACAAAACAGGGACACCGCAGAGAAGTGGTGTGTGCCACCCAAGATGGTTGCTGCTCTGGGAAAAGTAGCATCTCTCGCCCCTCCGCCGAGCGTGCGGGACCTCCCGAGGCTGCCCGGACAGTGGAAAGGGGCGCCCCGACATTTCCTCGGCGCAGCCTAGCCGGTCGCGTCCTCACCCTCTCTTGGGAATGATTTTTGCTTCCCTAGTTTACGCTCTGCCTAGAACCTTAAAAGTAAAACTTCTGTACGAGCAGTACAGTTAACATATTGACTTGTTAGGTGAACATTTTTAGGGGGCCTTTTTTGTGCCAAAGTTCCGGGTGCTCTGAAGGTGCACCTGTTAGCGAAGCAAAGATCTGAGAAGAAAGAAAACAATGGAATTTACTTGAAGTAATGGGGACCCACTAGCAGGTGCCTGAAACCCTAAGAGACGGGCGGACAGTGGGAAAACAGATGTTGGAGACTCATGAGGGGTAGTTTCCGTTTAGAAGCACTCAGACTCGTCGTAGTCTTTAAACCTCGGCTTGTGAGCCTAGGAACCTCACTCCTGGTATTTTTGGTATACATAATACTGTAAAAGCATTGTATTAGGGAAATACTAAATATTCCCTAGGGCATCAGAAAACAGTTTAGCAAAATTGGGAAGGTCTAATTTTCTATAAGATTCCGATTCCCATAAAAAGGTTGTTTGAGTCATTTGTAGGAAAATGGGTGTATCTTGAGACCATAACGTTAAGTGAAATTAGACACACAAGCACAAATATTGCATAGTTTCTTTTATATGAAAAACTAAACGAGCTGGGGATTTAGCTCAGCAGCACAGCGCCTACCTGGCAAACGCAGTCGTGAGTTCGATTCCCGGTACTGGAAAAAAAACGAAAAAAAAAAAAAAAAAAACCTAAAATATAAATATCTTCCATAAATGGGAAGGGAAACTAGAGATGGAGAGCTGGACGGAAGGGCAAAGGATAGTTAAAAAAAGATATGCCACCTTCTCATAATGAATGCCATCGTTATGTACAGCAAAAAAGTTTTGGTTTTTTTTTTTTTTTTTGTGCCGGGAATCAAACTCAGGACCTTACCCTTGTCAGGCAGGCGCTTAGGCCACTGAGCTATATCCCTGGCCCTAAGATAATTCTTTTTGTTTTGTTTTGTTTTTTGGTAGCGGAAATCGAACTCAGGACCTTGTGTTTGCCAGGCAGGCGCTTATGCCACTGAGCTATATCCCCGGCCCCTATGTTTTTTACTAATAAACAAGTTTTTTTGTTGTTTTTTTTTTTTTAAGTTAAGCTATCCGGTGAGACAGCAGAAGGGAGGGGGAAGGAACATTTCTGCAATGTTACTGGGAGTGTAAACTACTACAGCCACTATGGAAATTAGAGCCGGGCGTGGTAGCCACGCCTGTAATCCCAGCACTTGGGAGGCTGAGGCAAGAGGCAACTCGAAACCATTGCGAGTTTCGAGGCCACTCTGGGCTACAAAGTCAGCCTGAGACCCTGTATAACGAGATCCTGTCTCAAAAAAAGCAAAAAAAATTTAAAAAGGCAGTTAGTATGGAAATTCCTCAAAAAGCTGAAACGAGAAATTTCTTTTGACCCAACTATTGCCCTTCCAAGTATCTTTCCAAAAGAGTTAAAGACACCATATTACAGTGATGCATACCCATGTTTATAGCAGCATAACTCATAATAGTTAACTCTTGGAAGTGGCCTATATGTTCAACAGGTGAATGGATAAAGAAAATCTAGTTATACACATGGAGTACCACTCAACCATAAAAAGGATTAAGTTTGAGTCATTTGTAGGAAAAAGGATGCACCGTAAAACCATAATGTTAAGTGAAATAAATCAGACACATGAAGTCCACATGATTTCCCTTCTACGAGAAACCAAAAATATAAAGAGCAACATAAAAGATACCATAATAGGATGGAGATGGAAGGAGGCCCAATGTGGTGGCACACACCTCTAATCCCAGCACTAAGAAGGCTGAGGCAAGGGGATTGCTGTGAGTTTGAGGCCAGCCTGGGCTACATAGTGAGTTCAAGACCACCCTAAACTGCATAGTGAGACCCTAAAGGGAGAGAGAGGGGGAAAGGTAAAAAGGAGGATCGTTGTGGGTTCAAGACCAGCCTGGGCTACAAAGTGAGCTCAAGGCCAGCCTGAACTGCACAGCGAGACCCTGTCTCAAAAAGAAAAAAAAAAAAGATGTGTTATGTACATGTATACCAACTCCACACAAGGGAATGTAGTTATTATGTATTCGGAACATGTACTAATACTTTTTTTTTAATTTTAAGAAAGTTACCATATCCAAAAATTGAGTGTCTTTTTCTCTGACATTTTCTAAGAAAGTGAATGTCACTGGCAACTACCCAAGTTTTCAAGCTAAGGGCCAGCTGTGGTGGCACACACTGTAATCCTAGCACTTGGGAGGCTGACACAAGAGAATTGCTTTGAGTGTGAGGTCATCCTGGGCTACATAGTGAGTTCAAACCCAGCCTGCACTATATAGTGAGACCCTATCACACACACAAAAAAAAGTTCTCAAGCCAAAAACCTGGAAAAGACTTTACTCTTGCCTCTTTCTTTTAATTTGGGAGAGTGGTACTAGGGGTTGAACCCAGGGCCTTTGCACTGAACTCCATTCCTACACCCTTTTTTAAAAAATTGTTTTGAGACAGGGTCTTGCTAAATTGCTATCACTAAATTGTTTAGGCTGGGCTCAAATCTGCAATCCTCCAGCTTCAGTCTCCCTGAGTGCTGGGATTACAGGCAAGTGCCACCATGCCGAGCTTCCGTTTCTTTTTCTTTTTAACACTATTACTCAGCTGTGCTAAAGACCCCTTTCACTCTGTCCTACTCCCACATTGTAGCTTTAGAGTGATAGACTGGGACCCTTAGAGACCACCTAATGTGAAATGTGGCTCCTGTAATATTAAAAGGTAAAAACCAAAACAAAACATTAAAAGGTTCCCAGTTTCTCTCAAATTAAAATATCCATTTTCAAGTGGGTGGCACATGCCTTTCATTGCAGCACTCTGGAGGCTTGGGCAGCTGCATCACAAGTTCAAGCCAAGGCTGGGCAATTTAGCGATTTTTGTCTCAAAATTTAAAAGGGCTGAGGATGTAGCTCAGTACAAATGCTCTGGGTTCAATCCTCAGGATCCCAGATACATAGATAGATGTTAGATGATAGAAGATAGATAGATAGATAGATAGATAGATAGATAGATAGATTGATTGATTTTTAAAAAATCTCTTTCAAGGAGCTGGGGATTTAGCTCAGGGGCACAGTGCCTGCCTGGCAAGTGCAAGGTCGTGAGTTCTATTCCTGGTACCGGAAAAAACAAATAACAAAAAACAAAAATTTCTTTCAAACCGGGCAGGGTGGTATACACCTGTAATGCCAGCACTCTGGAGGCTGAGGCAGGAGGATTACAAGTTGAGGTCAGCTTATGTTGCACAGCAAGACCCCATATTAAAAACAACAAAAACCTCTTTCTAGTCCTGTCTTTCTCTTACTCACCAGACCTACATTTCTCAAAGAAAAGTCCAGCATGCGATCACATCATCATTATCCACTCTGTCCACTCAAGTAAGGTTCCCAGTGACTTATATCACAGTAAAATATAATGACTTTCTTTTTCTTTTGTTTTTTTGAGACAGGTTCTCACTATGTAGTTCAGACTGGTCTTGAATTCACTTAGCCCAGGCTGGTCTGGAACTGGAGGCAATCCTCCTATCTCAGCCTACCAAGTGCTGGGATTACAGGTGTGTGCCACCACGCTGACTATCGTGACTATTTTAAAATTATCATCTTACCTAATCTTATAGCCACACTGGATATTACTGCAACTTCCTTTGGCTTCTGTGACATTGTGTTCTTTTGGATTTCCTTTTCTCTCTGTGCTCTAAATTTCCTTTGAAAACTCCTGATTCTCTACTTGGCCTCATCCTGATCCTGACCCACTTTTTCTCTCACTCTATGCTCTCTTCTTAAGTGATTTCAAAAACAAAAACTTTTTGTTGTTGTTGTTGTTTAGTTGTTTTTATTTAATTAAAAAAATTTTTTTGAGACAAGGTCTTGCTATGTAGCCAGGACTGGTCTTGAATTTACAGCAATCCCCCTGCTTCAGCCTCCCAAGTGCTGAGATTACAGGCATGCACCACCATTCCTGGCTGTACATACTGGTAGATGCTATGTGAGCAGGCTTCTCCCAGGGACTTCCAGCTCAATTCCTTACCTGGTTCTCTGGGACTTGTATTCTGACAACTTCCACCCAGGTTCCTTCCCCTCTTAACTAGATCCATTATTGCAAGTTCGAGACCAGCCTGGGTTACAAAGTGAGCTCAAGGCCAGCCTGAACTGCAGAGCAAGACCCTGTCTTAAAAAGACCAAAAACAAACAAAAAGCACAAAAAACTGACAACAACAAACAAAACCTAGATCCGAATGATCTCTTCACTGGATGATTAAATTTGGTGTTTTTTTCCTATACATACCCCATCTGCAACAATCCTAAAGTCATTCTAGTAACAAAAAGGTGGTTGGGCATGGTGGCACACACAACTGTAATCTCAGTAGTCAGGAGGCTGAGGCAGGAGGGTTGCCGTCAGTTTGAGAACAGCCTGGGCTACATAATGAGTCCAAGGGCAGCCTGATCTACATCGCAAGACTGTCTCAAAACAAAACAAAACAAAAAGCCAGGCATGGTCATGCAAGCCCATAATCTCAGCACTTGGAAGGCTGAGACAGGAGGGTCATTGTGAGTTCAAGGCCAGCCCAGGCTGCATAATGAGACCCTATCTCAAAAAAAGCATAAATGAATCCTAATGACCTCCTTGGGAATTGGTGCCTAATTCATCCAACAGATAGCTTTTGACAATTTTTTGTTTTGTTTTGTTGAGACAGGGCCTCACTATGTATAGCAGTTCATGCTTGTTTTGAACTCACAACGAAGCCCAGCCTGACTTTGAAATCATAGTGATCCTCCTGCCTCCCAAGTGCCAGGGTTTTTTTGTTTTGTTTGTTTTTTTTATTTTTAAGACAGGTTCTCAACATGTAAATTTAGGCTGGCCTCAAACTCAAAATGATCCTCCTGCCTCAGCCCCGAGTGCTGGGATCACAGGCATGCACCACCACACCTAGCCAGCGTTTTTTTTTTTTTTCTTTTTTGCCTTTTTTGAGGCACGGTCTCACCATGCAGTTCAGGCTGTCCTTGAGCTCACTTGGTAGCCCAAGCTGGCCTCGAACTTGCAACGATTCTCCTGCCTCAGCCTCCCAAGTGCTGGGATTACAGGCATGCGCCACCACACCCGGCCTAGCTAGCTTTTGATGATTTTGAGCAAAGACTAAAATCATAATGGTATAGATTTACCAAGGAATCCATATACAAGTGGAGCACTGGATTCTTGAAGACATTCAGGAACCTCCTTCGCTACTTCTTCACCACCCCCTCATTGTGCAGTGTTATGGCTTACGTATAGTTGTCCCTCCAAGCCTCTGTGCTTATAGGTGGAGCGGCAGTGCCAATCCTGTTCCAGGCGTGCCACAGCCAGCTGTTTGTTATCAGTGAAAGCTGTAAAAGGTTCCTCATCCCTGAGTGGGGCTTTTGGGAGGTGACTGGATCATGGGGTGAAGCCTGGTGGGAAGAGGTGGGTCCTGGGGGCATGGCCCCGTCCTCCGTTACCCCGTGCTGCTTCCTGCTGCCCTGCCTGCCACGCACTTTCTCCTCTGTGCCCCGCCTTGGAGCCCCAGTCTATGGACAGAAACCTCTACAAACTGTGAGCCAAAATAACCCTTTCCTCCTTTAACTTGTGGGTCTCGTGTATTTTGTCTCAGCAATGAGAAAGTAACTAAGACATAGAAACAGGGTGGCAAGCAAAATATTTCATCATTCACCCCCCCCCCCCCCCGCCGCATGCTCCAGATACATGCGCAGAGGAAGGATGTCTTATTAAAATTGGAGAATATGGAATAAATTCCATTTTGCTGGGTAGAGCCTTTGAAACATAAAAGGCTCAGCCAGGTGTGCTGTACAGTGAGTCAGGAGGACCCCAAGGTGGAGCCTGGCCCGGGCAATGTAGTGACTCAGTGAGAACTTGCTACAAAATTTAAGAAGTGCTGGGGATGTAGCTCAGTGAGAAGGCCCTGGGTTCAACACCTAGCACAAGAAAGAAAAGAAAGGAAAAGAGCAGGGACTCAGCACAGACAGATGCGCCCCCCTCCCATTCAGCCATCCGGGTTCCTGTCCCACCAGGTAGCCAGGCCCCAGCGCTGGGGCCCACAGACAAAGGCTTGGCACAACCCCAGCCTTGGCGCAGGGCTGCGGATTTGGCTTCGTCTTTCTCTCCAGTTCCTCTGGTTAGTGTGGCCTTTGTCCTGCTAGGGGAAGGAAAATTCTACGACTCCTGCTTGGATACTCTTGCACACCCATGAGGGTCCAGTTTATCCTTCCCGATTTCCACATTGTGGTTCGGGGCCAAATACCCAGGTCAGCACACAGTGCTCTCGCGCCTGGTGGTGTCCTGGGTCCCGGGCACCTCCCTGGGAGTAGGGATGGCTGGCCGGGGGCGTTCCCCAGCCCACACCCGCTCCATACACCTCCCTACTCACAGGTGCTCTGAGCTGGCTGGCAGACAGAATTCGGCTGGGCTGGCTAACAGAAATGGAAACAGAAAGACCGCTGACAGCGGCACTGCTTCCTCACTGATGAGAGTGCTGAGGGACTAGGAGGGCAGAGGTCAGACGTAATTCTGAGGCTTAAGAAACTAAATGACAGAAGATGGAAGTGGTTGATGGTCACCTGAAGGGAAGTCAATTTAGGCAGAAGGAGGATATGTTTGGCCTCAGATGGGTCTAGTGACAGCTGGTAGCGGGCAGCCTGGAGTTGGGGACCATTCCTCTGGTTGAGACGGAAGAGCGGAGCAGCGGGCTGGCCGCACACTGCGGGGAGTCGGGGGACTAGCGGGGAGGGAAGAGTCCCCAGGGGGCTTGGACTCAATTGGACTGACTCAGTTCTGAGAGTGACGGAATAAGTTTTCCAATAACTGCCTAACACTTAGCTTTGGACAGTTGCTCTTTTTAAAATGAGGTCATTCCATGCTTCCATTTATTTATTCAACAAATACCTGCAACAGTCACCTTTAGGTGTGACTCGCCAGCTCAACAGAGCCTCCCTTCTCTGGAAGCTGCCCCCACTCACTGAGGTGGCCCCACCTGTACCTCACAGCCTCCCCAGCCCCGACTGCTGGTGGTCACCTGACCAGAGCCGCGTCAAGCGTGTTCTCTGTGCCAGGAATTCAGAATGCTTGGCTCAGAGACACAGAGACTGGGAGCAGAGTCACATGAATGGTGGAGCCATGGAGATAAGGTCCTGGGCACGCCTGAGGTCCCCAAGATTGCCATATTCCTTCGGTGCCTTCTGGCCACCGATGATTGGCCCAAAAGCAGGTTCCTAGCTCAAGCTGGGCCAATTAGATCTTTTCGCGCAGATTTTCAAACTGAAATGGAAAGTGTTCGTCTCCCCTCCTCCTCCTTCGAGCTACAACTTGGGTGGCTTCGGGAGCTGTAGGCAGAGGCCGTGACCCAGCAACTGGGCTGGGGAGCAGAGAGTCTGAGGAGTGGAGAGGAGTAGGAGTCACACAGAGAAGGGCTGCACGTCCTGGTTGCCCCACAGTGCTCCCGTTGCTGGTTCTCTTCCTGAGACCCTCAGTACTTTGGGTTTCATAACCAGGAAATTGCCTGCTTGGTGGAAAGCATCTCAAGCTAGGTTTCTCGTGGGCAGACACTTCCAGCCCAGACTTCAAACAAACCCACGTCTGCTGGGTGTGAGGCTCCGGGTGAAGGACTAGACAAAGTCTCAGGGTTGGTGCCACCCTCGAGGATCTTGGACTCATGGAGAGATCAGCTCTGTTCTGAAAAGCTTGAAGATGAATAAAAAAGAAATGCTAGAAAAAAATAACAACAGTAACAAATATGCAGGGGTCCTTTGCTGAGCTTATTAGAGGAATGGACATAGTGGGGGAAAGAATCAGTGAGCTTGTGGCCGGGTTCACAGAAACTTCTAAAATTTAAATGCAAAGAAAAAACACTTTAAAAAAGGGAGAGAGAAAGAACAGACTATCCAAGAATTGTGGGACAATTACAAAAGATATAAATATACATAGTGGGACCAGAAGATGAAGAAAGGAACAGAGAAATATTTGAAGGAATAATGACTGAGAATTTCCTAAGATAAATAATAATGTATGAATATTGACTTTCTCTTGGCCTTGTTCCAGCTAGAACAGGACAGAAGACTTGGGAATTAGGCTTTCAAGAAAAACCCTCCAGCCAGGTGTGGTGGTGCACGCCTATAATCCCAGCACTCAGGAGGCTGAGGCAGGAGAATCACTGCAAGTTTGAGCCAGCCAGGATTACATAATGAACTCAAATCCAGCCTGAACTATACAGTAACACCCTGACTCAAAAAAACAAAACCAAACCAAAACAAAACAAAACAAACCCCTCCATCCACCAACTGAAAAAAGAGTCAGAGAATAACTGGCCCAGCCCCCTGGCTTAGGGTAGGCAACAGAAATTATTATACAGCCTAGGCTGACTTCCCGAGTTCTTCAGCAAGATCCAGGGCTGACAACCAGAGCAAAAAATATTTTTGATTTCCATAGGAAATAGGATCCTCGGATTTGTAGACTAAGGGTAAAACAGGACCATTTAAATGATTTGGTGGGGGCTGGGGATTTAGCTCAGTGGCACAGCGCCTGCCTGGCAAGTGCAAGGTTGTGAGTTTGATTCCCGGTACCAGAAAAAAACAAAAAAACCAAACAAACAAATAAATGATTTGGTGAATTGATAGAAGGTCTGACTACACAGCAATAATTATAGGAAATACTGTTTTAAGGCAGACAAGGGCTAGGATTTCCTTAGCAGTAGTAATGACATACGTTGAATTTAAAATCTATTTTATTATAAAATGACCAGTTTCTAACAAATGAAAATGTATCACCTGTTCCTTAACTGGGTAAATAATATTAAATTTCACTGAAACTGAAAAAAAAAAAAAAGATTCAGTGCTGAGCCCACCACAGCAGCCTTCCCTACCTTACACCCTTTCTATTTTTTTATTGATGCCTTGTTTTTTTTGGTCTTTTTGAGACAGGGTCTCGCTATGCAGTTCAACCATGGCTTTGGGCTTACTTTGTAGCCCAGGCTGGCCTTGAACTTGCATCTATCCTGCCTCAGCCTCCCAAGTGCTGGGATTACAGGCGTGCGCCACCATGCCCAGCTCTCAGAATGGTGACAGTGGACATCCTTGTCTTGTTCCTCATTTTATAGTGAAAGCTTTCACTTTTTATCCAAATATTGTGAAGTTGGCTATTGGTTTTTCATAAATGGCTTTTATCAGATTGAGATAAAGATCATCTATTCCAATTTTCTGTAGGGCTTTTATCATGAACAGGTGTTGGGCTTTGTCAAACACTTTTTCTCCATCAGTTGAGATGATCATATAGTTTTTGTCCTTGGCTCTGTTAATATAGTGTATTACATTTATTGTTTTGCATCTGTTGAACCATCCCTGCACCCCTGAGGTGAATCCTACTTGGTCATAGTATATAATGCTCTTGATGATTTGTTGCATTTGAGTCTTTCCTTTTTTTGATAAGGTTGACGAAGGGCTTGTCAATTTTATTTAATATTTCAAAGAACCAGCTCTTCAATTCATTGATTCTTTATATTGTTTTCTTAGTCTCCATTGCATTAACTTCTGCTCTGATCTTTTTTTTTTTTTTTTTTTTTTGGTCTTTTTGAGACAGGGTCTCGCTAGCAGTTCAGGCTGGCTTTGAGCTTACTTTGTAGCCCAGGCTGGTCTCAGACTTGCAACGATCCTCTTGCCTCAGCCTTCCGAGTGCTGGGATTACAGGCGTGTGCCACCATGCCTAGATTTCTGCCCTGATCTTTATAATTTTCTCCCTCGTACAAGTTTTGGGCTTGACTGGCTCTTCTTTTTCTAGAAGCCTGAGGTTCAACATTAGCTTGTTCATTTGAGCTTACTCTGTTTTCCTGATATGGGAATTCACTGCTATAAATTTCAATTGTAGGACTTTGAATGCATCCTATAAGTTCCAGTATGTTGTATCAGCATTATCATTTAATTGTAGAAACTGTCTAATTTCTCTTTAATTTAACTGTGACCTGTTGGTTGTTCAGGAGGGTGTTATTTCATTTCCATGTGTTTATATAATTTTTGTGGTTTCTTTTGCCATTGATTTGCAATTTCATTGCACTGTGGTCTGATACTATGCATGGAATAATTTCAATTCCTTTGCATTTACTTAAGTGTGCTCTGCAGCTGTCATCATGCTCTGTGCCACTTTGAACACCTGGGCCTTCCTGTTCTGAAACCCAGAAGGGAGAGAGGCGACAGGAAGTGGTGCTTCTCCCTTCGTAGGCTCCCTGGGGACCTGCAGACTGGCACTGGCACACTCCCCAAGAGGTCACACCTGCTGGGAACAGACAAGGGTGGCCAGGCTGTCTGCTCCCGCCTGGGGGACGTGCACGAGCCTCCTCTGTCTCCAGCTGTTGAGTGCTTATCTGCACTCTCAGCTGCATAAAGTGTCTCAGAGACAACAATGGGCGTGCTGTGACTTTCACTCACCCAGAGCTGCTGTTAACCAAGTTCACTGATGACTGTAGACGGGAGATCAGAGAATTTTCCCAGGAAACCACACAGGCCGGCCCCTTTCTTGAAAGTCCTTTCCCTCTTTCTCACCGGTTGTGGCTTCTCTTCAGCCCTCTGGCTCTTCCCCAGGCCTTTGTTTCCTCTCTTTCCCACCTGGTTAATATTCTCCACCTGTTTAGGAGCAAAATCAGAACCTTCGCTTCCAGAAGAGCCACTTCCCCTTCCTACCTGCTAACTCCATTCCTGTGAGCCACATGGACATCCCCTGGAGACTGTTCGGGTTCTTTTCCTCAGAGATGCATGGGTCTTTTGCACATGGGAGGGGGATCTAGAGATGGGGAAGGCAGAGGACGGGGAATAGGAAGAATGAAGACATGGTAAGTGCGCGTACCTGCTCCATCACATGAATAAGACAGTATGTGCTGGGCTGGGGATTTAGCTCAGCGGCAAAAGCGCCTGCCTGGCAAGCGCAAGGTCGTGAGTTCGGTTCCCGGTACCGGAGAAAAAAAAAAAAAAAAAAAAAAAAAAAAAAAAAAAAAAAAAAAATTAAAAAAAAAAAAAAAGACAGTATGTGCTGCAAACATGTACTGTGGTAATAAAAAACTTTTTAAAAAGACATATCCGTTCCTAACATATTCTAGCAACAACTGTTTTGTTTTTTTTAAAAAAAAAGACTTTAAAAATCTTAGGTTAAAAAAATGGACTCAGGACAGAGGCCTGCGTGCAGAGACTTATTGGAAAATACTTTGCACAGCGGTCAGGACTGAGGGGGAAGAGGGAGCCCAGGGAGGAGTGCGTCAGGATGCACTCGCCTGATCCCAGTGTCAGGGCAGGTTCTGGAGCTGCAACGGCCTTCGAGGTCCCACCACCGCGGCAAAGGAACCTCTGCAGCCCGCTGCACACACTGCCACGGGTCAGGCTTTCAATGCCAGGTGGCCCACACGGCAGACGGTGAGTCCAGATGGGGACAGCAACGTGGGGAATGAGCACCTCAGTCCTGGGGGCGGGGTGGACAACACAGCTTCCACTGTGGTCCTAATAATTTTTCAAATGTACTGTTGGGCCAGGGATATAGCTCAGTGGTACCGCACCGGCCTGGCAAGCATGAGGTCCTGGGTTCGATTCCTGGTACCCACAAAAAATAAAAAAATAAAATAAAAGGTACTGTATTAAATAACCTGTGTCTGGTGCTGGGGATTTAGCTCAGCGGCACAGCGCCTGCCTGGCAAGCGCAAGGTCGTGAGTTCGGTTCCCGGTACCGGAGAAAAACCAAAAAAATAAAAAATAAAAAATAAATAACCTGTGTCTATAGGAGATCTGATGAACAAAGAGTGTCTATCCATGCCAAAGAATACTACACAGCTGGGAGAAACTCTGTATACTAATGTGGTAGTCAAGACATATACTTTAATGAAAAAGGCTTGCAGGGAAACAATGTTATCTCATGATTTGATGTTTATATTTAAAAAATATTTACTTGTGGGACATGGTGGTACTAGTCCTAGCTACTCAGGAGGCTGAAGCAGGAAGACTGCTTGAGCCCAAAAGTACATAGCATAAGTCTGTCTCTTAGAACACAAAACAAAACAAAAACCAAGACTGTGTCTCCTAAAATAGAACAGAACAATATATATGTATTTTTTTCTTTTAAATTTTGGCATTTATGGCTGTTTTATTTTTGTGGTACCCTGGCCTTTGCACTGAGCTACATCCATAACCCTTTTTTTATTTTTGATTTTGAGACAAGATCTCATTAAGTCACTAAATTGCCCAGCTGGGCCCAAACTTGGGATCCTTCTGCCTCAGCCTTCCAGAGTGCTGGGATTACAGGTGTATGCCACCATGTCTGATTGTTATTGGGATCTGCTGGCTATGCCAAAATGTTATCAGGTAGCTCCTTCTAAAATATGGCTCACCAGTTAAATATTACTGGGTTCTGGGTTGCTTGTTGCTCTTTCTGGAGTCAGATTCCAGGTTCTTTTTGTCTCAAACAATTTTTTTTTTTTTTGAGACAGGGTTTTACTAGGCGGTTCAGGCTGGGCTTGAGCTCACTTTGTAGCCCAGGCTGGCCTCTAACTCGCAACGATCCTCCTGCCTCAGCCTCCTGAGTGCTGGGATTACTGGCGTGTGCCACCATGCCCAGCTCATCTCAAACAAATTGAATGAAATGGGCAAAAGCAGTGGCAAACTTCATTTGAAAAGTAAGTGTCCTGAGAAACCACTTTGAAGATACCACCATATATTACAGCAGCCACTGATATTTTCCTACTAATCTGCCCATAACTCTGTAATGTTTGTATTGTTCCTATGCTATTTCGTAAATGGATATATGTTTATTATTATGTGTTTCCTACAACAACCATTGAGAATAGTCAATGATTATTCAATTGGTCACTTATGTATAGCTCTATTTGTTTTCTTTAGAAGCCACTTTGAAGATACCAAAGTATAGTACAACAACCATTGATAATCTTCTACCACTTTTGTCTATAACTCCCTATTATTTGTCTATTTGTTTTCCTGAGAAACTATCTTGTAGATTACAATATATAAAACAACAACCATTGATAATTTCCTACCACTTTGTCTGTAATTTGGTAAGCCCCCCTATTACTATGTTATCTTTCTTTTACTCTTTAAAATAATTTTTAAAAAAGAAAGAAAAGTAAAAGTGAAGAGTGAGGGCGAAACTGGCTCTGCAGAGCAAACTTGGGCTGAATAAAAGAGGGAAGAGCAATAAAAGAACTCTGGAGAAAGCAGGGTGGGCCACCGTGATAAAGCCAGGATAGCGAGCTCTTCTTGGCAGCTGTGTCCTTTTATACTCCCCAAATCTCGAGGAAACCAGCAAGAAATGCTATACAGGGCATCCTGAGAGGTGGTGCTGGGATCCCACACCTCAGGCTGATGTCAGGTCCAGGCCATTCCCTGAAAATCTGCTTGAATTCTCACAAGAAATCCATGTGCAGGGCTTTGGGAACTGTTCTGCGCATGTGTTCCAGGATCTTGTCATTACCAGGGCAGCCCTACTCCCCCAGCCAGCTTTGCTATGCCTTAATCTCCTACGTCATGGTGGCAGTTATGTTTTTCATTGACATGTAATAATTGTACATTTTTACGAGACACAATGTGATATATCAATACATGGATACATTGTGTAATGTCCAAATCAGAATGCTAATTAACATATCTATCATTGCAAACATTTAGAATGTATTTGTAGTGAAATATTTAAATTACCTTCTAGTGGGGCTGGGGATTTAGCTCAGCAGCACAGCGCCTGCCTGGCAGTACAAGGTTGTGAGTTTGATTCCTGGTACCGGAAGAAAAACAAACAAGCAAAATACCTTCTAGTGTAGAATTTTCATATGAACTACATTTGGGGAGAGGTTTGTAACACAACATTAGCAATAAATATCATCTTTATTGTTTTTGTTTTGTTTTGTTTTTCTCCGGTACCGGGAACTGAACTCACGACCTTGCGCTTGCCACGCAAACGCTTTCGCCGCTGAGCTAAATCCCCGTCCCCAATATCATCTTTATTATAATAATCTTGAGAAAATAAATCTTTTCTGGGGGAGAACAAAAGAAACCATAGCCATAGGACACCAGATAGGTGACTGAATTTGAGAGGAAGGACTCTTTCACTTTGCCCTGAATTTCTCTCCTCATGAAATGTGTGTCAAAAATGGCATTGCTGGGGCTGGGGATTTAGCTCAGCGGCACAGCGCCTGCCTGGCAAGCACAAGGTCGTGAGTTCGGTTCCCAGTACCGGAAAAAAAAAAACAAAGAAAAACAAAAAACAAAAACAAAAAAAAAATGGCATTGCTCTCCACTTCCTGCCTAGGTCATGGTACAGTCCGTGCAGCTGTTGAGCAGCTGTTGTGCCCGCTCCACGCTGAGGTGGCTGTGAGCACCTAGTGGGCCTGCTGTGTGCGCTGTGGACAGGGCAGCAGGAACAGGAAGAGCAGGGTCACCACGACTCCACACGGCACACAGCACATCTCGGCCAGTGGCCGCTGCTCAGCATCCCCCGTGGCAGGGATCCCCGTCCGCTCCCCTTAATTTCATCTTTTTCATCCTCCTCGTGGAAATAATAATGATCACGTATTTATTGAGTTTACCATGTGCCGGACAAAGTGCAAAGCACTCTCTCCTCGTTATCTCATTTCTCTCTTGAAACTGTGTGAGGCTGTGTATAGTTATCAGCATTTGACAGCTAAGACACTGAAATCTTTTCCCAACCTTGATGAATACAAAACCACTGATGGTATACAAATACCATCTTAAATGGGTACGTTTGCCTGTGTGTGGGTACTATCTCCACAAAGCTGCAGAGGGAGAGAGGAGGGGAGGGAGGGACAGAGAGGAGGGAGGGAAGGAGGGAGGGAGAGACAGAGGGAGGGAGAGCGCTGTCACGCCAAAATGTGCCACCACTTGAATGGCCTCAAGGCAAGAGGTGCAGGTGAAGGAGTTTGAGGACTTGCTGGGGTGTATGTCCCAAGCACCCTGGGACAGCATCCAGCTGAAGTAACAGAATGGGTATGGGGGGGCAGCAGGCTGTGATCCCACATGTCTGTCTGTGCCTCTCTGTCCCTCCCTGTTCTGTGCATCAGCCTGGTGTCCGAGCCTGCTGCACGGGGAGATCCCGGCAGCGGGTGCCTGTGCTCCTTCTTGGGGCCAGCGTTATCTCAAAAGAGCAGTAGAAGTTTAACCCTTCACCTTAGCACAAGAAATCTCAATAATGCTGTTGAGCTCTTTAAAGATGACTTCAACTGCTATACAATGTTGCAGGGTAGTTTTAAAAGCTTTAAAAAATTTTTATCTCCTATTTGGGCAAAATTTCTCATTGATGAGCAATTACCAAAAACTGGAATAGATCATCATTCAGATATATTCACTGAGCCGGTGTGGTGGCGCATGCCTGTAATCCCAGCACTCGGGAGGCTGAGGCAGGAGGACTGTTGCGAGTTCAAGACCAGCCTCGGTTACAAAGTGAGCTCAAGGCCAGTCTGAACTCCATAGTGAGACCCTGTCTCAAAAAAAAAAAAAAAAAAAAAATTCATTGATAGTTATTTCTAGCAACTTCAGGCATAAAAAAGAGCATTGGAACAGTTGTGTAGCGCTATACTTACCACTGTCACTGCCCAGGGCCACGGGGCACTCGGACTGTGGCTGCTCCAAGTGAGATTTGCTGTCTGTGTAAAACACACACTGGATGCCGAGGACTTACTAAGAAAACAAGAACGTAAAATATCTCAGTAGTAATTTTTATGTTGGTGACATGTTGAAATCATAATGGTGGGGAGATATTAGGTTAAATAAAATACATCATAAAAATCTTTTTAAAAGTTATGTTCGTAAATGTAAGCTCAGGTTTCTCATTAAGAATTTGAAATATTTTATTTGGAAAATTTCATACAAATTCGGTTTTTAATATGTCTCTAAGGGCTTTATTTTCATTCTTATAACACTTTTACAGAAAGAAAACGTAATTATTTTTCCCCATCAAGCTCCACATAGGTGTCCCCCAATGCCCCTCTGGTTGACTCAAGTGTGCCATAGAAATACTGTTAGCTTTTCATCACTGTGACAAAACAGCTGGGAGTACAACTTAAAGGAGGAAAGATTTTGGCTTGTAGTTTGAGAAGTTTCAGTCCGTGCTTGGCGGCCGCCCTCGCTTTTAGGCCTGTGCTGAGGCAGAAGCGTCTTGGGGAGGTGGCGTGGAGGACAAGCTGCTCAGGTGATGGCAGCCAGGAAGCGGGAGGTAAGAAGGGGCTGGAGACGAGATATACTCCTCAAGGCTAGGGCCCCACGATCCACGTCCCTCAACCAGGCCCCACCTCCTGTTCCTCCTCCCAATGATGCCATCAGATTATGAGCTCATCAGTGGGTTAACAACAGGATGAGTCAGAACTGCCACCTTCCAATCACTTCCCCGAGCCCATCACTGATCCATACAAAGAGCACTGTGGGAGATATTTTAGATCCCGGATAACAAAGGCATTTCCTATGAGTGTAATGATGTGGAATAGTTTTATTTTTTTAATGTTTTTTTCTTTTCTTTTTTTTGTCTTTCTTTGTCTCACTATGCAGTTCAGGCTGGTCTTGAACTCACTTTGTAGCCCAGGCTGGCCTTGAACTCACAACGATCCTCCTACCTCAGCCTCCCAAGTGCTGGGGTTACAGGTGTGTGCCACCGCACCCGGCTCTTATGTGGAATAGATTTAAAGCAGGCCCTTTTTTTTTTGTACTGGGAATCGAACTCAGGACCTTGTGCTTGCTAGGCAGGTGCTTATGATGCTGAGCCCCAGCCCTAAGCAGGCACTTTTTGAGCATCTGTCAGAGGCAGGTGCCACTGGCTTCTGAGGATGCAGCATTAACTGCACATGCTACATACTGTATTGTGTATCGATCAATAATTATGCAAAGGCAACCTTTGTTGTCCTGTTAAGGAGCTTCCGGAAAGCTGCTCTGCTGGTTACAGAAAGCTTGGGTATCTTAGAGAGGCTTGAACCAGCCACAGAGTAGCAGGTCCTGAGGTGACTGAGTAACAAGGAGAGGAGGGGCCCTTTGCCTTTCTGAGCTTTAGGTTCAAATCGGGCCCTTGCTGGCTCCTTATTGAATGTTTGTACTACCTGAGGATTTCTCCTGTCCTTCTGTGACCTCCCAAAGTCTGTGCTCAGCTGCCAAACATCTGTGTGCAGCTCTCCTATAACCCACACGCCTGGGGTGCGACCTGCCAGAAAGCAGAGGCCAGGCTGCCCAAGTGCTTGTAAACACCCCTATTTCTTACACATGTGACTTTAGCAAGCCATTTAGTTCTTGTTATGGGTCAGCCCAATGCCAAGACCAACACCTCTGCACTGAGTTCTGCACACTCCATAAACGGCCTCTGCAGGGCAGGAAGCCACCTGGGTGCCACTTGCCCTTTAACTCCAGAGTGGTTGGCACCTTCTCAGCTCTCTGGAGGTCAGGAACTCGGACTCGCCGAGCCCCTGAGACTGCCCACTTGGAAAATCAGGGAGACGGGGAGGGGCTAGAAGTCAACACTGGTCCCAGGCTATTGGGTCACCTTCTGTTCAGATGAATGCAGCTTTTTCAAATTCTGGGTGGCCTTGGGCCTGCTGTGTGATGTAACTGCATCATAACTTTCTCCATCTCTGTTCCTGAACCTACACAACTGTGCCCGAAGCAGTGGGTGCACAAGTGTGGACGGCACGCGTTATCCTGAAAACTACGTCCAGGTGTGGGCAGACAGTGGAGGGATGGACTCAGTTATACAAGTGGTACACTGAGACGGGGATCATCTATGTTACTGTTAAACTGTTTAAATAGCAAATAAAGTTTCAAACTTTAAAAACCCAGTCGGTTATTTTTAATACAGTCTATGTTTAACATATTTAAGGGGATAGATTGATAAAGCCCTTTGCAGACAGTCAGTTAAAAGAATTTTTGCCATTTAAATCTTTAACAATAGGTGAAAGATTATGTAAATTATAGTAATAAAGAATTGCCATTTATTGTACACTTACTCTGTACCAGGTACCAGGCTGTCTTACATGATTTATTTTATGTTTTAAAAAATACTCAAGGTAGCTGGGTGTAGTGGCACACACCTGTAATCCTAGCACTCAGGAGGCTGAGGCAGGAGGATTGTTGTGAGTTTGAGACCAGCCTGAACTACAAAGTGAGCTGAAGGCCAGCCTACACTGCATAGCAAGACCCTATCTCAAAAAGACCAAAAACAAAAACAAAAATAAAAACAGAAACAAACAAAGAAAAAACCCTCAAAATAACCCTGCAGAATAGGACTACAATTATTATAAATTTTTTTCCTGTGCTAGGGTTTGAACCCAGGGCATTCACACTGGGCTACAACACCAGCCACCCCCTTTCATTTTGAAACAGGATCTCGCAAAATTGCTAAATTGCCCAGACTGGGCTCAAAATTGTAATCCTCCTGCTTCAGGTTCCCAGAATGCTGGGATTGTAGGCATGTGTCACTACACTGGCACATATAATTTTTATTTCATAAATGATAAAGCTAAGACATAGGTACATTCAACAACTCACAATGACCTCATAGCTAGCTAGTGGCAAGGTTGGGATTTAAACCCAAGACTGTTTGGTTCTACACCCAAGTTTTAATTACCAGGTTATTAAGCCATGTATTAACACCCAGCCATGGTAGGTTTTCATAGCCACGCATACTGTGAGTGGGGCTACAGTGGTTAGAAACTTTAACAAAGGCAATTTTCTAGCATGTATTGCAATTTTAAGATTACACATACCACTTGTCACAAGATCTCATTTGTAGGACACTGTCATGGTTAATTTTATGCATCAACTTGCCTGGGCTACGGGAGGCCCACAAAGCTATTTCTGGTGTGTCTTGTGCCCATGAAACTGTTTCCATAGACACTGGCATTGGAATCAGTAGACTGAGTAAAGAAAATGCCCCCTCCCCAACGTGGTGGGCACCATCCAGTCCCTCGAGGGAGCAAAGTGGGGGTGGAGAGGGAGCAAAGTCACTTTCTCTCCTGGAACCAAGCGCCCCTCCCTCCTGCCATTGGACACCGGTGTGCTTGGTTCTTGAGCCTTCAGAGCTGGAGTCTTGCATCAGCATCCTCCCAGCCCTCACCTTTCTCAGTCTTGGCCTTGGGCCAGGAGTTAACAGCTCCCCTGGTTTTCAGTCCTTTCCATTGGCTTTCCCAAGTCTCCAGTTTTGAGGTGGCAGATGGCGGTGGGACTTCTTGGCCTCCATTATTATGTAAGCCAGTTCCCATAATAAATATCGCATACGTGTGTGTGTACTTCCATGTGCACATCCTATTGGTTTTGACTCTGAGAAACACTCATGCATATGCATAAGGTCAGATGTCCCGGTGGTAAATCCTAAATGTCCTTTTATGGGGAATGGCAAGACCATAGATGGGATGTTTGGCGGCTTTCTTGTAGAGCACTGGGTCCCTATGTACTGATAAGGAAATGTCTCTGAGATACGCTGTAACATGAAAAAGCTACTTGTAGAACCATTTTTCCAAAGGCCCTTCTGTCTGAGTAGGAGGGCTCCTACAGAAGAACCGTACCAGGGCTGCAGGATAAACTGTGACAAGTGGTTTCCTCAGGGGTGTGAGAGGAAAAAGGAGGGATAAGGGAAATCGTTGCCTTTTCCTTTATCTACTTCTGAATTATTTTATTCTCGACAATGAACCTCTATTGCTTTTATAATTTAAAAAATGTAATATGGGAAAAATTAATGTTTTCAAGCAGTTTTTAATGACATGGGAAAATACTGTATGTAACAAGTGAACAAATTAGAGCATGAAGTTATGTATCTAGTATGACCTCAGCTTCAGAAAAATGCATTTAAAATCCAGGAAGGAAATATATCAAAATGTTAACAGGGACTGCCTCTGGGTGGCAGGATTATAGGCCCTGGTTTTTTGGTTTCCAAACATTTTCTGCCTGCCTTGACTTTTCTATATTTTCTAAATGTGCCTTATTGTTTTCATAATTAGAAAAAAAGCAGGCACGCCTGCCAAAATTGTGTGGCGGGTGTGAAACGCAGCAGCTGAGGCCTGGGGACGGCTTCCACTCTGGGCTGCTGCCCCTGGCCGCGGGGCTTGCCTGCCCAGCCGCTGTGCCCGGCCACCCGGGGAAACTTCCCTGACTCCATGAGCTCAATGGAAGAGAAAAGATGGTGAGATTGCGAGAGGAAAAAGGAGAGTGAGACACCACAGGAAAGGGCAGCAAAGAGGCTGAGGTCTCCAATGGGGCCTGAGTTAGGCCGTGAAGGTGAGGGCACCCCTGCCCCAACCTGCTAGCATTTTGCTGTTTTCCTTTGTTTGTCTGTCTGTTTGCTTGTTTGTTTGAGACAGGGTCTCACTATGTAGTTCAGGTTGGCCTTGAACTCACTATGTAACCCAGGCTGGCCTTTAACTCACAGCGATCCTCCTGCCTCAGCCTCCCTATAATCCTCAGGTGCTGGGATTATAGGCATGTGCCACCATGCCCAGCTCTGTTTTGGTGTGTTTTGGATGGGGCTTACTATGTAATTCAGGTTGGCCATGAGCCCACTATGTAGTCCAAGCTGGTCTTGAACTAGTGGCGATGCTCCTGCCTCAGCCTCTCAAGGGACTATCATGCCTGGAAATCAAGTAAAACCTTAGTAGTCTGCCTCTACCCTTTTAAATCCTAGGCTTCCCAGATAAATCAGAAAGAAGCAGTGGCCAGGCATGGTGGGGCACGCCTGTGGTCCCAGTACTAGGGAGAAAGAGGCAGAAGGATTGCTGTGAGTTTGAGGCTAGCCTGGCCTACATGGTGAGACTTTGTCTCAAAAAAAAAGATCTTACCTAATTGACAGAGGCATAATGAAAAAATTTTAGTGGTAAAACATTAAGCTTGGAGCTGGCTGTGGTGGTGCATGCCTGTTATAGTTACAACACTCTGGGAGGCTGAGGTAGGAGGATCACAAGTTCAAGCCTGGGTAATTTAGTGACTTAGTGAGACCCTGTCTCAAAATAAGAAATAAAAAGGGCTGGGAATGTAGTTCAGTAGAAAGGCCTTGGGTTTAATGCCCAGTACTTCCCTACCCCACTTAAACTTGGAACAGAGGTTGCCACGAGCCACCATGACAGGAAATCAAAGCCAATTCCCAAGCCCAAGTCAATTCCCAGAGACTATGAATGGCCTAGAGCCTGGATGAACTTGGAAGAGAAGCCCATAGCGACCTCCAAAGTACACTGTGCATAGTCTTTTTAACCTTTCCTAAAGGACCAATGACCAGTCACCAAGGTGGCTGCGCACAGGAAAGGGAAAGGTGAATATCCACACTTCTCACAGGTAATTGGATAACAGCTCCAGGGTGGCAGCAGTTCCCGGGGACCACCGTACTTTCTTGCACCACACGTCAGAATAAGAACTTTTCAGAGTATGACAGGCACAATTTATAGCCAACCCAGAGCCACTCCTTCCTCTTTTATCTGGTCAGAAGAACACTGGTTTGTTTAGGTATCGGCAGGTGGATCACGGCTCAAACATCCTCGACCTTAAATGGTGAGCACAGATTCGTCTACATCCGCCCGGATAGCTGCAGGTGGGAGAATGAGGTGCAGGCCCGGTCCAAGAGGGCATGAGGCGGGAAGAAGTTGGCAGCAATCTTTGTCATTGAAAGTGAGAGCTCGTCCTGCAGTCCACTCTGGATGGCCTGGACAATAAACTAGCTGGAGCCGGGGTCCCCTCCCTCAGCAAGAGGGGTGCCCCTAGGCCCAGTGGATGTTGTCCCCTCTGGGCAGCAGCACAATGGCCTGTGACTTAGCTGTCTAGGTGCTGTGCAGCTGGCACACTCCATCCACACAGCCTGGCAGCAAGCAGCCTTTGAATTTCCCTACAGAGCTGCACCGGCAGAGCATGGGTGTGGCCCTTCCTGCAGGGAATGGAGGGAACAGTAATTGCCATGGGCACTTGATGGATCCCAATCTGTCCCTAAGGCTTCACAAAGTCAAATGGGCCAAATGGCCAAACCGTTTCCTCTGCAGCCTGGAACAGTTAAAGGGCTTCTCTAATGCGGGGTCTTCTTACTTTCTAGTATGAAGACATTCACATGCACCTGGGAGCCTCACTGCAACACGACCGCTACTGCTGGCCCAACAGCAGCCTGGCCTAGGCACGTCGCTGGAGAGTGGTGGGAGGCACACAGGCCTGTCCTGCTCTTGTAAGCAGCCCCTTCCCTAAGAGAACCTGCTCCTTCACCCGACCGTGTGGACACTGAGACTCATTCCTGAGTGTCACATGGACACCTACAGTGAGCCTGTCTTCAGGACACTGCTAGAAAGGGCCATCAAACAGGGACTCA
Organism: Chinchilla lanigera; assembly: GCF_000276665.1. NCBI lineage: Eukaryota > Metazoa > Chordata > Mammalia > Rodentia > Chinchillidae > Chinchilla > Chinchilla lanigera. The sequence continues at coordinate 10,302,448 of NW_004955479.1, read as the reverse complement.
ACTCTTTTTTGTCTCTGGATGGAGATGGTGAGAAGGCAATTCGTGTAGCTATAGCAACTATCCCACAAGATGAACAAACAGAGTTACTGAGACCTTGAGAGTGACAGCAGAACGATGGAAGGAATCTGAGTGGATCCCTGGTGGTTTTTTATATTCTGAATTAACCAAGCCTGTCATTGTCCTACCTTTGAACTTCTTGTGCTAGTTGAGCCTTCTGTTAGAGCCAAAATGATCCTAACCTATACAAGAGGTCAGGTTATAACATTTTTTTCTTAAGACAAAAAGATGTGATTTACCAAGTAAAAATGGATCTAATAAAGTGGTGATTGCATTTATTCCTGGTATTCAAATCTGGTCTCTTTTCTGGACCAAATAAACACACCTCTTACATTTGTTTGCAACTATTTGTTTAGCCCTTCTTTCTTTCATCAGATGAGCTCAGAACACGGAGAACTGCTTTATTTTGCACAACAGGGACAGCAGTACATCCTCACGGTCTAGTTCAGGTTAACTTTCTGACTCTGCTCCAATTTCCTTTGCAGGGACTTTGCTTGACTCACTGTCTCATAAGATACACGAGTTCTTGCTTTATTCATGACACAATGGGGATCATATGTGAAGATTAGGAAATACCGGTGCCCCAGCTGTTTTTCGGAGGCTATGCATGCTGGAGAGTAGAGAAAAATTCCACAAAAATCCAGCAACTTCTACCTCATTAAAAATTTTTACCTCAGTAAAATTTTGGGGCTCTGGGGCCTAGCATATGGCTCTGTGGTAGAGCCACCTGCCTAGCACATGTGAGACCCTGGGTTCAATCCCCAGCAGCACATTTTAAAAAAAATAATAAGGGCCAAGGATATAGTTCAGTGGCACAAGCACCTGCCTGGCAAGCACAAGGTCCTGAGTTTGATTCCCAGTACCAAAAAAATTAATTAATTAATTAATTAAAATGAAGAAAGGGGGCACGGGAGCCAGCGGCCTGAGGCACGCTGCAACAGCGCCTCCAAAGCGAAAGGCAAGGCACTGGATGTTGCATGGGTTCCTTCCACTGAGCAAAGGGCACAGTGCTTCGTGAGCCTTTGGGGATTTTTAAGGACATACGCAGCAGCACTGGGTGAGCCACTCCCATCATTTACTGACTGATCTAAAGTCTGCCAGTCTTGCCTGGGACCCATGGTGGGTCCAGGTGGCCCAGGCCACAGGGAAAGCGGCTCTGTCACTGGACTCGTCTGATCCAGAAGACGCAACACTTCTCAAACGTTCTGAGGCCTCGAATACTTCCTTTGTGGAGGAAAGTGCATCTCTTTCGACGAACAGTTATTTATCTTTTGAGGAAGAGCTCTTGGCTTATGTGGCAACACTGACCCTGTTTGTCTTCAAATACCTTTTTGCTGCTCTGCCCTGCTCTGCTGGCGACACAGGAGGAGCTGTGCTTGCTGGCCAGGCCGTCTGTCTCTGGGAATCCTAGAATCCTGGCTCAGTTAGACCAATGAGATACGCACCTGGGAAACTGGAAGCTATCACTGAGTTGCCCAGGGCTGGTTTTATTTTTTTGTTTGTTTGTTTTTTGTCTTTCTGAGACAGGGTCTTGCTATGCAGTTCAGACTGGCCTTGAGCTCACTTTGTAGCCCAGGCTGGCCTCAAACTCGCAACGATCCTCATGCCTCAGCCTCCTGAGTGCTGGGATTACAGATGTTTGCCACCACGCCTGGCCCCCAGGCTGGTTTTAAACTAGCAATCCTCTTGCCTCAGCCTCCTGCATAATCAGAATTACAGTCATGTGCTACCACACTCAAGTTTGACTTTTTTAGATTCACATCTAAACTTTTTTTTTTGTACCAGCACTTGAACTCAGGACCTTGAGCTTGCCATGCAGGCGTTTGTGCCACTGAGCTATATCCCCGGCCCTTGGATTCACATCTAAATGAGGTCATGTGGGGGCTGGGGATTTAGCTCAGCGGCACAGCGCCTGCCTGGCAAGCGCGAGGTTGTGAGTTTGATTCCCGGTACCGGAAAAAAACAAAACAAGACAAAAAAAACAGTAAATGAGGTCATGTGGTGCCTGTCTTTTATGCCTGGCTTATTTCACTTAATCTGATGGCCTCTAGGGTCATCCATGTTGTTACAAATGCTAAGATTTCTTCATTTTTAAGGGCAAATAATATTCCATCACGCATGGGTACTACATTGTTTTATCTGTCCATCTGCTGATGGACTCTTAGGTTGATTCCATATCTTGGCCGTTGTGGTTGATGCCACAGTGAACACAGGAGTGCAGGTGTCCCTTTGACATACTGATTTCAGTTCCCCTGCACACATTCCCGGAAGTGGGACTGCTGGATCAGAAGGTAGCTGTAGTTCTGGTTTTTTGGTTGCCACATAAGCCGGGGTTACAGCTTCATACCATCTCTCATTGTGGCTGTACTTAGGACAGTCTATAGTTTAGAAATGGTCCCAGGTAACACCAATCTCACCAGGGCAGACCTGACTAGCAAGGCCCTAAGGCAGTGAGGAACATCTCCCAGAGGGAAGCACCAGCCCGCTTCAGTCGCTCAGGGCCCCTTGTCCTGTGTAGCTCCACTACACTAGCAAGACTTGTTCTCTGGGGCGACTCACCCCCGACCTGAGGATGCCATTCTGACCACTGATGGAGAGGGGATGAGGGTGGACGTCAGGTTCTCGGCGGCAAGGTGATTACATTTATGGAATTGTAAGCATCAGAATTTTTTTTTTCTCAGTACTGGGGGTTTTCCCCAAGTCCCTGCACATACCAGGCGAGTGCTCCACCACCAAACTACATCCCTACCCCTTTTCTGTTCTGTTATGTTTTGGTTTGGTTTTGTAGTGGGCTCTAAGTTGCCCAGGCTGGCCTTGAATCTGTGACCCTGCTGTCTCAGCCTTCAGAGTAGCTGGAATTACAGGTCTGCACTACTGCACCTGGCTCATGCACACACTCTCTATGACAAGAGGGAGTGGCCTTGTGTCAGTGACATTTCATTTGAGAACTGTGAGGATGAAACAACCTGCATAGTTGCTGAGCAGTAGCCCTGTCATTCTTGGGCCATCTGGCTTGTGGGTGCCTCTGCCTCAGGGGCCTGGGGGCAGGGAGCTTGCCTTCCACTACAAGCCAGCAAGTTGGGACCCCCCAGCCTCCCCTGAAGCAAGAGTATGAACTCCTGTCCAAGGCACACTGGGAGCAAATGCACCTGCCCTGGACTTTGCTCTCCCTGGGTCAGGAAGGGGACGCATTCTTGAGGAGGGGACAGTGAAGCGGAGCTAGGAAGGATAAGAATTTCCACAGGTTGGCAAGTTGGAGGTTGGGTGAACATACAGGAGTCCAGATGTGATGAAGGCCTATGTGTGAAGATACTTCCTTTGAGAGAGAGACAGGGAGAAGGGGGTCTCACTGTGTAGTCCAGGGTGGCCTTGAACTCACTATGTAGCCCAGACTGGCCTTGAACTCCTGGTGATCCTCCTGCCTCAGCCTCCCAAGTGCTGGGATTACAGGGGTGCACCACCACACCCAGCTAAGAAACTTTAAAATGGGTGAAATGATATTAATTTAATCAGAGCAGCCTGTAAAGGAGTCAGAAGACCCAGGTTCAACTATGGACCTCACACGGTGTAACCTTGGACAAGTGTCTATACCTTGGTCCTTTTCCTGAAAAAAGAAACCACTAGTGATTTGCCAAGTGCCTACAGTGACAGTCAAGGTACAAACGAAGGTACAAATGCCTTTAAGTGGAAAAGTCTTAACAAAAATTAGTGATCAATGAATAACCTGGGGTGAGAGGAGAAACCAAATGAATGAGAGGCCAAGTCCAGGCTGGGGAAGCTTGAGGAGAACAAGGAGTCTGGGAAGGACATAGTCTGATCAGAGACCAATTCCTCCTGCAAACCTAGGACGTGAAGGCCAGCACAGGTTGAGGGGGCTGAGGTTGGTGGGGAACTTTTCACACCTGATGGGAGGCTGGTGTCGGACGAGATCGGGCGCGTTCAGGGTGGTATGGCAGTAAACACTAGGCTAGTGTCAGAAGGAGCAGACATCCAGCTCGGAAAGGAAGGCCCTAGTGCTCCTCCTCTTCCACGTCTCCAGGGGGTGCTCCTAACACTTTAGTCACTCTTGCTACAAATGCCTGTGTCACTTGCTTTCTCTAGTTGAGCAAGTCTTCAGTCACATCCTGATTCCTAAATTACATCTCAGAAAGTGACTCTGACTTCATTTTGGGGGAGTTCTGCCAATACCCCATGTTCCTCACATAGATCACATTGAACCTGTCAGCCCCACACAGAAACAGAGAGGCTTTTGTGCCCAGCAGCTTCTTCTCCCTGCCCCCGGTACCGGGATTCGAACTCACGACCTCACGCTTGCCAGGCAGGCACTGTGCCGCTGAGCTAAATCTCCAGTCCCCCCCCCCTCTTTTTTTTTTTGTACTGAAAATCAAACTCAGGACCTTGTGCCTGCCAGGCAGGTGCGGTTCTGCTGAGCTACACCCGCAGCCCCCAGCAGCCTCTTCTTAACATTCTTTATCCAAACATTATCACTTGGCTGATCCTCAGAACCTCAAGGTCATTGTATCCAAGCAGACTTCATTACTTTTCTTCACCAATCCTCTTCCTTCTTTGTCTCTCCATCTTGACTTCTTCCCGGCAACTGTATTGACATTGCCCTCCTGTTTGCATCCCAAGCCGTCACTACAGCCTCACAATGCAGGAGGCCTTTGGACAGTCACCAATGATACAGTTGAAGCTGTGACTATCTGCAAATGACTCCAGAGTGTGTGGCCTCCTTTGACGGGAGTCATGCCCACTATGTAGGACCAGAAAGCATCTCAGAGCCCAGCAGGAATCCAGTGTGCATTTTGCAGGTTGCACACTGATCAGGAAAAGAGGCATTTAGTGAGAGAGTTCATCCTCAGCCCAGTAAGTGATGTCCCCAAGCAGAGATTCTGCAAAGCACAAAGCACACATCATACCTGCCAAGGATCCGTTCTACATCCTCCACAACCCCTGTGGAGTCCCCTCCCTTCCTGCTCCCCTGACCCCAAGTAGACTGACCGGCTCTGGGGCTTAGGCGGGCACTCCAGCTTCTCCTGTCCTTCCATGGTGAAGCCCGCGCTCGCTCACTCGCTCGCACGCACGCACGCACGCACGCACGCACGCGCACACATGCGCACCTTCTCGGGCCTCTGGGAGGAGCCACCTGGCCCTGCACAATCAGGGCTGAGCCCCTCAGCCGGGCTCTACACCGGCACACTCAGCTCAGCGGCTCTTTCTCTTCCTTCCTTTCTTTCCACCTGTCTCTCCCCGGTGCTGCCTGCCCTGCTCCGGGCGGATTCGTCTGTGTGGTTACCTGCGATGGAGACATCAGTCCGTGTCACATACTCTGTCAATTTGGTGTCACGGCCGTCCCGTGACCCTTACTAATAGTAGGTGAGAGAGGAAGATGAGGACCTGCGCCAAGTGTTTCTGGGCTGGAAGCGGCGACAGTGGAGGAGCGAGGCAGTGTCGGTCCTCAGCTGAGTCATCCCTGCTGAGCTGGTCGAGCTGGTGCGAGCAGAGGCACCTTCCTGCGAAGGACTTCTGCCCGCCGGCTGGGAAATTCTAGAGGTGACTGTGTTGTCCCCAGGGCTTTGATGGGCCAGAGCGGGCACTGATGTGAGAGGAGTGGAAGTGCAGGAAAGGAAATGGGTCCCGTCCTTGATCTGGGCCCAGACCTGACCTCTCTGTGAACTCAGACTCTGGCCTTAGGATTTCGGGGAGGGCAGAAGACACCGGAAGCCAAGAAGAGCAGAGGACCCTCAATGGAGGGGGAAGGCAGATGAGAACAGACAGCTAAGAGGGTGCAGTGCAGGAGAGGGTCCCCCTGAAGATGACCAACGGCCAGGCTTCAATGGGCCGGCCCATCCTGCCCCTCCTCTTTGTTCTCTTGTGTTTTAAATGAACCCAGGACTTTATTTTTATTGAAGTATGGTGAGGCCAAATTCCTTTGGGGGGAAAAGATAGTTTGTTGCTGGGCATGGTAGTACACACTTATAAATAATCTCACCATTGGAGAGGCTGAGGCAGGAAGATTGGAAATTTTAGACCAGGCTGGGCTATATAGCACGTTCAAGACCTGCCCAGACTACACAGCAAGATTCTGCCCTGCAACCCCTGTCCCCCACAAAAAAAAAGAAAACAAAAGAAAGAGCTGGGCTTGGTAGCAAACGCCTGTAATCCCAGCACTTGGGAGGCTAAGGCAGGAGGATTGCTTTGAGTTCGAGGCCCTGTCTGGGCTACAAAATGAGTTCAAGGCCAGCCTGAACTGCACAGTGAGACCCTGTCTCAAAAAGGCAAAAAAAAAAAAAAAAAAAGAAAAAAAAAAGAAAAAGTTATTTATTTATTTTATTACAGTTCCAAATAGGAGGGGCACAGGGCACACCACACCATGCAGGAAATCAGCTAGAGGCAGAAGACAGAGGGCTTTCATTGTAGTGTTTGTAGGAAGGGCAGAGAATTGCAGGGCAACGAGCCTAGTATCTTAGATTGCGTAGCTGGAGCACTTTCATGGGCTCTGGCTTCTGGGCTGGTCCCTGTCTGTCACCTGCTGGGGAGTTGGGGCGTGGAGACAGTGTCCCCGTCACAGGGCAGGATGGAAGGGATGGAGTGGATGTAAGACTGGCTGGTTTGTGCAGCACAGGTGAACCCACGGGCAGAGGATGAGCTGGTCCCGGTGTGGAGGCTGTCAGAAGCTCAGCAGCAAGCGCAGCAGCCTGTAAAATGTGCCAGCACACCGGGTGGCTGTGGGGCTGCCACCCCTCCATAGCCCCTGCCCAGGGGGAGCTGGGGCAGGAAGGCCAAAAGAGCAAAGTGACAGCGGGGCGCCCGAAGGTCCCTCAAGCGATAACTTACACTGCCACCTCTCCTAGGCTTCAATTCCACCTCCTTGATTACCACTGCTTGACCTGGGCAAGTAGCTGCTCTCTGAGCTGGAGGACCCCAGTGGAGGTTCCCCTTTAGGCATCTCTGTGCCACCACCTGTGCCACCCCTGGAGCCACCTGGGTGGGTACTGGCCCCAACCAGACCTTCAGAGACCCAGGCCTGGGCCACATGCAGAAAGCTGTGTGTAGTTAGCAAGACCAAGAGAAGTGACAGCCTCGTGAGGGGTATTTCAGGCGATGGGAGAGATGCCAGAGCAAGGTCACAGCACTCTAGGCTGGCAGAAACCAACACAGTCCTCAGGAAGGCTGGTGGCCCTGGGTGGACAGTCACCATGTACAGCTGAAAGTGGGCTGTGAAGGCACAACACAGGGTGACCCCAAAGTGCGAGAAGTCTTTGTTTGTGCCACACCCAGAAGGCTGGCACCTCCTGGCTGTCCACAAATCCACCGTCACCCTAAACTGAAGTCAGGGGCTGCTCAGGTTTAAACACCCAACAGATGCCTTTCAGGCGCAGGATGAGAAATAAATTCATAGCCACAGAAGAAAATGGAAATGTCTTATCTTTTTCAAGTCCACAGGGACTTGGGACTTTCAAGTCTCTGTCCATTCTTAGCTTGAAAATGGACTTTATTTACTTATGTAAGACTGGACTTTTTAAAATTTGAGATAGGGTCCCACTATTTAGTGTAGGCTGGCCTCAAACTCACAAGGATCCGCCTGCCTCAGCCTTCGAGTGCTGGAATTACAGGCATGTACCACCACACCCAGCTTAAGACTGGACATTTTAAAAAGTAGGCTTAGGGGCCAGGGATATAGCTCAGTGGTGCTGTGCCTGCCTGGCAAGTATAAGATCCTGAGTTTGCGTGGGGCGTGGTGGCGCACGCCTGTAATCCCAGCACTTGGGAGGCTGAGGCAGGAGGATCATTGCAAGTTCAAGACCAACCTGGGCTACAAAGTGAGCTCAAGACCATCCTGAACTGCACAGTGAGACCCTGTCTCAAAAAGACAAAAACAAAAAAAAAAAGATCCTGAGTTTGATTCCTGGTACCACCCCCCTAAAAAAACCCTAAAAACTAAAAGTAGGCTTGTTTCTCCCGGTCATCTAGTACCTGCAAATTCCATAAATGCTAAAAATCTAGAGTTCCTCTCCTGGAATCACCTCAATCCTGGTGACTCCTCTACACAGAGAGAACTTTGCAGATTTTCTGGAGAGAGAACATTTCACTGAAGTGAGTTCACAGAACTCTGTGGCCAACACCCTTGTCATGACCCGACTCCCAGCCAGCACTGTGAACACATGAATCCCAACCTCAGACCCTAGGGCACCCTGATTCTAAAATGCTTGGCTCATTCTACCCAGGCTTTCTAAAAGCAAGCCAAATCAAGCCCTCCCACGTGCCTTTAAAAATGTACACTTGAAATTCCAGTTGTCGTAGTAACATCCTCACGCTCCTCAGTGTCTTTTATGTATTTTGGTGCTGATGGACCATCAGTTACCATGAGAACAGGGGTGGCTTTAAACAAAGCGGATTCGGTGCTTTGTGTCTTGGGGCAAACAAAACGTACATCCTGAGGAACAGCCTGGCCTGGCAGAGAGCTCAACAATAGGAAGGTGGCAAGTCTCACTGGTGGACCTAGAAACCATGGGCTTTGTTGCATTTGGTGTTTGAATTTTGTTTTGAAGAAAAGATGTTTTATTGATTGGTTGGTTGATTGATTCAGTTGCTCTATTGTGATCCTTGAGTGATTAGTTTTGAATGCAGATTGCTACCTTCACCTTTGAGCACAGTCAACGCCTCCGCAAATTCATGATCATACTTTCCCATCCCAACACCACAGCCACTCACGACAGGTGGTGCCACCTGACCTGGTGTCCCTGTTGTTTCAGTCCCAAGGTCTGCATGTCTATCTTTCCTTCAAAGGCAACTGTGAAAAATGTAAGGTCTTTGAGTTCAAGGGTATAAAGTGTGTTCCTGCAGCACTCTCAGTGCTGCTTGTTAGCTGTTTTAAGTTTTTTATTCTGATGTAAGAATTAAATTTTAGGTGATAATTTAAATAGTTAACTTCACAGGATTTATGTGTGGGAACAAGACTGAAGGTAGGAAGAAACCAACCCAACAGTCTGGCAGCCTGTGTCAACGGCAAGTTCTTTAATTAGCGGCATCAAGATGGTTTGAACATTTACCACCATGTGCTAGGCACTAGGCTATGCTCATGACATCTTTCTTTCTTTCTTTTGTCTTTCTTTCCTTTCTCTCTCTCTCTCTCTCTCTCTCCCTCCCTCCCTCCTCCCTCCCTCCCTCCCCTTTTCCTTCTTGAGACAGGGTCTCACTATGTATCCCAGGCTGCCCTCAAATTCACACCGATCCTCTTGTCTCAGCCACCCGAGTGCTGGGATTATAGGAGTACACCACCATACCCAAAACATTATTTTCTCATTTAATCCCCATGATATCCTATAAGATAAGGTCTTTTTTGGTCTTTCAGTTTTACAATTGGGAAAACAACCACAGATAAATTAGACAGCTTGGCCCAAGATCGCACATCTATTTATCCAAGGGTATGTCTTGCTTTGCAACCCATGACTTAACTCCCAACCTAGGGACTCTGCTTTCTACAAAGACACCTAAAGCCATGGCCAGGTGGATGGCTTTGCACATCTGTGCAAACCCAAGCAGCAGATGGCCGCCCATGTCTGTGTGAGTAGCTGCTCGATCCCTGGGTGCTGTCTGTCTGCACTGCCACACTGCTCACCTGCCTGGGTAGAAGCAAACCCAGGACTTGCTATAAGAATGAGAACTGAGCCACTGCAACAGTCCTATAAATCATCCTGGGCCTTTGGAAAACAGCATGTACTCCTTTTAGGTAAGAATATATATACGCATTTGTTTTCCTACTGTAGACTGAACCTAGGGCTTTGTGTATGCTAAGTACACACTCTATTCAGCTACATCCCTGGGCCCCAGATGCATTTTTTAAAACATTTGACCAAGAAGCCGGGCGTGGTGGCGCACGCCTGTAATCCCAGCACTCAGGAGGCTGCGGCAGGAGGATCATTGCGAGTTCGAGGCCAGCCTGCGTTACAAAATTCAAGGCCAGCCTGAACTGCATAGTGAGACCCTGTCTCAAAAAGATAAAACATTTGACCAGGCTGTGTAAATGGACATTCTTTTATACAGCTGAGTAATGTGGCGGTAAGTACAACTGAACTCCAGGCACAGAGGCAGGCTCTACTGATGTAGGTAAAAATCCTGCAAATTCATATAGTGCACTCGTTTTATCATTTTTGACAAGGTTTCTCTTTGTAACCCAGGCTGGTGTCGAACTTGTAGCAGTCTTCCTGCCTCAGCTTCCCAAATGCTGGGATTATAGGTATTTGCCACAACACCTGGCTTAATGTAGTGCACTTCTAAAGGTCCATTTAAATAAAAAATGAGGAGGAGGAGGGGAAGGAAGAGAAAAAAGTCTTATAAAAGGATTATATGCCCCCAGTGTTGGGGATTAAACCTAGGGGCACAGCGCCACCAACCTACACGCCCAGCACTTTTTCTGTTTCGGGACAGGGTCTTGCAGGAGCCCCAGCTTCTCTGCCTTACGAGGAAGGACACGGAGCAAAGCTGCAGGCTGCGGAGGACGGGTGCTGTGGGAGGAGCGGGGCTGCTGTCCGCCTGCGGGCCCCTTCCTCCAAGGCTGCTCTTCTGCCCAGGGACATCTTCCCTGCACCTGCTGCTGTCCCTTCCCAACCTCTCTAGAGATCTAAAACAAACAAAGTCTGGATTTTGTATTGGGCTAAAATACACACAACATAAATCTTTGCATTTTAGCCATGTGAAGGGGGCCGTGCAGTGGCAGTAACAGACTCACACTGTGTAACTACCACCACTGCCATCTCTAGGCCCTGCACACCTTCCCAGCCATAACTCTGTACCCAGTAAACAGAAACCTCCTGCCACTGTCCCAGCCCCTGGTGATCACTGGTCTCTCTCTGGGACTATTCCTGTTTTAGATTACTTATGCAAGTAAATCTACAATACTTGTCCTTTTATATCTGCTTATTTCATTTAGCATGTTTCAAAGGATTTCATCCATGCCGTAACATAAGAATTTCATCCAGTTTTTGTTTTGGTTTTGGTTTTGTCTTTTGGAGACAGGCTCTCGCTATGTAGTTCAAGCAAGCCTTGAACCTGAGATGATCCTCCTGGCTCCGTCTCCTGACACTGGGATTACAGATGTGGGCCACCCCAACCAGCTGGAGAATTTCATTCATTTTTAAGGCCAGATAATATTCTACTGTAGGTTGGGCATGTGGCACATGCCTGTCATCCCAGGACTCAGGAGGCTTGATGTCAGTGTTTTGTGTGTATACAAGTATGTATTCATATTATTAATGTGTATAGTGTGCAGGGACAAATGCAACAAAATGTAAATGTACAAATTTAGGTCAGTGAGTGGGGTGATTCTTGTCTCCTGGGGCACATCTGGCAGTGTGGAGACACGTGACCGTCATAGCCAAGTATGCTGCAGCATCTGGCAGGTGGGGCTGGAGGCTGGCGGCACAGCCGCCCCTCAGCAGGTGCGGCCAGACATCCTAGGACCCTGGGGCAACCCATGGTGAGGGACACCCAGCACAAAAGGTCAAGAAGGCCAAGACTGGGAGCCCTGCTCTAGGCAAAGGATCTGGGTATTCACTGAATTTTTGTTTTTTTGTTTTTTTTCCAGCGCCAAGAATCGAACTCACGACCTTGCGCTTGCCAGGCAGGCAGTGTGCCACTGAGCTAAATCCCCAGCCCCTTCACTGAATTTTCTTTCAAACTCTTTATAGGTTTTGGCACATGCCTGTAATCACAGCACTTGGGAGGCTGAGGTTGCAAGTTCGAGACCAGCCTGGGCTACAAAGTGAGCTCAAGGTCAGCCTGAGTTGCACAGGGGGACCCTGTCTCAAAAAGACACACACACTCACACACACACACACAAATTTTTTGTTTGTTTGTTTGTTTGTTTTTCCGGTACCAGGAATCAAACTCACCACCTTGCGCTTGCCAGGCAGGCGCTGTGCCACTGAGCTAAATCCCCAGCCCCCACAAAAAAACTATCTATAGGTTTGAAAATTTTTAAAACACAAAATGGGAAGCTGGTTCTGGTGGCACACACTGGTAATTTTAGCACTCAGGAGGAGTCAGGAGGAAAGCAACAAAAACTACAAAGTTGGTTAAAGTAAATAAATCAATCAATAGCAAGAGAAGAAAAACGTGTGTGACATGTTTACTGTGAGGAAGTGAATGAAACTGCAAGCAGAGGTGAATTTTCTCTAGGATCTTGACCATACAGGGAGACACAGAGGGAAGGAACGTGAGTGTTCACACGCCCCGGCCTGCAGAAGGCTCACTCTGGATGCGCTGTTCAGGGACACCTGACCCACTCAGCCCACCCTGTGAGCACAGCTGAGGCCAAGCGGGAGGCCCCAACTGCAACTGCGCACCCCGTGCTGCTGCAACAGAGCCAGGCCCCATGAAGGGACAGGGTGTCCATCAGGTCCTTCCTCCTGTCACACCCCAAGAATGAGGGGTCTCACTTTGAAGCTGAACTTCAAAGCAAGCCAAAAAAATGACCATAGGCTGGGGATACGGCTTAGTGGCACAGCACGTGCCTGGCAAGCGTGAGGTTGTGAGTTGGATTCCTGGTGCCAAAAAAAAAAAGCTTGGTGTGGTGGCACATGCCTGTAATCCCAGCATTCGGGAGGCTGAGGCAGGAGGATCGTTGCGAGTTCGAGACCAGCCTGGGCTACAAAGTGAGCTCAAGGTCAGCCTGAGCTGCACAGGGTGACCCTGTCTCAAAAAGACCACAAAAAAAAAAAAAAAGACCGTAAAGTGGAGCTTAAGTCATGGAAAGGCAGAAACCTACAGCAAGCACCCCTGCAGGGGGAGAGGTGACAGGTAGAGCAGAGAGGGAGGGCCCATTGTTCCAGCCTGCAGAATCCCTGGCCTCACCACCACTGCACAAGAAGGAAGAGTCACAACCCTGCTGCTGAGGTCCTTGCACTGACGTGGATCCTGGATGCCTCAAGGGCTGGCCCCAAGGCATCCAATTTAAACTAATTACAGGGAAATCAAATCAGGTCAGTTCTGCAGTTGCACAGCCATACTTCAGGTGCTCAATCGCCACCAGGGGCTCCTGCCTATCGGGTTGGACAATGGACATATACTTATTTATTTTGGCTTTTTGAGACAGGAGCTTAGTGCAGGCTGGCTTTGCGCTATGTAGTCCAAGCTGGCCTTGAACTCATGTCAATCCTCCTGCCCCAGCCTCCCGAGTTCTGGGAATACTGGCATGTACCAGCACGCTGGTCCTTTTAATCACCTGTTTATGTGTCCAGCAAGCTCACTGCACTTGTGACACTCTTGTCTTCACCAGGGTCTGTAGCTGAATCTAACCAAAGAGCTAAAAGAAAATGACAGAAAATATTTTCTGGCCAGGCATGATGGTACACGCCTGTGATCCCAGCACTTGGGAGGCTGAGGCAGGAGCGTTACTGTGAGTTCAAGACCAACTTGGGCTACAAAGTGAATTTAAGGCCAGCCTGAACAATAGCAAGATCTTGTCTTAAAAAGAATCTTTTTTTCCGTTAGAAAAACAAAAACAAAAATGAAGTTAGAACACTGGGCTAGCACGCACAAGAGCCCAGGGCTCAGCCCAGGGTTCAAAAACAAAAACAAAAAACAGTGCCAGAGAGGGGTGTTCATAAGTAAAGTCCAAGCACGCGCTGTGTCTTCTCTAATAGCAAACCCCCTTCTGCAAAACAAAACAAGTCATGCAACCTGCAACTGCCTTTCCAGAGCAAGGTTTAATTCTGACACAGAATTATGATGATAGTTTTTAAAAGTACCAGGAGTTCCACCAAGCTGTGTAGGCACTGCACGGGGCTTGTTTCCCATAACTTTTGAAAAACCTCCCCTTAGTTATACCTGGGTCAGCTGAGGAAGTAAAATGCGCTTTAAAATCCTAATTTACCACCAAAAAGCACACTGAGCTGCATTTCAAAATGTCTCCGGTGAGGTCTATTTTGCCTGCAGTCATCGCTGTCCGGTTATCTCCTTCTCTCTTCTCTTAGGTCTTGTTCCTGCCCTTCTTCCCCTTGGGCGCGCCGGGCCACCGGAAGCCACGCAGCTGGAGGCAGTCGGCTGCATTGTGCGCGATGTAGTACAGGTTCAGCATGGCGGCCGGACTCAGGATGTCCACTTCGGGCTTCTTCTGCTTCTTCCCAGGGGCCTTGCCTGGGCCTTTCCCCTTCTTCCCCTTACCCGGCTGTCAAGACAAATACAAATGAGGGGGAGGGTTAGTTCTATAAGTTTGACATGTTTTCTCACATTTCCTTAATTGCATTTAAGAAAAAAAGTTCTAAAAGGAAAAATACCTAAACAGCAACGGAGAGTTCACATGCAATGGAAGCTGTTGATGTGACCAGTGTTTATTGAGCCCCTTTTATTAAGAGGCCCAACCTAATGCTAGGTGTGGCCTTGTTTGCATTCTGACTTTTGTTGTTGTTCCCTTTTGTTTTTGAGACAGGGTCTTGCTATGTAGTTCACGCTGGCCTTGAACTCACTATATGGTCCAGGGTGGTCTTGAACTCGTGGCAACCATCCTGCCTCAGCCTTCAGAGTGCTGGGATTATAGGCATGCACAACGATGCCCCACAGCTTTATATTTTCTTGCATGTCAACCACACTTTATCTACCTGGAATAACTGCATCACAGTGTGTGTGAGCGTGTCATCATGTGTGTGTGTGTGTGTGTGTGTGTGTGTGTGTGTGTGTCTAAAATGGTTTAAGAACTAAAATTCACATAAACCCTTAACATTTTTATTCAAAGTTCTCATCTTTTTGTTGAAATTGACAAACTGCTTCTAAAATTTATATGGAAATGCAAAGACATAAAGGTCTGACATTTTAATTCAAAGTTCTGGTTTTTGTAAAAGTTTCTAAAATTCATATAGAAATGGAAAGGGCTTTGAAGAACAGAGACAAAACTGGAACACTAACACTACCTTATTTCAAGGGTTATTATAAAGCCACGGTATCAAGATGGTGTAGTACAGGTGTCAAGAGAGGTAAACCGATTAATGGAACAGAGTGAAAAGTTCAGAAACAGGTCTACACATATATGAGCAACTGATTTTCTTTTTTTTTTCTTTTTTTTTTTTTTTGCAACTGATTTTCAATAGAGGTATAAACTAACTCAGTGAAGCAAGGATATCTTTTCAACATATGGTGCTGCAGCAAACAGCCATTTGCAAAAACAAAAACAAAAAAACCTAAATCAATAGTTGTACCGTATTTTAAAGAACTGCCTCAAAATGGATCATAAACCTTTATCAAAAAGTATAAAACTAGAAGAAAATATAGAAGACTTCTGTGGCCTTCAGGTAGGCAAAGATTTCTTGGATACGACACCAAAAATACAATCCATGAAAAATAGGTATGTAAGCTCACCATTAAAATAATTATGCATACATAGCTTGGAATGTCAGGGCATGCCTGTAATTCCAGCACTTAGGAGGCTGAGGCAGGAGGATTGCTGTAAGTTCAAGAGCAGTCTGAACTACATAGTGAAATCCTGTCTCAAACATTAAAAAAAAATTAACATAAGTAACAGAAATCAGACACCAAAATGATACTTACTATAAACCAAACTCTTTAAAATCCTAGAAGTAACAAAGTAGAGACAGAAAGCTGCAGGTCAGTGGCTGCCTAGGAGGGACAAGATAAAGAACTGACTACAAAGAAGCATAAAGAAACTTTCAGGACGATGTATGTTCATTATCTTTTTTGGGGGGGCGGGATGGGGGATGGAATCCAGGGCCTTCACACTGAGCTACATTTCTAAAAAAAATTTTTTTTTAAATTTTGAGACAGGGTCTTGGTTGGTCACTACACTGTCCAGGCTAGGCTCGAGCTTGCAATCCTCCTGCTTCAGCCTCCCAGAGTGTTGGAATTACCAAACCCACCAAGGTGTGTACCACCAAACCCAGCTAAATTTATTACCTTAATAGCAGTGCTGGCTAAATGAATGGAAACATATGCCAAACTTATCAAATTGTACATTTTCAGTATTTTAAGCAAATGTAACTTATTGCTTATCAATTATACTTTACCAATCTGTTTAAACCATCATAGGGGAGCAGAGTGAACATTTGTGGTTTCTGGGTCCTTCCATTCTTTTGGTTGGCTTTTGGCCCAATTTAAATCCTGCTAACTCTCTAAGGAAGGTCTTCCACTGGGCTCTGGCTGCCCTGGCCCTGTTTCTAGTTCCCAGTCTTATGAAGCTTCTCCCAGTGCAGGTGGTGCACACAGTTAAAGGGACATAATTCATGTTCTTCTCTCCCACCTGGCTTCTGCTCTTTAGAAAAACCTGATATAGCGACTATTCTGTCTATAATTACGGTGACCGTATAGTTTATTGTCTAAACACAGACACGTCCACAAACACAAATGAACATAAACTGGGGATATCCAAGCAAATGTATGTGGGGACCATCCGAGCAATGGTCTCCCTGTCTGAAAACTGCCCAACAAATTCCTACTCCCTGCAGTATTACTTTGTTTTCTTCTCTTAAGCACTTTTCACTATTTAATAGTAATTGTTTATATGTATGTTTTTGTATGCTTTCCTAGTTAGTTTTTATTTCTACTTAACTGAATTCTCTGGCCTAGACCAAAATCTGGCACATGGTAGGGATGAATAAATATTTGCTGAATGAATAAACTGTAACTGAGATGCAACGCTGGGAAAGGATTTAGAAAACAAACATGGATTTCTGCTTTTCTGGGTTGATTTCAAGGCTTCCTTTATCTGTTCAACAAATATTTAACAAGGACCTATAGCGTACCAGGCCCTGTATTAGATGCAGTAGAGCTTATCTGAGTTACTTGCTCATGATGCTTGCAGTCCACTGAGGGAGAAAGGTACCAGCCACCTAACCACAAACACCATTTACTCACCAGCTGTGCTGGGAAGGAGGAGCCGAGGAGTACACGGCATTAGGACAGCACAGGATGGGCAGGGACAGCAAGGAAGGGTCCCTGAAGAGTGGGTGGAAGGGTGGAGAATTCCTAGGCAGGGAAAACAGCCTCACAAAGGCTCTGAAGTTGGGAGAGAAAATGCAAAGTTGAAGGGACTGCGAAAGCAAACAAGGTCAGTGTGGCCAGCCCACGGGGTACCACAGGACCAGTGGGAAGAGCTGGTTGGGAAAGGTAGCAAGGTCAGGCCTGCAGACTGTTTACCACGCTGGACCTCTATCCAAAGAGTAGAGGAAAGCTATTGACTTAAAGGCTTTGTAAACCACTCTGCGCCTGTTCTCTGGCCCCTGAAAGAAAACAGCAGTACCAACCAGATAAAGTAACCCTGGAAAAGCTCTCCATTGAAATCAAGAGTACTTGGGAGTTCACTGAGGAACTGGATGGACCACAGAGACTTACCAAATGCCTTTCTACACCGCAATACAGTGGGACGAGGAGCAAAGCTTTCCAGGCAAAGCAGCTTAAATTGAGGCGCAAAGGGCTACTGGCACGTAAGGAGCAAGAGGAAGCGAGGGACTTGTGAGCTAGGTCTTAAAAGAGAAAAGCAAGCCAGGCCTGCTGGTGCACACCTGGGATCCCAGCACTTGGGAGGCTGAAGCAGAAGGATCACTGCGAGTCCAAGGCCAGCCCGGGCTAGACGCGAGTTCAAGGCCAGCCTCAACTACACAGCAAGACCCTGTCTCAAAACAAAGCAACAGCTTCAGATGGACCAGGTGCAGGAAGCTTTTAGAAGAACGTGGGTCTCTGCAGGTTTCTTAAGCAGAGAAGGTAATACGGGAGATAAAGCAGAAGAGACTGGAGGGTGGATCACAAGTGCCTGAGAGGGCTGAGAGGCAGGACTGCTGCGACAGCCGGCCTGCGGTGGGGGGAACGGGGCACACTTTCCACCCTGCTCCCAAACCCTCACCCCTGCTTTGGGGGTTTGAACTCCGGGCCTCTCGTCCCCAGCCTCTTACTCGCTTTTTGGGAAAAGGTGTCGCTAAGTCGTCCAAGCTGGGCTTGAACTTTCGATCCTCCTGCCTCAGTCTCCCAGAGTGCTTGGGTGACAGGCGTGCTCCACCACGCCCCGCTTTCTCCTATGGGGCCCGCGGCAGGTGCGGCCAGCCGCCCGGACCCTGGCGGAGGCCGGGAGCCGCCCTGGGCTTCCCCGCCGCGGGCCGCT
>NW_004955479.1:10281596-10283873 GCF_000276665.1 Chinchilla lanigera | reverse complement strand
GCCGCCGGGCCCCGCGCACCAACGGCGCCTGCGCGCACCTGCGGCGCCCCGTTGCCGAGACGACGGGGGCGGGGCGAGCCGTGGACCAGACCCGGCGGGAGCGCTGCTGGAGAACGGGAATAGGGACTTTGAGGGTCCACGCGAGCATACCTTGCAGGAAATGTTTGTAAAGGGTCGGGTGCAGGCTCGGGGAGGTGTGGGGGGTGTGGAGGGATGGGACAAGGATAGGTACAGTAGGGACGATGCCGCCTCCAACGGCGCAGAGTTCATCCTCTCTGCCTCCCCGGGGCTGGGGAGAGGCTTCTCACTCCTTTTTCACTTTTGTCATTCCTTTTAATTCAACAAGCAGACGTGAACTGTCTGCCCTTCTAGGCCCTGGGAGTGGGGCCTGCGTGGGACAGAGCTCTTGTCCTTAGGGCTGAAGGGGTAGGGTGCGGGTGAAGCAGAGAGTGGCGACAGGCAAATGACAAGTGCTTTGCGGTGGGGTGCAGTGGGCACTTTTCGTTGATGTGACCGCCGGGTCGTTTCACTTTAGTCTTTGCGGAGCTGGGTATGGAACTCAGGACGTGCTAGGGTAGCGCTCTGCCACTGAACACACCCCAGCCCCTGGTAGCTCTTGTGGATTGGTGATTGGAGGAGGCCCCTATGAGGAGGGGTTGTAGAAGCTGAGATCAGGAGCAGGAGCAGGCAGGAGGCTGTGGGGGGACTTCTACAAGCCAGGCAGACAGCAAGTTGATTTTAAAACTCCAAAGCAGGCACCTGAGCCTGCTCCATCTACAACACTTCTCCTGGTGGCATGAACCTGTAATCCCAGCACTCAGGAAACGGAGGCAGCTTTGCTCCTGTTGTGTCCTCTACCCAGAATGCCCTCTCCTCCCTGCCCATCTGAAGCCTGGTAACCTCGCAAGTTTGAATCCAGAGTTTAAGGCCAGACTGGATTGTAAGTGAGATCGTGTGTCAATAAATAAAACACTTCTCACAGCAAGTGTGCCTCTTTCTCCCTTTTGGACGATGGCATCAGTAGGCACCCAAGCTGTGAACTGCTCATCTTTGATCCCCCCGTTTCATCCTCCTGGAGCTCTCTCACAGGCACCTGTCTGGGCCGCCTCCTGACTTCCTTAGGTCTCTGGACTGTGCTGTCCGCCTCTAACCGCGCAGACTCTCGGCCTCCGTGCGCGTCACTCCTTGCCTGTCCCATTTCCCTTTCTTCTGGATCACCACCCTGTTCACGCCGGTACTGTCACTTTCTTGGGCTACTGCGGGGGTCACCTGGCACTACCCCTGCTGCACCTTGGGCTTCTGAGCTCTGTACTGTATTCTAAAGCACAGATTTGATAGTGTCTCACCCATTTTCAAAAGCTGTGCAAAGGGGCTGGGGATTTAGCTGGGGCTGGGGATTTAGCTCAGCGGCAAAGCGCCTGCCTGGCAAGCGCAAGGTCGTGAGTTCAGTTCCTGGTACTGGAGAAAAACAACCCCCCCCCCAAAAAAAAAAAAGCTGTGCTTGACTTTCCTACAAAGGTAAGAACTCTCTGGGATGGCAACTTGGATTTTCACAGTCCGGCTTTGGTCTGCCTTTCTTGCTTTATTCTTGCTGGCCCCATGCACTCCTCTGTCTCTGGGATCCTCTGTGGGGTCACACCCCAGCCTTGCTCACATGCCCCCTACCCAGAATGCCCCCACCTCCGTGCCCATCTGAAGCCTGCTCCCACTTCAAGCCCGGGCTGATGATACTGTCTCTGGGAACTTCTTAATCACTAGCCACCCTTTGTGTCCATTAAACTTGAGCAGGGCCTCCAGCATGGTGCTTCTTACTCCATGTAGTTAGGTGCAGTGTCTTTTACTTCTCTTCCACAGAAAGCAACTTCTTTTAGGCTCATCATTGCATGCTACCATAGATAGCAGTGATAGACAATGGAACAATTTTCTTCTTGTTTTTAAGAAGTGGAATAATTTTCACAATTCAGTTTATCCTGCCATCCACAGTGACTTCTTCTTATTGATCTCTGAGCCTAAGTTAATGATGCCACTGTCCTGCAGTAGTTTTTTGTTGCTACAGTGAGATGCCTGAGGCTGGGTTCTTTATAAGGAAAACAGGTTTATTTAATTCACATTTTTGGAAGCAGAAAGATCGGGTAGCCCCATCATTTTGGCCTCTGGTGAGAACCTAATGGGGGATGGCTTCCTGGTCGGGCACATTGAAGAGGGAGCAGTCACAAGTTAAGACAGGAAACCAGAGACAGTCAGGGCCAGACTTGCTCTTTTTTTTTTTTTTTTTTT
>NW_004955479.1:10257580-10281496 GCF_000276665.1 Chinchilla lanigera | reverse complement strand
CTTTGTAGCTCAGGCTGGTTTCAAACTCACAACAATCTCCCTGCCTCAGCCTCCCTAGTACTGGGATTACAAACATGTACCACCACCATGCCCAGTTTATAGCACCTATTCTTAAGAGAACTAATTCTGGGTCCCATGAGAACTATCTTATCCCTTCCAAGGTCAGTGCCCCCAATGAGTGAACCAACTCCCATGAGGCCCCACCTCCTAAAGGTTCTATCACATCTTAATCTGCCACACAAAGCACTAAGCGTCCAACACCTGAACTCTAGGGGACACACTCAGTCTGTGGCATTTCCATCTCCCCCTTGTTTCTGGGATGTGCACTGTGCTCCATGTTCATCCAGACCTCAGTCACCACGTGCTTTGTCACTGAGACACAGAACCTGACACCTGCAGTTTGCAGGAGAAGGTTTATTTTGGCCCAGGTTTCAGTGCATGGTTGGCAGGAGAAGAGCATGACGAGGCCCTGGGTGGAGGAAATCCTCTCAGGCATGGTGGCCAGGACTCAGAGAGGAGGAGGAGCCAGGAAGGGAGATAAACACTTCCAGTCACACCCCAGTGACCCCGTCTTCTGACCGGACCCTGCCTCCCAAAGCCAGTCAGCTGTCTTGCCTCTATGACTCAGTCGCCCGCAAAGCCCTGCCTACGATGCACGAGGCCCGGGGGGGCATCCTCCGTCTAACCGCAGCGCGTGCCTGTCTGCCTCCTGTGCATTCCAAGTGACAGCTGATCTCAAATCCGGTCTTCAGGCCCACACTCTTCTCCCCGCTGACCCTTACAGGCCCTTGCCTAGTGACACCCGTGATCCCTCGCGGGATGACACAACGTCTATGGTGAAGAACGACCTGTTTGAGTTCCCTCCTCAGCCCCTGCCTTTCCCTGCACCAGGGCACCTGCCCCTGTGTCACCTCCCTTCCTCCCAGGCTCCACCATCGGTGGGGCCTCTGCCCTCCCAGTGCCCTGCCCCTCATCCTCTCCGCCCCACAAGCCTGTCCCTGTGAGTGATGAGTCTGTCACTCAGGCCTGGGTATCCTTTGGGAGTTCACTTGTAGGAATCCGGCCTGTGAGATCCTCCTTGTGTGAGACCAGACTTTCATCTTTCTTCTTTTTCTTTCTTTCTTTTTGAGACAAGGTCTCGCTATGTAGCCCAGGCTAGTCTTGAATTCATGGCTCTCCTTCTGTCTTAGCCTTCCAAATTGGGGGATTACGGGCGTGCACCACCACGCCAGGCTAAATTTTAATCTTTCAACACTGCAAAGGGCAGGTGACATTAAGGGAGCACCTCCATCAGGCAATCTGCTTTGTCTATGTCATGGCGTTATCACTTCACTATAGCCAGAGCGGAAGTCCCTGCCCCTTTTCTGCCTTCCCCAGAGGTCAGAGAGTGACCTGTCTGGCAAAGTCAGAGCCCCACTGCCTGTCCAGCTATGCTGTTAACCACTAGATTATCCTGGAAGAATCCTGGGATTATCCTTTGGTCCTGGACTCAAGGAACAAAGTTGTACATTCAAGTCTTGACCTCATTATTTATTAGTTGTGTGATTAGCAGCAGCTCTTTTTCATTCTGGTTTCCATGAAGGTGATACGATAGCATGACAGTGACAGTGGTTTGTGATTTAAAGTCTTCCAGTAAACATGCTTTAAAAGATACCAGTGTGCTTTGCTGAGAACAGACGGGGCGTAAAATGGCCTACCGATCTGCACAACTGCAGTGGCAGGGCTGTTCTTTGACCAGATGGACTGTCGCCTTTGCACTGGAGAAGGCTTCAGCCTGGCCCCTGCAGGAGGTCAGAAGCTGCTGAAGGCAGATTTGGTTAGTAAGACGCTGTCGAAGGCCAGGGCCAGATTTGCAAGATGGCTTAACTCACCAAATCTGCCATGCACCTTTTTCTTTTCTTTCCTTTTTTTTTTTTTTTTTAAATCACTGTGGCTGGTACTCAGGGTTTTCACACTAAGCCCATTTTTTATTTATAAGACAGAGTCTTGCTAAGTTGTCCAGGGTAGGTTTAAGCTTGTGATGCTCCTGACTCAGCCTCCCAGGGTGCTAAGTTGGCCTGAGCCACCAGGCTCTGTGCACATGCATTTATTTTAAATTCCAGGCCACTCAAGAATCATTTAGGGCTTGGGGGTGCAGCTCAGTGGAGAGCACTTGCCTAGCAGGTACAAGGCTCTGCAAGGACCTGGGTTCAAATTCTTTAATAGTTAGGGCTTAAGATAGATGTGTTTCTCCACAAGAACCAAATAAATCTTCCTACATAAACTCGAAGGAACTGTTAAATTTAGATAACTGTTCAACATCACTTCAGAATAGCACTAGTTAATTTTAGCTGTTTGTGAACACACATCCCTATGTCTTCTCTATGAATAGGAAAGCTAACTGTACTGTTCTTAAAAAAAAAAGTTACCAGAATTGAAGCATGCATTTTTAGAATGTCCAAATTTAGAAAATTCTATCCCTATCTTTCTTGGAAATCACACCTAAAAATCCCTGTTTTCTCTTTTTTACTCTAGTGGTTCTTTTCCTTCCCCCTGGTGGCACATGCCTGTAATCCCAGCACTCGGGAGCTGAGACAGGAGGATCACTGTAAATTCAAGACCAGCCTGGGCTACAAAGTGAGCTCAAGGCCAGCCTGAATTGCATAGCAAGACCCTGTCTCAAAAAGACAAAAAAAAAAAAAAAAAAGTCAATGGAACTGGGTGTGGTGATGCACGCCTATAATCCCAGCACTTGTGAGGCTGAAGCAGGAGGATTTTGAGTTGAAGGCCAACCTGGGCTACAAAGTGAGTTGAAGGCCAGTCTGGACTGCATAGTCAGACCCTGTCTCAAAAAGACCTAAATAAATAAATAAAGTCAAACAAAAACTGTAACAATCCAATCCAGGGAAAATGACAAAAGGTTCAGAAACTTCAGGAATGAAGGTATGGGTCCCCCCAGCAGGGAAAGAACCAAGACCTGCTGAGGTACTTGCTGAGGTACTGCCCTATATGAAAAAGAATGAGTATTATCAGATATGGCAAAAGATGTGATTAAGTTCAGGGCAAGGGAACACAGAATGAGTAGTACAAGGTAGTTCTAAATACCAACTCCTGTGATCAGCTACAGAAATGAGAATTGTAATTGTAATAGTTCTCGCCTAATATGCTTTCAATGTAAAGTCACATTGATAGACTTCATATTGGTTTTGCTTTGTTTTGTTTTGTACTGGGAATTGAACTCAGGACCTTGTGCTTACCAGGCAGGCGCTGTGCCACACAGCTATATCCTGGCCCCTTAACACTGGTTCTTTAGTATTGTTAAACCTATGTTATAGCGGTCAAGTTATGAAATGTTAGGAGTAAGCCTCACCCGAAGAAAACTTGCCTTCCGTTCTGGGGAAGGAAGTAGTGTGTTCTGTTTGTATGCAGGATAGTTACAAAATGTTAGGCAAAATTATGAATTTGTCTTTGTATCTGGAGACTACAGTTTAAAGGAATGTGTCTGGTTATCAAGTTCACCAGGGATGGTTTGTGATAGTTAACTGATTGTGTGACCTTGAGTAAGAAACGCCCAACTAAATTGACTCAGCATAGTTCTGAGTGTGGAAGACCCACCCTAGGGAAAATTGTCGCCAGAAGGGTATAAACAGGAAATGAAAAGGAAGGAGCTCCAGTCTTCACCTTCACTTTGAACATCATCTCCTGGCTTCCAGCACAGATCCTTCTGCTTCCTGATAGAGACTTTTTTTTTTGGAGACAGGGTTTCACTATGCAATTCAGGTTGGCCTCAAACTCAAAGTGATCGTCCTGCCTCAGCCTCCCAAGTGCTGGGATTACAAGGGTGCACCACCACGTCTGGCTTCTTAATAGGGACTTGCAGGAGACACCGCAGTGAGCTCCAGGCCTTTGGCTGGATCTTTCAGCTCTCCAGTGTGCAGATAGACCTTTTACACTCTTCTACACCTGACTCCATGGGTGGCCACTGTAAACTAATCTTATAAATTCTTGTACATTTGTTTTTTTAAAAAATTCTTATGTATTTGTATATCTTGCATTACATCTGTTTCTCTAGTAAGCCCTGACTGATAGATACGCTCACGTTCTGTCAGCATTGTTCTAAGTACCATGTACGCATCAACCTGTTTAATCTTCAGAACCATAGAGGACCTAAAAAAAAAAAACCACAAAAGGTAAAGTAAGTTGTATTTTGCCCTTTTAGAGATGGGCGACCTGAAGCACAGAGAGACTGAACAATGCGCTGTGCATCACACAGTTCATAGAGGTAACGGCTCACAGGCTGGGTACCCGGAGTCTGGGCCATTATGCTGCGCCTTTCTGGGTGAAATACACTGTGGTGACAAAGCCATATTTTCACAGGCTTCCACATGGCTTTGTCCTGCCAGCTCCATTAAGCATCTGAACAAAAAGTGACAGAACGTTCAAACCCGTGTTTGCATTTGGAGGCAGGAAGACAGATGGCGCTATCTCCTTCGTACGGAAGTCACCATCTCCCAAGGTGTTTGAGCAGAGGCAGGGTGACTTTCACACTCTTGCAGTTCCTTACAAAGACTTTTCTTCTTTTTCATAAAATAAAAGATTTTAAATCCTTAGGACTTTGAAATTTAAATCTGGCTCACTTCTAAAGCAGCGAATGGCCTGCACACCTCCCCACAGCACACTTAGAATCTTCTTCTCTTTATAGGACTTGAAAGTCCGCACAACCACACTTCTGGGAAGAAATTATTTATGGCTGCGTTGATCTATTGCTATGGGAACTGAGAGAATCTCACACAATCTTATCCCTGCTGCAGTATGCACACACACACACAACCCATTCTTCCCATCCGTACTTTTTTTTGGGGGGTACCAGGAATTGAACTCAAGACCTTGTGTGTGCCAGGCAGGTGCTGCGCTGCTGAGCTATGTCCATGGCCCCTCATCTATGCCCTTGTAGCTGATAAAAATACTTAAAGGCAGTCTTTGTGAAGAAGTAGTTAATTATTAAATAATTATAACATTTTAAACAGTATAATCATAATTTATAGTCATATAAGCCACATTAATATGGAAAGAGCTCTAAGATAAATGATAACATGGAGTACAGAATAGAATATATTAGCCAGGCATGGTGGTGCGCTCAGGAGGCTGAGGCAGGCAGATTGATGTGTTTGAGCCCAGAGTGTAAAACATAGTGGGTCAAGCCCAGCAGTGAGACCCCAAATCAAGAAAAAAAAAGTATATTGTGTGGAAAAAAAAAAATGTTGGTTTGGGAGAAGATGGAATGAATGGGTATCATGGGAATTTTCTGATAGGATAAAAAGTACATTGATAGTGTTTACTTCTGGAGAACAAGATGGGAATCTAGATGAGAGGAGATTACATTTGTCATTGTGTATTTTTGTATTTTCTGAATGTTTATGTGTATCTTAACAAAATACCAATAAATCCTTAAGTGTGTCCTTCAGTCTGACACCTGTTTCCTAATGACATATCATCCTACCCAGGCCTGAAGATTTTTCTTTGCTTGACTCTCCTTTGACTATACCTGTAGCTGCAAGCATTTTTAAAAAAAAACAAAACCCAAAAACTCCTGGGACTTGCCTTCTACCTCTAATAACAGAGAAGAGTTAATGAATCAGTTTACTATTTTTAAAGTTTCTGATGAGCATTAGTGGGTGTAATGGGTTGAATGGCAGCTCCAGAAAAGATTATGTCCATATTCTAATAGCCAGAAACTGTGACTATTACCTTTGTTGTTGTTGTTTTGAGATAGTGTCTCGCCATGTAGGTGAGGCTGAACTTGAACTTGCAGTGATCTTCTTGCTGCAGCCTCCTGAGTCCTGAGATTATAGGGATATACCACTATGCCCGGCTCTGTGATTACTGCCCTATATGAAAAAGAATGAGTATTATCAGACATGGCAAAAGATGTGATTAAGTTCAGGGCACTGAAAGGAGGAGTTATCCTGCATTATCCAGCTGGGCCCTAAGTGCAGTCATAAGGATTCTTGTAAGGGAGAAGTAGCAGGATCTTAAGAGGAGGAGGAAGCAATGTGAACTTGGAGGTGAGGCTGGAGTGAGACCGAAAGCCACGCAAGTCCCAGACCCCTATGGGCTGGAGGAGGCAAGGTGTGGATTCTATCCTAGAGCCTTTGGAAGGAGTACAGGCCTTGTGACTTCAGACTTCTGCCTCTCCAGGCTGAGAGAAAATAAGTTTCGTTGCTTTAAACACTCCCTTCCTGGTAACCTGTAACAGAACCCCAAGAAAGTTCCTACAGTGGGAAGAAGGTACAACTCACAGCAAAGTATTCCTGGTTATTCCAGTGTAAATAATAATGTAACTTGACAGAATTCTGTTATAGACATTTTAGTTTCTACTGATGAAACTGTGAAGTAGTAGGGTTCTTTCGTTGTTGTTGTTATTGTTTGAGACAGGGTCTCGCTATGCAGTTCAGGCTGGCCTTGAGCTCACTTTGTAGCCCACTTTGCTCACTTTGCAAGCCCAAACTTGCAACGATCTTCCTGCCTCAGCCTCCTGAGTGCTGGGATTACAGGCATGCGCCACTATGCCCGGCAGGAGTAGGGCTCTTACCACTGAAGACAGGAGAGGCTCACCAGGCACACAGGGGATGCTGTCCAAGGAATCCTTTGAACCAGGAATCCAACTCAGGGCCTTGTGCTTGCCAGACAGGCTCCATGCAGCTGAGCTATATCCCCAGTCCCAAGGAATTCTGCAGTGGGTGGAGACCGGCCCAGAGGACTCCAGTATTTCCAATTCAAGAAAATACATCTTTGTCTGTTCAGCTGCTATAACAAAAGGCCAAAAACTAGGCAGTTTATAAACAACAGAAATGGATTTCTCAAAGTTCTGGAGGCTGAAAAATCTAAACCACATCTAAATTCAGTGCCTGGTGAGGACCTGCTTTCTGGCCCCTAGACAGGGCCTTCCTGCTGTGTCCTTTACACAGCACTAACTACATTCATGACCTGATCACAGTACAAAGACCCTACCTGCGTGGACTGTCACCTTGAGTGTTAGGGTTTCAGCATATGAATTTTGGAGAGATAGGAACGTTGCAACATTATTTCCATAGAGGTTTAATGTTTTAAAGAAAATATAAGAATAGGCAAACCTTTAAAAAATTGAGTCACCTAGAAAAGATATCTGAAGGCATGAGATGCTCACGTCTTACTTTATATAAATTTTCCAGCAAGAAATTCTAACAGAATACCAGACGGTATTGAAGCTTCACTAATGGAGAGAAGTAAAAACACAGGCTATGTGTTAGCTTCCTATTACTATAACAAAATACTCAATTAACTTATAAAGAGAAAACGTTTATTCTGGCTCATGGTTCTGGAGGTTCCAGCCCAAGATCCAACGGCCCATTGCTTTGTGCCCCTGGCAAGGGCAGCATCACAGCAGGCATGTGTGGCGGAGCAAAGTGTTTACTTTAGGCACCAGGAAGCAAACAGAGAAAGGAGCTAGGCTCTCTCAGTTCCCTTAGAGTCATCCCCTAGTAACCCAAGGACCTCCCCTGGCCCCATCCTGGGACCAAAACTTTAGCACATGGACTCTGTGTGTATGTGTGTGTACACATGTGCACACTGCATTGAGGGATTAAACCCAGGACCCTCACATTGAGCTAAAATTTTGTAAGATATTTTTGAGACAAGATCTTGCTAAACTTCTACATAGCCCAGCCTGGGCTCAAACTACAATCTTCCTGCCTTAGGCTCCCAGCGTGCTGGGATTACAGATGTGTGCACTTGGCCCTTTGACGGGAACTCATCCAAACCAAAACACCACAGCAGGCTGTAGGGACAATTCATGTGTTTTCCAAACAGTCTCTCTTTGCGTTTGCCCACAGGAACACTTCCAAAGGTATTTGCATGTTGTTACAATGCTCTGCCGAGGTAGACAGAGCTTTAACCTCCCCCTTGTCCTGTCCCAGTTCAGACCTTACACATCTCTTTATATTGTTAAATGCCCCTGTAGAAATGGTCATTGTTGAGTAGTGAAATTGTAAGGGTGACAAACAGGTAAATTGTTGTTTTTCAGTGCTGAAGAGCAAACCCACGGCTCTGTGCATAGCAGGACCACACACCTGAGCTACCCTCCCAGCCCTTTGTTTTGTTGGTTAAGAGAAATGAGAGAGCAGGTGGAGGTTCAGAAGCAGGCAAAGGCCATATTTAATGTGTGCATAATCATGCTGTAGCCTTCTACTCTAACATGTATTTTTTTGCTGTTTCCCATGTTGAAAAGCATCATATAAAGTGTGCATTAAAATATGTATTAGTATTAATCACATGTAAGAATAGTGCCGGCTGCTGTAGAAACTGCTGTTTCACAAATGTTACATAAAGGTAAATTCTGTAACTGTAAAATATTCTTTCACTGTAGAAAACATTCCCTTGTCACACTGTTATTGGAAAGCCTGGCCTGGACCTATGTTACAAGTAGAGTGGTTGTTCATTAGCACAGCCTAGTATTTCTGAAATCATGGCAAGACCTTGTTTGCCCCCAAACACTATCCTAAACACAGATTTAGCACCTAGCTCCTCAGAGTGTGGAAAGAGTGGCAAAGTTTATTCTTGACCCAGCCTAGGTGTTAAGGTTATAATTTAGCTCATTAACTACAGTACTGAAATGGTCAAGGTGGTAAGGTTTTTGTTTTTTTTGTCTTTTTGAGGCAGGGTCTCACTATGCAGTGCAGGCTGGCCTTAAGCTCACTTTGTAGCCCAGGCTGGTTTCAAACTTGCAACGATCCTCCTGCCTCAGCCTCCCGAATGCTGGGATTACAAGTGTGGGGCACCACGCCCTGCCTAAGGTCATAAATTTGATTATTATATGAACCAGCATAATTTTCATCCAAGAACCGCAGCTGTACTGTTGATCTCAGCTTATTTACTATGAACATGGGTCATCTCAAAAGCACTGAAGAAAAGGCTGGGGATGTGGCTTAGTGGCAGAGGGCTTGACTAGCATGAATGAGGCCCCAGGTTCAACCCCCAGTCTCCTCTCTGTGTCTCTCTCTTTCACACACAAGGGAGTAGAGGAAAGAATTTAGACTACTACTCCTTGAGAGAGAAACAGAAATCATGAAAATACTTGTTTATACCATTGCCTTTATATACCAGTGATTATTATTAAAGAGAATTTAAAAATAATAAAAATGATACAGAATTTCAAAGCAAGATGCATGGAAATCAACAATGGCTGTTATATTGCATGTTATCTTCAAAGTAGTTGCTCAGATTACCAGGTACAGGCATGCAAAATTGATCAAACAGTATAAGCACAAACTGCTCCTTCCAATGAACTAGTAGAAACTAGTAACACAATTTGCTAGGTGGAGGATTCCATTTCTACGGACTGGGAAGGTCAAGAAGGCCACAGCTGAAGATCTTAGTATAAAGCACTGAAATGGATGCTGCTCAAATGCTCCTGGGCAGTTGTGAAATTTCTCCACAGTCTCTGAGGAAGTCTCCTCACCCATCTCAAGCACTTGCTGCAAATCCACTATGACTCATGTATGTCTATATCTTAGCAGCAACTGCATTCTGAGGATAATGGCTCCTTTCCCCAATCCTAGATTTTTAAAATTCCTTCTGCTAATAAATTTTTCTTCTTAGGGTTTTTTTTTTAAATTTTTTTTTTTTTTACTATTTTCATTTTTGGTACCAGGAATTGAACTCAGGGCCTTGCGCTTGTCAGGCAGGTGCTGTGCCATTGAGTTACATCCCCAGCCCTGTTAATAAATTTTAATCAAAAGCAGCATGTGAAGCCAGGTATTGTAGGGTGTGCCTATAATCACAGCACTGGGGAGGCTGAGGCAGGAGGATCATTCCAAGTTTGAGACCAGCCTGGGCTATGAAGTGAGCTCAAGGGCAGCCTGAACTGCATAGCGAGACCCTGCCTCAAAAAGACCAAAAACAAAAAAAAAGCAGGGTGTGGTAGAACACATCTGTAATCCTACTCTGAGGCAGGAAGATGGCTGTGAGTTCAAGGCCAGCCTGTACTACATAGTGAGACCCTGTCTCAAAAACAAAATACACAATAAATAAATAAAATAAATTTTAATCAAGCAGGGTGAGGGATTTTGGGAAATGTAGTTGGAGGTTTTTCTTTTGCAGTGCAGTGGCCCGAGGTATTGCTGATGATTCAGAATTGCTAATAGAGTTAAACCTCTTCATCCATCTCTAGTTTCTGAATAAAAATTGTACTATACAACTGCGGCAAATGTGCTTGTTCCTGATCATGTACTTCCCCTCTGTAAGAGCATGTGTGACCTTTAACCGTGATTGTGGACGGGGCTGATACAAGGACCACCTGTCAGGTTGGTAAAGCACACTCCGAGGGTGTCTGTGGTGTTTCAGAGATGACTGGTGCGCAGGCCCGCAAACTGAGGTGGGGAGATCCAACTTGCTTGTGGGTGGCACCACCCCACAGACTTGCAGCCCAGACGGGATGCTACCCTTTGTCCAGCCTTTCCAGCTTGTCGGCACAGACCCATGCCAGCGAATGATTACCGTGAGGTGGCAGCTGTCGGGGGGCAACGTGGCCTTTCCTTTTAGGGTGACTCAGCATCCTCCATCCCTCTTGTTCTGCAGCTTCCTTTCTCCGGATGAGCAGCACCTGGCTGATCAGCATTCAGACAGCATTGTAGACTTGCCCTGCTCTGGTCCTGTAAGCTTATCCAATACAGCCTCATATGTGTGTGTGTGTGTGTGTGTGTGTGTGTGTGTGTGTGTGTGTGTATAGAGAGAGAGAGAGAGACAGAGAGAGACAGAGAGAGACAGAGAGAGAGACAGAGAGAGAGACAGAGACAGTGAGCCTCTAGAAAACCCAAACCAATATAGTATAATAAAAAGGGCTGGCCATCCTGTCCTGCACCAGTGTCTGGCAGTCCCTGTGAGCTGCTTTGGCCAATCACGTGTGAGTTATGAGTCATAGCACAGGTCCTTAAAAGAGAGAAATATTTGTGAGCCACTGATATTTTAGGCTTGTTTGTTGCTAGAGGAAAGTATATTGAATCTGGTACCTACAGTGGGTGATTATCATAACAAAGCCTGAAAATATGTGAGATTGGTTTAAAGGCCAGTGCCCCATGAACAACTCATAGGGAGGCTGGAAAATTGGCAGCCTGTTATATAATGACAAAACACTTGGTAAAATCATTAGCAGCAATAACTTACACCTAAAGTATGGTGGGTGAGAAGGTTTAAAGGCAGAATGTGAGGGCCAGGGATATAGCTCAGTGGCACAGTGCCTGCCTGGCAAGTGTGATGTCCTGAGTTAGATTCCCAGTACCAAAAATACAAAACAACAACAAAAAAACCAGAATGTGAGTAGCATGAGTTGGTCAACATTACCTGCATTTTAAATAATAAACATAATCAAGGGATTCTCAGAAAATTGGCCTCTTTACAGGCAGAGATAGAAATTTCAGGACTTAGAAAGTTGACAGTTGCAACATTTTTTTTTTTTTTTGAGACAGGGTCTCACTATGCAGTTCAGACTGGCCTTGAATTCACTATGTAGCCCAAGTTGGCCTCGAATTTACAACAATCCTCCTGCCTTAGCTTCCTGAGTGCTGGGAATACAAGCATGTGTCGCCATGCCCAGAAGTTACAACATTTTTAGACATTTTTTTTTTGTACCGGGAATCAAACTCTGGACCTTGCACTTGCCAGACAGGTGCTCGTGCCACTGAGCTATACCCCCGGCCCAGTTACAACATTTTGGATCCAACTTCTGAGAGAGAATTTAAAAATGTTTGAGCCAAAAAGGCTATATAGGACATTGCATGCCTTAATGTCTGTCATCCTAGTACTTAGGAAGTTGAGGCAGGATTATGAGTTTAAGACCAGCCTGGGCTACAGAGTGAATTCAAGGTCAGCCTGGACTCTACACACATACACACACACACACACACACACACACACACATTGCCTTGGCAAGCATGGTGGCACATGCTTACAATCCCAGCACTTGGAAGGATCACAAGTTTGTGCCCAACTCGGGCAATTTAATAATGTAGGGAGACCATGTCTCCAAAAAATTTTTTTTCAAAAAGGTGTTGGGGGTGTAGCTCACTGGGAAGACCCTGGATTTAATCTTCTGTACCACAAAAAAAAAAAAAAAAAAAAAAAATTGTGGTTATTGGCAAAAGAGCTACTCTTTGTTTTAAAGCTAGGGCGTATTCACTGAGCTACAGACCTAGATATCTATATTCTATCTATATCACCTATATCTATAGATTTTTTGTTTTGTTTTGTTTTTGAGACAGGCTCTCTCACTAAATTGCCCGGGCTGGGGTGGAACTTGCAGTCTTTCTGCTTCAGCTTCCCAGTATGCTCAGGGATTAGAGATCCATCACCATACCTAGCTATTTTTTGTTTGTTTGTGGTTTGGGGATTGACTTAGGGTCTTAGGCAGGCCAGCCAAGTGCACTGCTACTGGGTTACATTCTTAGAACTTGTCCCTAGCTTTTTTGGAACAAGTTCTTGCTAAGTTGCTGAAGGGTGAGGAGCTAATTCTACAGCACAGACTAAAGACCTTTTCATCCCCAGAGGAGCAAGATTTTATTTGAGCAGCACTGTTACGGAGCAGTGATTGCTATGTGCCTTTTTTTCCCTTCCAGAGACAGGGTTATTGAGGCTATCTTTCCTCTCTTCTATGTTGTAGCTTAGATCTATGTATGTATGGAGGGGCAGACAATTATCTACCTTTATTTTATTTTATTGAGACAGGATCTCATTATGTAGTGTAGGCTAGCCTTGAACTTGCTAGCCCATGCTGGCCTTAAACTCATCATGATCCTCCTGCCTCAGCCTCCCAAGCGCTGGGATTACAGGCGTGTGCCCCCATGCCTGGCTACCTTTATTTCTTTTTAAAAAGAGCTTTACTGAGATATCTTTGGCATAAAGTATATAATTTAAAATGTACAATGATGTTTTGGTATATGTATACATTTGAAACAGTCACTATAATTTAGCAAATTAACATATCTTGTTGCTGTTTTTAAATTTACAAGTCTCAGGATCAAGAGACATTACCTCTACACCTGATGAAATCCAAAGCTTTAGGTCTTACATGATGACTAGGTAAGACTTTTGGAGTCTTCCCAAGAAGAGGCTGTGCATATTTTATGGATAGGACAGGAGCAGATATTCATGACCAGGCATTATTGTCACTCCACTTGTCACACTGTGGGACAGTGCACTTCTCTGGCCCTGCATTAGGCTTGTTCAGTGGAATAATAAGAATTTGACTTATGCAGTACGCAAACAGGAACTCTGAATGTGTCCATATTGTATATTTTGTTTCTTGCTCCTGCCTGTCTACGAAGGCAGCCTGGCCCAGGTAGGGGCTGTCCCATCAGCTTAGCGCTAGAATAAGAGTATTTCAGGAGACGAGCCAGTCTAGCAAGCTGAGCTGAGTCAAGTGAGCTGCAGCTTACACCCTCTAGACACCTACACCCTCACGAAGAAATGAAATTTGTCATAAGACAGTGCAATTAGGGCTGTATATTAACCTCCTATTATATCTTTTCTATAGCCAACGTCATTTTCAAGCTTCCCTTGTAGTGAAGAATTTAAAGACCTCACTTCTAATTCCAGTGTATTTTTCCTTTTATTAAAGTGCTTCATGACATGAGCAGTATTATCAAGTCAACACAAATTTCACTGAAAAAATTACAAATAAAACATCTCTACATTATAAATCACTCAAACAATGGAAGAAATAGTAATCACAACTGGAGATTGATTAATGTTATTTTAATTCCTAACCACACATACCGGTCCCCCCAAATTGGGAGATTCAACCTGGTCGCCTTCGTGTGTGGGGCTAGTTGGTAACACCTGAAGGCTATCCCAGCAAGACACTGGGGAAATACAGAATTTCAAACTATTTATCCCTGGTACTTCAGCTTCCATATCTGCACTGAGCATCAATCTTCCCTCTGAGAAGAGTTATAAATACTACAGTATGAAATGTTAAAGCTTAGCCTACTTTTGTGCCTCAGAAAGCATTCATGTGTATGTTGTTAAAAGGTCAAGTTATTTGTTCTGGACATAAATTGAATATCGTATGGCTTTAAAATAGATTGATTGCTATTTTCTTGAAAATTATCTTTATCTAGATCACATTAAAATCATACTAGCCTGACCTTAGATTAATAACGTTCACAGAAGATGTACTTCATAAAATTATTTAATTGCAGTGAGGACAGCTGTCCTACTTCAGTAAAATTAACACATTATTTTAAAAAGTTTCTTCCATTCAGTGCATTTTCCGTGACTATTCCATAAAGACAGAAATTCTGCTACCCTAAAGGACAAAGCGACACGTACTGCATTTTTGTGTGGTTTCTTTGGACCTTGTCAGGTATTCTATCATAAGTTTCAGATGAGACTATAGTTGACAACAGACAGAGTAAACAAGCCAATCTGGACATGACCTGTAAGCAGTGTCCTGGTGCCATCACAACAAGATTCAGCACTATTTATGTTGGGAGGAGGATTTAAAGGGAAAAAGCTTGAAGATACAGATCCTGTAATTGGGGAAAGAAGAGAAATAAAATGATCCTGATTCAATCAGAAAGTTTTCTAGAAACATGTTTTTTTGGGGGAAGGATATGATTCTGCTGTCAGAGAAAGATACAGAGGTTCACACACCAGCCCTCATATGTTCAATGAAATGTGTAACACTTAGGAATAATATTGTTAAACCTCATGACACTTTGAAACTGCTAGTAGTAAAAAGGAAAAAAGTAAATTTTGAAGAAGCAAAAATCAATCAATTTTGAAGAAGCAAAAATGCAAGCTGTGATGTTCTTGCTGTTCTTTTCAATTAAAAAATAATCAGCACAAATGGACATGCTATTTCAATAAATAAAACCTCCTGAAGTTAACTTGTCATTTAAAAAATGAAGTAGATGAGAAGGATAATTTTCTACAGTGTACTCAGCCATTTTAAAAACTAAAGTAATTTCAGAAAAACATGAAACACTCTTATAGAACACCTGATTATTTCATACTGGTTGTGGCTCTTTATGAACAGCAGAGCACTCCATACTCTATATACAAAGTAGACACAGGAATAATTTCACATTCAACATGGATCTCCTAAGAAATAAAGGAAAAACCATTCTACACAATATACTTTCTGTAACATGCAGTGTTTAGGGAATAGTAAATCATTATCCTTTACAAAGAAGGTGCAAGTGCTCTAAAAATCATCTCAGAGCTAATGATTTCAGAAGTGTCAAAATTAAACATTTTAAAATATAGTATTAATTTTAAAGTTGCCATATTCTGATAAGTCCTAGGAATTCAGGGTGAGCAAGAAGAAAATCTTCTCCCTAATGGGCGACCTGCACCTGTCCCACTATTTGGGATGAATGCCGTGGCTCAAACACCATAACCAAGTCCTCTCATTCTTGGAGCCAGCAAAGGCAGCCTGGTTCTAGGCAACACTAAAGCAGGTCTCATCAAAGATTCCTCTCCAGGACCAATCTACCAAGAGGTTGCCCCAGTCCACAGGGCATGCAGCTGACCCCAGGGCAAGGCAGTCAGTTTGTTGTGACTCAGGATCCAAGCTCAATGCGCCCCAGAATAACCCTGAACTATGCTGGATGCCTTGGGCTGGGGCTGGTCTCCCCTTGACAAGCACTGCTAGGCAGGCAGCACAGGCTGGATGGGTGGGGTAGGCAGAGCACCATTTATTGGAGCCAACCTCCATCTATCAGATGCTTCCTTGATAAAAGCTTAGTCAGTGATTCTGGAGCAGCTCCTCCCAACAGATGGGCTGTGAAAACACCTCTCTCTCCAGCCAGAGCTCATAGGAATAGTGAAAATCTTCAGGTAGATCCAACCTCTGCCCCAGCACACTCTGCAAGCAGTTATCCACAGGTGAAAATTCAGAGTCCTGGGGTTTGTCATACCGGCGGCTATTAAAAGCCTCAATGTTGGCCCTCAAGGTGCACTCTTCTGCCTGGAAGTCCCATGGCCTGGCATCAATGTCTGTGTTGGAAAGAGAGGAAGAAAAAGATGCACAGAACTGATGACATCACTCTCCTGCTACCAAGCATGAATTATGGGATTCCAACAATGAAACTGATCAGAATTATCCTTCTCAATAAAGATCAGAATTATCCTTCTCAATAATTATCCTTCTCAATCCTTCTGACAGTTGTGTGGAATCTTCCCACACCACATCACAAGTCTGTGTTTTTGATGTTTGTTTTTTGTTTTGTGGTACTGGGGATTGGACCCAGCACCTTCACAGGGTTACATCCTCAGCCCATTTTTTATTTATTGAGATAGGGTGTCTGTAAGTTACTATTATAGCTTGTGTCTAGATGTCCGCCCGAAGCCTCATGCAGTCATAGGTGGGGCTTTTCAGAGGTAGCTGGATCTACAGTGTGTGATGCTGGAATTAAATGTGTGATGCTGGGATCAAGGGTGTGTGATTATTAAGTTAGTCCACTGATTGGTTTGGCATAATTCTGGGTGTGGATAATGGGAAGGACCTCCCTGGGTGTGAGTGCTACCTAAGGGTGTGTAGCCTGGTGTAATTGTTGATAAACTGTGTCAACTTGAGAAGTTGAGAAGTTTAACTAAGCAACTCAGCAGGAAGCCAGGGTCCTCACTCTGTAAACATCCTCATCCTGTGCAAGAGGAGGGCACGGAGATGGTGTGAGTGCTACACTCACCCTTGGGGGCAGGCAGTCTGCTTACAATATAAAGGAGGAAAAGAGGCTTGCTGCTTCCCCTTTTGCTCTTGTTGCCCCTGTGCTATGCCACCCTGCCTTGGAGTTAGCTGATTATTGACTGAAACTTCCACAAACTGTGAGCTAAATAAACCTTTCCCTCCTTAATTTTGGGTGTTTTGTCTTGGCAAAGAGAGGAAAGTACCCAAGACCCCTGGATAGACTATAAGGCACAGAAAGAGGGCTGCTGTCATCGCTTGCTGCTTCCTTTCTACTTAATTGTTTTGTTGCCTTCCTGCCTTCTGTCCATCATGAACTGTTTCTCCTCTGCCGTGCTGCCCTGCCTTGGAGCCAACAAATGATGGACCAAAACCTCTACAAACTGTGAGCCAAGTAAACCTTCCCTCCTTTAACATTGGGTGTTGGGTATGTTGTCTCAGCAATGAGAAAAGTAGGCAAGACAGTCCCTAAGTAGCTCAGAATAGGCTTGAACTTTTTTTTTTGAGACAGGGTCTTACAGTACAGTTCAGGCTGGCCTTCACCTTGTAGTGATCCTCCTGCCTCAGCCTCCCAGAGTGGTGAGTCTACAGGCCTTTGCCACCAATCTGGCCTTTATTACCATCTTTTAAGATTATGAGCTGAAGGCTTCCATGCAGGTAAAAACAGAAAACATAATCTGCTTTGCGTCATGCACTTAGACATCTATTTCAGGGCTGGAGATACAAATTTCCAGCATCTCTGCTGTCCTATACTCTGTGGCTTATCATAAAAAAGTATAGTTTGGGGTTAGGCTCATAATTTTAGCAACAAATATATCATTTACAAGACAAAACATTTTATGCTTTAAGGGCTGAAGGTATAGCTCAGTGGTAGAGTATTTGCCTAGCAGGTATACTACCCTGAGTTCAATCCCCAGTACCACAGAAAAAAACCCCAAAAGAAAACAAACAAAAAAGTTTTATGCTTTAAAAGCTCTCAGGAATTTAAATAGCTAATTGTACTTTATATTGTGT
The DNA here is from genome assembly GCF_000276665.1 of Chinchilla lanigera. Classification (NCBI taxonomy): domain Eukaryota; kingdom Metazoa; phylum Chordata; class Mammalia; order Rodentia; family Chinchillidae; genus Chinchilla; species Chinchilla lanigera. Next base: position 10,263,783 of record NW_004955479.1, on the reverse strand, counting down.
AGAACTTGCATCCTGGCTTGTTATATGCCAGTCATATATTTCCCTTAGTTCTCTAAACTCTCCTTAGTTCTTTAAGCTCTTTAAATGCTGTAAAATTCAAGCAGATTACAAACCTGAGCAAACACAAGTCATTAATTACCTTAAAAATTATTAAATCCAATTATGAAAATCACAGTCAATTCCAATGATAACAAATACAATGAAAAAGCTCTCTAAATTCTGGTCAAAATTAGCATAAATTCTAGATCAAACAGATACTATGGCTCCTGATGTCAGGCAATATACAGCTCCCAACATTACGCCATAAAGGTTTACATTAAATTCAACAAACCTCAAGATTTTACCTTCAGCTTCTAAGTAATACCATGGATAGAGGAATAAGGTCAATGACACGACAAAGAAACACACTAACAAATCCTGGAGGAAGACAACTGGCCAGGTTCTTCAACTAGTGTATGGGGGGTGTTAGATCAAAAATGAGTTAATGTGTATAACAACCAGATGGTCCTAAATTAGATTCTAACATGGAAAAATAGCTGAAAAAAACCATTTTGGGATAACTGGAGAATTCTGAATAGGGGCTTAATTTTATATAAAATGAAAATGTATTGACATGGAAAGGCAGAAATAATATTAACTGAAAAGAGCAGGTTATAAAGTAGCATGTACTAATTCCTTTCATTTTAATGAAATATGCATAGCAAAAGATCTGGAAGAATATACAATAAGATATTAACATTGGCAATCTCTGGGTGGCACAACTATGTAAATTTGATGATTAAACATATCTCCTCAAACATCATATCTTTTGTAGTAAAAATATTCAGTATCCTTTATTCTAGCTTTTTAAAAGTATTAACTGATTTGTTTTATAAAGTGGGTTTCATAGATACATTGGACAAAATACATGCTAGAATTTGGGGTATTACATTAAATTTAATGTAACAACATCTAATCTATAATCATTTTTTTTTTTTTTTGGTACCAGAAATTGAACTCAGGACCTTGTGCTTACCAGGCAGGTGCTTATAATCACTTTTTTTTTTTTGGTGTTTTGTTTTTGTCCCCCCCACCACCAGGAATTGAACTCACGACCTTGTGCTTGCCAGGCAGGTGCTATGCCGCTGAGCTAAATCCCCAGCCCCAATCACATATTTTTAATCTAAAACATTTACATCAAAAAAGTAGAGATAGATGTTTGTTTAGTTTTGCTTAGACCCCAGGCAATTCTTGGAAGTCAAGAGCTCTGGGAATACTCACCATTCCCATAAGCCCAGTCATCGTTCATGCGGTGGCGCACTTTCTGGTAAATGGCTGACATAGTTTTCATGTTGCTTTTCCTCCACTGGCGTCCCAGGTACTTGGTCTGCATCTTTAGCAACTTCAAGACATAAAGTTGCAGCATGGCCTGTTTGACTTTGAGGGCCCGCTTTAAGATTGGAGCTGATTTAAACACTACCAGCATCTGTCCAGTGATTAAGGGTGAGGGTGAAGAAAGGCCTATTAAAGATGTAGAGTGTCTTGGAATTTCCATCTTACACATAAAGACAAACCTGCACATCCATGGTTATAGCAGTATAATCCATACTAGGTAAATCTAGGAAACAGCCTATATGTCCATCAACAGATGAACAGATAAAGAAAATGTGGTATTTATACACAGAGTGTAAAGATGAACAAATTTGAATCATTTGTAAGAAAATGATTTGAATCATTTGTACAAAAACCTTTAAACTATAATGTTAAGTGAAATAAATAGGCATACAAGCTTCAATATTGCATGGTTTCTCTTATATGAGAAGTCTAAAATATAAATAAAAAGCAAAATAAAAGATAGTAGGAGATAGGGAACAAGATCTTTTGCAAATGGGAGACCAAGAGATAGAGAGAATTGGGAGGGAGGAGGGGAAAGAATGAAAAAAGAATTAAGATGTGTTATGTACATGTACCAACTCCACATTGAGGAATGTAATCATTATATACTATAAACATGTACTAATAAAAAGTGCAAAAAAAAAGGAACACACACCTGGCTAGGCTTATATACCCTTCAGGAGCTTTTGGGGATATAAAATCCAGGCTTTAGTATTTAAAAATATATAAAGCCAGGCATGGTGGCATATGTCTATACTCCAAGCAATTTGGGAGACTGATGCAGGAAGACTGCAAATTCGAGCTCAGCTTGGGCAACTTAGGCCATGTCTCACACACAAAAAAGAAAGGACTAGGGTTGAGTGTGGTGGCCATGTCTGTAATCCCAGCTCTTGGGAGGGTGAGGCAGGAGGAACTTTGAACTCCCTTGAGTTCAAAGTCAGCCCAGGCTACACAGTGAGTTCAAGACCTGGCTGAGCTACATAGTGAGACCCTGTCTCAAAAAGGGAAAAACAAATAAAAATAAAAACAAAACAAAGAAAAAAAATCAAGAATTTCTTTCTTTCTTTCTTTCTTTTTTCCCCTGGAACCGGGAATCGTGAGTTCGATTCCTGGTACTGGAAGAGAAACAAAACAACAAAAAAAAAGAACAGAAGATGAGGAAGTAGTGTTCATACCCGAAGGCTTCACCTAAGCTGACCAACAGTGACTTTGGACTTCTGTGGGAATGAAAACCCTGTGCCTTGCCAGGCAGGCACTGTGCCGCTGAGCTAAATCCCCAGCCCCTAAGAATTTATTTTTTTCAGTGTTTCTAATGTTAAGGTATGTGGGATAAAGGAGGACAGAATTTTTGTCTGTCGTACATCCCACTTCCACTATTAGCAATTTCTTATGTTTCTTCTACATAATTCTATGTATGCACATAGAACTTTTGCTTTTTAACCTGAGCAACAGCCAGTTACATATTGTATCACACTATTCTATGTCTTTTTTTATGTCTGATTTTTATCCCTGAATAGAAATAGACTGGTATGCAATCATCTTATTTAGAATAAATGCCCAGAGTTGGGAGATGATAAAACTTATACAGCATTGTACAGCTCTCACAAAGCAGGCAGTCCACAAGTATTTACTAGTGGATACAGAATTCAGTCAAATGGACACCCCCATGATTGGGAGCCCCACTCACCATGGTCCTGGAATGCTTCCATTTGGTCAGTTTATTGAGCAGCCTCAGAAGATTGATGCAAGAAAAGAGGTTCCGCCAGCAGAACTGGTTGTTGTCCCCAGTTTCCTAAATAAGAAACACCTATCATTGAGAATCCCTTTTTTTTTTGTACCAGGAATTGAACTCAGTACCTCCCACTTGCCAGGCAGGTGCTATGCCACTGAGAAACATCCTCAGCCAGGAACATCTATCATTATCTCCAGCACAGGGTTTTCATTCCCACAGAAGTCCAAAGTCACTATTGGTCAGCTTAGGTGAAGCCTTCTGGTATGAACACTACCTCCTCATCTTCCGTTCTTTTTTGTTGTTATTGTTTTGTTCTGTTTTTCTTCCGGTACCAGAAATCGAACTCACGACCTTGCGCTTGCCAGGCAGGCGCTTTGCTGCTGAGTTAAATCCCCAGCCCCTCATCTTCTGTTCTTTACACACTGAGGTCTCACAGCACATAACATCTTTCACCTGAAGACCCACTCAGCTGGGCTATGGGTGCAGCTCAACTGTGGGGTGCTTCCCCAGCCTGTGCAAAGCCCCGGGCCTGATCTCCAGCACTGCATTTTTTCTTTTTCTTTTTTTTTTTTTTTTAGCATTGCATTTAAACCACAAAAAACAAAAACAACCACCACCTGCTCAGCTGGAAATCTTGGAAGATTCTTTACCTAAACTAGAGCAAGCACTGGCTAGCAAGGAGATACATGAACACAGGAACTTTATTCAAAGCAAGCTTTCTTGTCTAGCTTACTGCTTAGGATCAGAAAAGAGATGAGAGAATCTTAACCCCATCTACTTTCATTTACATAAGCTATGTTTGTAACTGCTAGGAATTTGGTCTCATTCTGGTAGATCTTTAAACTGTCCTGGATTGATCTGATCTTCATTATGGGTAAAGTTTTTAAGATCAACTCCCACCCTTCTTCTTTTTTTTTTTTTTTCCCTACCCTTTTTTATCAAACCATATTGTAGCTTTTTTTTTTTTTTTTTTTCTTTTTTTTTTTTTTTCCCTACCCTTTTTTATCAAACCATATTGTAGCCAGATGCTTAATTACCCAGCATGGAAGGAAACATGGCAGATGGTTCATTTTAGGCAGGTGTTTTTCCTGTATGTTTCTTGGTAGTTTGTGATAACAGGTGGATTGTGGAGTAGAAACAGTTATCTACCCACTGAAACATTTTTCAGAAACAAAAACAAAAGTCCTTACGGGATCCGGGGGCCTGCACATACACACTGCTGTCAGAAGTTATATAAATCAATAAGCTTGCATAAAGGCAAACTAGCATTTTGGGAATTCCCCATGTCTACAGTGTGATAGGACAATGCAGGAGCAGGAGACCTATAGAAGGGGCGTGTTGTCTGGAATAGAAAATTACCTCTGCTTTGCCTCATTTTAAAAAAAACTTTTTTTGGGGGGCGGGGTTCCGGTACCTGGAATTGAACTCACGGCTTTGTGCTTGCCAGGCAGGTGCTGTGCCACTGAGCTAAATCCCCAGCCCCCTCATTTTTAAAAATTTTACGACAGGGTCTCACCATATAGTTCAGGCTGGTCTTGAACTCACTGTGTCGCCCAGGGTGGCCTTGAGCTTGCGGCGATTCTCCTACCTCAGCCTCCAGAGTGCTGGGATTACCAGTGTGCACCATCATGCCTGGCCTCGCCCAAATTAACTTGGAGCGAGCAAGATAGGCAGACATACCTCTAGTGTGGAATGGACATCCACACTAAAGGGTATTAGACTCTCCTTGTATCAAGGGTCAGAAAGTTTCAGAAAAACTTTAGAAATACTATCTACAAACAACATTCTCCTTCCTATGGTAAATGTTCAATACTGTACTTAGAATTATTTTCAGGAAAACCACAGTCTGTTTCTGAGGGAAATGTCCATGGGAGTTTCTACGCTATTGTATCAGCTAATTTGGCTAAAACCAATCAGCTTTTACACCTTGTGTGGTGAACAGAAACAGACCTTTACATTTTTAAGAAGCAAGGGAGCTGGGCAAGGTGGTGCATGTCTATAATCCCAGCACAAAAAAGAAGGGAAATGCAAAATATATGGTGTAAGTGAGTATCATAGTGGGCGTCTTTTACCCTGCTGTCCATTATGGTGGAGCCATGAGCACCTTACATTCCTTGGCACTTCAGAGGTTAACAGGTTAATAAGTAGAAGCATGGCCTTGGGGAAGCAGCCATGAGGAGTAGGCAGGAGGACACCTAAATTACAGCCTCAGCCCTGACTGGATGATCTCAGACAAGTCATTTCCTTTGTTTCCTGTAAGTGGTTGAATTAGATAATCTTTAAGAATGCTTCATGGGGCTGGCTGTAGAGCTCAGTGGTGCTGTGCTTGCCTAGCATGCATGAGGCCCTGATTCAATTCCCAACACCATGCAAAGACAAACAGAACAAAACAACAATCTCTTCAGCTCTAACCATTTTTTTTTTTCTTTTGGTCTTTTCGAGACAGTGTCTCACTATGCAGTTCAGGCTGGCCTTGAGTTCACTTTGTAACCCAGGCTGGTCTCAAACTCGCAAAAATCCACCTGCCTCAGCCTCCCAGGTGCTGGGATTACAGGCGTGCACCACCACGCATGGCTGCTCTAACCATTTTATAATTCTATGATTTGAACTTTCTCCAATGAAGTGAACTACCCTATTCTATTTCACGGCTGCATATTCTATTACAAGGACATACCTTTATTTAACCAGTGGGTTCAGTATGAAGGGGAATTTAGGTTATTTCCAATCTTTCATTATTACAAGCAATGTACCAATGAATAATCTTAGACTTGCATCATTTGGAGTGTGTGATTACAAATGAAACAACATTGCCTGAGAGGCTGAGGCAGGAAGTTTTCAAGTTCAAGGCCAGCCTGGGCAATTTAGTAACTTAGGGAAGACCTATCTCAAAATTTAAAAATAAAACAATGAAAGAGTATGGGTATGTAGCTCAGTGTGACAGCCTGGAGTTCAATTCCTAGTTCTGGAAAAGAAAACAAAACGAAAGTGACATTGCTAACTCTCCTGTTGAGCTGCCCTGAGGCTGAAAATATAAGGACTAATTGAGTTATCAAGTAGTTTTAGTTTTTTTTGTGTTTGCATTTTAGACATTTTTTTT